>NC_086449.1:824996673-825332507 GCF_028390025.1 Pseudophryne corroboree | reverse complement strand
TCCGCTCACCCTCACGTCCCCTCTGTACCCCAGTCTGCCTCCTTCCCTCCTCCCGCCCTCTACACGTGCTCATAAAACTCACCTTTTCATTGAATCCTACCACCCCTCTCCGCCTAGCACTCCAGCCCCTGCATCTCACATCTCTGCACCCCTCTCCCTCCTTGTGCCCGCCTTTATTTCCCCTAGAATGCGAGCTCTTGGGACCAGGGCCCTCTCTCCTACTGTCTCTGAAGTATTATGTCATTTGTCATTGTGCAATTATGTTAACTTGTAATTTTTTTAACTAATCTGTAGCAGCCTAATGTACGTTTGCTGTGCGTTGTATGCGCTCCTCTATAGTACGGCGCTATGGAACCCCTGTGGCGCCTTGCAAATAAAAGCTAATAATGATAACAACAACTAGGAGCCCAAAGGTAGATCCGTCAAACCACCCTCCAGTGGTGGTACATAAGTCCAAGCTTGAGATCACCCCCTGCGCAACCTTCCTACCCAGGGCAGCGACCAGGGGGGGACTGTGGGGACTGGTGTCCTGGGCCCATACCGGCCAGTACCTGTAGAGCTGCACCAGTCTGTGAATCAACAGCGAGCTGATGCGCAGGGAGGACTCCTTAAAAAAAAAGCCTTATCTGCGAATCAGCTCCGCAACACTCCACCAAAGTGTAACGCCACAATGTATGACATCACACAGAGGTGGAGCAGTACAGCATAGGGGTGGAGTGTCTATTTTGTCACAATTTCTGATGGCAGCCCTGATCCCACCTCTCAGCAGATCCTTCCCCTTACAGCAATCACTGCTGTCCACATTACTGACCACTCCTGTCCCGTACCTGTTTTGGTTTGGGACAATTAGGCGCTAGTGCCACCAGAACAGTTTATTAGCATAGACCCCTGCCAGCCAATGGGGCGCCGTGTCGGGTGGGCATTACAAGTTGTCCCGGAGTGGCCAGTATGGTTTGCTGTTGTACATGTTTGCTGTGTAAGTGTCCTCCCCCCCTCACCGGACGTTCTTCATCCCTCCCTTCCCCAGCTCACCGCTGTATGTGCCGATGGCCCGGGGCAGTGTGTCTCTGCTGCAACATGTTTCCTTCCTATAGGGAATGTATAGAGGTGCAATGGGTAAACTCAGCATCTAATATTTACTCCTGTCACACGGAAGGCGAGGGGATTAGCGGTTCATGTAAGAGGCCGTACAGCAGGGCAGTTATTGAAAAGATACACTGGCTGATTCTGAGCCACACACAATCCACACGCAATCCACACACAATCCGCACGCAATCCGCACACAATCCACACGCAATCCGCGCACAATCCGCACGCAATCCGCACACAATCCACACACAATACGCACACAATCCACACGCAATACGCACACAATCCACATGCAATCCGCACACAATTCACACGCAATCCGCCCACAATCCACACGCAATCCATGCACAATCCACATGCAATCCGCACACAATCCACACGCAACCCACACACAATCCACATACAATCCACACGCAATCCGCACACAATCCACACACAATCCGCACGCAATCCACACACAATCCGCACGCAATCCGCCCACAATCCACACGCAATCCGTGCACAATCCACACGCAATCCACACACAATACGCACACAGTCCACACGCAATCCGCCCACAGTCCACACGCAATCCGTGCACAATCCACACGCAATACGCACACAATCCACACGCAATCCGCTCACAATCCACACGCAATCAGCACGCAATTCACACGCAACCCACACGCAATCCTCACACAATCCACACCAATCCGCCCACAATCCACACGCAATCCTCCTTGTGCCCGCCTTTATTTCCCCTACAATGAGAGCTCTTGGGTCCAGGGCCCTCTCTCCTACTGGGCGGGATGTACTAAAGGAAAAATGCTGTAAAACCCCCGAAAACGGGGGTTTTACCGCATTTTCAAATTTACTAAGACCCACACACAATCCACACGCAATCCGCACACAATCCGCACACAATTCACACACAATCCACAAGCAATCCGCACACAATCCGCACACAATTCACACACAATCCACAAGCAATCCGCACACAATCCACACGCAATCCACAAGGAATCCGCACACAATCCACATGCAATCCACAAGCAATCCGCACACAATCCACACAGAATCCACACGCAATCCGCACACAATCTGCACACAATTCACACGCAATCCACAAGCAATCCGCACACAATCCACACGCAATCCACAAGCAATCCGCACACAATCCACACACAATCCATGCACAATCCACATGCAATCCGCACACAATCCACACGCAACCCACACACAATCCACATACAATCCACACGCAATCCGCACACAATCCGCACACAATCCACACACAATCCACACGCAATCCGCACACAATCCGCACACAATCCACACGCAATCCGCCCACAATCCACACGCAATCCGTGCACAATCCACACGCAATCAACACACAATACGCACACAATCCACACGCAACCCACACACAATCCACATACAATCCACACGCAATCCGCACACAATCCGCACACAATCCACACACAATCCACATGCAACCCACACACAATCCACATACAATCCGCACACAATCCGCACACAATCCACACGCAATCCGCCCACAATCCACACGCAATCCGTGCACAATCCACACGCAATCCTCACACAATACGCACACAATCCACACGCAATCCACACACAATACGCACACAGTCCACACGCAATCCGCCCACAGTCCACACGCAATCCGTGCACAATCCACACGCAATACGCACACAATCCACACGCAATCCACTCACAATCCACACGCAATCAGCACGCAATTCACACGCAACCCACACGCAATCCTCACACAATCCACACCAATCCGCCCACAATCCACACGCAATCCTCCTTGTGCCCGCCTTTATTTCCCCTACAATGAGAGCTCTTGGGTCCAGGGCCCTCTCTCCTACTGGGCGGGATGTACTAAAGGAAAAATGCGGTAAAACCCCCGAAAACGGGGGTTTTACCGCATTTTCAAATTTACTAAGACCGACACACAATCCACACGCAATCCGCACACAATCCGCACACAATTCACACACAATTCACACACAATCCACAAGCAATCCGCACACAATCCGCACACAATTCACACACAATCCACAAGCAATCCGCACACAATCCACACGCAATCCACAAGGAATCCGCACACAATCCACACGCAATCCACAAGCAATCCGCACACAATCCACACACAATCCACACGCAATCCGCACACAATTCACACGCAATCCACAAGCAATCCGCACACAATCCACACGCAATCCACAAGCAATCCGCACACAATCCGCACACAATCCGCACACAATTCACAAGCAATCCACACGCAATCCGCACACAATCCACACACAATCCACACGCAATCCGCACACAATCCACACGCAATCCACACACAATCCACACACAATCCACACGCAATCCACACGCAGGGCCTAGATCAGCATAAGTTGTAGTTTTGCGAGACATCCTAAAACTACAACTCATGTCTCTAGCATGCGAGGGGCCGCTCAACACAGGGCAAGGCCGCCCGCATGCCGGGTCCTCCCTCCCGCTGAAATGCGAATGCATTGCTATACAGTTCTGATGCGACCCGCCCCACATGTCTCCGTTGTCCGCACCGAGCCCCCCGAATGGTGTGTTAATGCCTACAAAATGATTAGTCGACGCCCCGTGCCCCCTCCCCCCCTTGCTGGGACTTAGACTGCGATTGTAGTTTGAGTCCTCGCACATGCGCACAGCGGTGTGTGTGCACGTGCAGGAGTGGTAAAATCAACAAATGGCGAGTTTAGCACTGCTACGATCCATGCCGCACACAGGGCCTAATTCAGACCTGATCGCTGTGCTGCAAATTTTCAGAGGTCTGCAATCAGATAGTCGCCACCAGGGAGAGTGAAAACAAGTGTGCGATCGCACGTGTACGCCGTGCGAAAACTTAATCAGTCAGCGGACATCTGCAAATCCGTTCACAACTCACTCACCATGGAATGTTTTTTCCAGTGTGTGCAGTGTGTGCGCAGCCCAGGACTTACTCCTACAGTGCGATACAAACAGGCTGATCAGGCCGGAGCTGACGTCACACACCTGTCCTGAAAACGCTTGGGAACGCCTGCTTTTTCCCTGACACTCCCAGAAAATGGACAGTTACCACCCACAAACGCCCGCTTCCTGTCAATCATCTTGCTAGTGGCTGTGCGAATGAAATTTTCGCACCATCCTGTCGCTGTTTGGCAACGCATGCGCAGTCACTCGATAATCGTCCGCACAACAGCGATCAGGTCTGAATCCGGCCCACAATCTGCGCTGTGATGCTGATGTCATGTCGTCATTTTCTGAGCCCCCCGGAGCATGTGTCACAGAGAGAGGACGTAATTCATATTTGTATACAAAACCAATGTTTTTCCTACATACACGATGTTTGGGGGTTCTGCGCATATGCAGAAAGGGTCTTGCGATATCGCTCGCAGCCCTGTCAGCCGCTGCACGATTGCTGCGGCATTTGGGGGTCGGCACCCGGCACCGTTCTTCAATACTTCCGGGTCCTACGGCCAGCCTGAGTAGGCTTCAGCTTATGCCAGCGCCTATAACCATTGCAAATTGCATCATGGTGACCCGGAGCCGTGTCCTCCTACAGACGCCGCCTGCTGCAATAGAATATTCATTAGAAGGAATTGCACAGACGCTTCCTTGCACTTCCTTGCGGCTGTGCAATTCCATACAAACATGAATAGGGCCCAGTGTACACACAAAGGTGTTGCTACCATCAGTTTAGAGATATACAAGGGTCTGATTCAGGGATGTACAAGGGCCCGCTTCAGAGATGAACGAGGGCCCGCTTCAGAGATGCACAAGGGCCCGCTTCAGAGATGAACGAGGGCCCGCTTCAGAGATGCACAAGGGCCCGCTTCAGAGATGAACGAGGGCCCACTTCAGAGATGAACGAGGGCCCACTTCAGAGATGAGTGAGGGATGTGAGGGAGGAGGAGTCGGGATTAGGATGTTAGTTAGTGTGATGACCAATCTCTTCAAATATTGAGCATCCTTCTTCAAACATATTATAATAATTCTCTGGAGATCCGGCCCCTGCCGGTGTACCCCGTGCAGATGAGTAACATGTGCATGTACAAAGCTGAGTAACATGTGCATGTACTAAGCTGAATCCGGGCAGGAGCCCCTGTTCTCAGAACCCGCCGGGTACAGGCCGTAACGCCATTGTATGTGGAGATGACAAATTCTCTTTACCAGGAACAAGAAAAACATATTATTTAACACGATTCCCTTTCAGGCCAGTAGGGGGCGTGTGTGAGCGTCTGTGGAGGATACAGCTGTTTATACAGCAGAGGAGACAGGACTTGTACACAGCTCACAGGAACATTCTTGGGAAGTTTCGGTTTTGTTTACTGTAAATGATACTGCTGGAGATGTACTAAGGCGTGGAGAGAGATAAAGTATCAGCCAATCAGCTCCTAACTGACATGTTACAGGCTGTGTTTTAAAAATAGCAGGAGCTGATTGGCTGGTACTTTATCTCTCCCCACAGCTCAGTACAGCTCTACCACTGAGGTTATTAGGGGTCTAGTTATCATTAATCACATTCTCACTGCGATCTGGGCGCGATATTAGCAATATTGCAGGATGTAGTTATTATGCTGTAATCAGGGCAGGACTGGCCCACAGGGGTACCAGGGAAACCACCGGTAGGCCCCACTGCCTGAGGGCCCGCTCCTTCCTATAGGGATCAGGTTCCAGACTGTGCACTTGTATTATACATGGTAGATATGTTGCATTACACTGCACTAGACTATTGTGTATTTCAAGCTTCTGTGGAGGCTGGCCACACCCCCTTTGTAGGCTGACCACACCCCCAAGTATGGGCCCCTATCACTGCATTTCCCTGGTGGGCCCTTCATGCCCCAGTCCGACACTGGCTGTAATGTATTGCCCCCCCCCCCCCCCCTCCCCCCTGGGGCAGGGGCTCTGAGAGTAGCCAGGCCCTGCAATGTGTTTGGACCTCTAGCAGGACTCCTGCGCATGTATTGCTGCTGCAGAACCTTCTGGCGGTGACTTTTGCAAAGTGTGGCGTACGCTGCGGGAGAACAGCATTACATCACCAATAAACACTTGCGACTGCTGCTGGGAATGGAGGGATCACATCAGATATCAGAGATACCCCCCTGTCATACATGTGGGTAATACTAAGCATTTGCAGCTATCCCCTGAAAACGGGTGTTTTAGGGGAATTTGCGGCAAATATTTAATGATATATGGGACCCTAGAAATCGCGCACACTTATTGCACCGTTCCAGCCACGCCTGCGTTTTCCTGGCACGCCTGCGTTTTTCCGCACACTCCCTGAAAACGGTCAGTTGCCGCCCAGAAACGCCCACTTCATGTCAATCACTCTGCGGCAGCCAGTGCGACTGAAATGCATCGCTAGACCCTGTGCAAAACTGCATCGCTCGTTGTGCCCGTACGTCGCGCGTGCACATTGCGCCGCATACGCATGCGCAGAACTGCCGTTTTTTAGCCTGATCGCTGCACTGCGAACAAATGCAGCTAGCGATGACCTCAAAATGACCCCCTATGTAATAATAACAGTGCATATACAGTCCCTGTCTGTGTATATGGGAGATACAACGTAGCTGCTGCTTCTCCTGTAGGGAAGAGGAAGTGACAGCAATTCAATGTTGCAATTGTTTATGTGTGCATAGGTTAATAGACTGAACGCTGTGTGATTATGTGGCACTGTCTGTTTAAAGTGACTTTACCACCATTACTAACCCATACCTTCCCCTCCATACAGCTGTTTTCCATGGGCTCCGTGAATTGCGTCACCACCGCATAGACGCAAGCGGTCGTTTACTGATTTTACAAGGTTAGAGTATGGAAGGGGGAGAGGTTTTTGGAGCAGGAAGATCACATATGTTGCAGGTTTCATTGTAATAATGGGGTCATTCCGAGTTGATCGCACGTAGCAACTTTTTGCTGCCCGTGTGATCAACTAGACACCGCCTATGGAGGAGTGTATTTTAGCATAGCAGGGCTGCGTTCACTTGTGCAGCCCTGCTATGCAAAAAAAGTTTCCTGCAAAATAAGTCCAGGGTAAGAGTTACTTACCCTGTGTGATCGATCCAGCGATGCAGGTCCCGGAATTTATGTCAGACATCCGCCCTCCAAACGTCTGGACACGCCTGCGTTGGACTCACCACTTCCAGAAAATGGTGAGTATCCGCCCCGGAACGCCTCCCGGTTGTTAATCTTCTGTTGATCGCACTAGCGATCACTTTCTTCTTTCTTCTGGTCGTTGCCCGGCGACGGCTGTCGCTGGGCAACGACGCGCATGCGCACTGCGGGCGCCGCGCAGGTGCAGTCCTGACCCGTTCGCACCACTGCGACAACCAGCAGCGTGCGAACGGTTCGGAATGATCCCCAATGTGCGCCAGTGCCAGCTCGGTCAGTGTGGGGTGGATGAATTGGGCCCACAAATAAATATGTGTGAACCCCCCTCCGAAGTCAAATAATATGCAAATGTATTCTGTACAAGAAGATTTAGGTGTTCACATAGATAACAAACTTAGCAGCAGTACCCAAAGTAGGAATGTGGCAAAACAAGACAAATAAGGTATTAACATGTATAAAGCGGGGAATTGATGCTAGGGACGAGAGTGTTATGCTCCCATTATATAAATCACTAGTGAGGCCACATCTTGAATACTGTGCACAGTTATAGGCACCATACTACAAAAAGGATATCCTGGAACTAGAAAAGGTTCCGAGACGGGAAACCAAATTGATTAAGGGGATGGAGACGCTAGAATTCGAGGAAAGGCTTGCTAGGCTAGGCATGTTTACACTGGAAAAAAGGAGATTAAGAGGGGACATGATTAACATTTACAAATATATAAGGGGTCAATACACAGAGCTAGTGGGGATTTGTTTTTGGTAAGATCAACACAAAGGATACGCGGACACCCGCTTAGGTTAGAGGAGATTCCGCACCCTGAGACGGAAAGGTTTCTTCACAGCAAGGACAGTACATATTTGGAATTCCCTGCCTGAGAGTGTAGACTCAGTCATTACTTTGAAGAATGGGCTAGATAAATTCCTAACGGATAGGGATATACAGGGTTATGGTGGGTAAACCATACACTAAAGTAAAAAATAAAGAAATAAAATAGTTTTAATATATTACAGAGTAAGAGATCACTAACAGGTTGAACTCGATAGACAAATTGTCTTTTTTCAACCTCAGAAACGATGTTACTACTGTATGTTACTATGTTACTATGCATTGTCTGCATGCGTGGGGTGGGGGGCGCTATTGTCCGCCTGGTATTATCTAGGGCTTGTGCCCCAGTCAGGGTACAGCTCCCCTAGTCTGCATAGATCAAGACAAGATTACCCTACCTGCAGGGATATTCCATTACCCGCACATACTGTCGGGTGAAAAGTATCTCGGGGGGAGGGGCTATTAAATTAGGCCAGGTAAGCCGGCATGTGCCACAGCTTTACGGGAATTTGTTTCACCTGCCTCAGGCAGTCGAAGCAAAATCCCTGAAAACAGCCCCGTTTTCACCCAAAAAACGGGGCTGTTTCTACCGAAAACACACAGGTTTTGCTGAACCTGCGTGTTTTCGGGTGAAAAAACATCGATGAAACATCGGAAAATTTCACCCGAAGCTTCATGGGCTGGAACTGAATATCCCTTCTGGTCTGAGTGGATCAAAGCCAGGACAAGCGCACCTTCTCTGGGGGAATTACCCCCACCTTACCTGCGTGGATCAAGACAAGCAAGGGAAATGGGGAGACGGGGGAGGAGGGCTATAGGGATTGGTTGTTGACCTATTCATCTTAGGGTCTGATATTCAGTCAGCCATGAACCAGGGAAATGCGCAATATACCGGGACGCAGGTAAGATATTGGGACCCAGGGAGAAGCAGATACACACAAGTTGGAATAGGTCTGCGCACTGGTTACCACGGCGATGTGGGGAATAACTCGTCCAGTGTACATGGAATGTATGGTGAGTGGAGTTATTAAGGCAATCAGCGTCTAGTGCAGAGATTTTCAACCTTTTACAACTGGCGGCACACTGAACAAGATGTAAATATTGCCAAGGCACACTCAGATATAATGGTGATGCATGGTGCAGTTGTGTGTCCTAGGATGTCATGTCGCAGCTTCTCCACAGGTAACGCCTGAGCCAGATCTGAGAAAGCCAGAAGAGCCCAACACTGCCCGGGCCCAAAATTAGATCTGGCTCTGCAACCACTAAACCCACCAGTATTGATCGTTCCAGGGGATCAGTAGCGGCAAAACACTGACGGGCCTGGCGCTGCTTCTATGGCGGCACACCTGGAGACTGCTTCTATGGCGGCACACCTGGAGACTGCTTCTATGGCGGCACACCTGGAGACTGCTTCTGTGGTGGCACACCTGGAGACTGCTTCTGTGGCGGCACACCTGGAGACTGCTTCTATGGCGGCACACCTGGAGGCTGCTTCTATGGCGGCACATCTGGAGACTGCTTCTGTGGTGGCACACCTGGAGGCTGCTTCTATGGCGGCACACCTGGAGACTGCTTCTATGGCGGCACACCTGGAGACTGCTTCTGTGGCGGCACACCTGGAGACTGCTTCTATGGCGGCACACCTGGAGGCTGCTTCTATGGCGGCACACCTGGAGGCTGCTTCTATGGTGGCACACCTGGAGACTGCTCTATGGCGGCACACCTGGAGACTGCTTCTATGGCGGCACACCTGGAGGCTGCTTCAATGGCGGCACACCTGGAGGCTGCTTCTATGGCGGCACACCTGGAGGCTGCTTCTATGGCGGCACACCTGGAGACTGCTCTATGGCGGCACAACTGGAGACTGCTTCTATGGCGGCACACCTGGAGACTGCTTCTATGGCGGCACACCTGGAGGCTGCTTCTATGGCGGCACACCTGGAGGCTGCTTCTATGGCGGCACACCTGGAGACTGCTTCTATGGCAGCACACCTGGAGACTGCTTCTATGGCAGCACACCTGGAGACTGCTTCTATGGCGGCACACCTGGAGGCTGCTCAGGGCACACTAGTGTATAAGGCACCACTAAGTCACAAAATGAAATATGAAGGGCCTGATTCAGGATTAAGGGGGTCATTCTGACTTGATCGCACGCTGCCGTTCATCGTGGCACATCGATCAGGTCAGAAGTGCGTATGCGCTGACGCCACTGTGCGCCGGCGCATGCCAGACAGCCGACGGCTGTAGTAGCCCAGAGATTGCCTCTGCCTGATTGACAGGCAAAGGCGTTCGCTGGGTCGGGAGGGGCCGGCACGGCGGCATCACACGCAGCCGCTGCGACCATCACAATGACGAGTAACTCCCTGCCAGCACGCAGGAGCTGCGCTGGCCGGCAGTTACTCTTCAAGTACAAAAGCATCACCGCTGTGCAATGCTTTTGTACTTGTGCGGGGGGGGGGGGGGGGGGGGGATCGGGCCTGACACGCGGGGCGGACTAGCCCTGTGCTGGGCGTCCCCCCGCATGTCAGTGTGGATGATCGAAAAATTTAGCACAGCTACGATCAACTCTCACCCCCTACAGATGGATCTTGCAATCATTAGCAACTGTGAGTGTGCCTGAGCTGAGTCTAACTGCAAGTGTGCCTATGACTGCAAGTGTGCCTGAGCCAAGTCTAACTGTGAGTGCGCCTGAGCAGAGTCTAACTGTGAGTGTGCCTGAGCTGAGTCTAACTGCGAGTGTGCCTATGACTGCAAGTGTGCCTGAGCCAAGTCTAACTGTGAGTGCGCCTGAGCAGAGTCTAACTGTGAGTGTACCTGAGCCGAGTCTAACTGTGAGTGTGCCTGAAATGAGTCTAACTGTGAGTGTGCCTGAACTGTGACTAACTGCGTCTGCACCTGAGCTGAGTCTAACTGCGAGTGTGCCTGAGCAGAGTCTAACTGTGAGTGCGCCTGAGCAGAGTCTAACTGTGAGTGCGCCTGAGCAGAGTCTAACTGCGAGTGTGCCTGGGCTGAGTCTAACTGTGAGTGCGCCTGAGCAGAGTCTAACTGCGAGTGTTCCTGAGCCGAGTCTAACTGTGAGTGTGCCTGAACCGAGTGCGCATCTATGAGGGATTCATAGTCGTGCGCTTCTCGTCACATCTCATCTGCAGCTGAACGGGCAGACCTGGGTGGCAATGGGGCATTTGCGATACATTCCGGAGCTTGGATGTGGAAGCCTATCAGTTTCCCGGAGAGGGATCCAATCAGATTCCTCCCAGCACCCTCTGCGCCATGTGCGTCACTCGACACATGCACGGAAGGACTCCTAGGTCCTACACCCAGAAGTCCTTCTATCGCAAAGGACACCGCTTACCAGGAGAGCTGTCCTGTGAGATATTCTTCAGGCATACACGGTTAATAATCTTGCATGGCGGGATGTATCTCATGCAATGTGCAATGCGTCAGGCATCCCGCCCCGGATCTGAAACAGTACGGAACGCTGGGTCTGAGTTCCTGCGATCACTGACCCTGCTCCTGTGTATGGACGCACCAACCCACTGCAAGCCTGCAGGCTGTCCGCCCCTCTCTGCCTGCCCAGCCTGACGAGTCCGAGAGAAGGACGCAGCTTTACTGCCTCTTTAAATGTTATAATCAACGGGGGAGCCAACGTTATTCTCTTCCTCCAAACCCTTTATAATGAGTTTGCCTGGCGTAGTTTTCCCCTGAAATAAAGCTTCATGATTTGCATAAGAGCAGGATGTTTTTATTACTACATTACCTGCAGGAAGAGACGGCGTTACCAGGAAGATACCGGGAATCTATGCAAACAGTGATGCATCACTCATGTAACGGAGATCCTGCACAGCGTGACTTATATCTGTCACATGAAATACACACTTGGGCCTGAGTCACACTCAGGAGCCAAGAAACAGTTAGGAGCAATTTGTACCCTGGTGAACCCATGTTGCGCTGCTGGTATAAAACGTGAGATATGTCCAATTGCGGCTATCCGGTGACCCTTCCTACAACACTGAGCGTGTTCCCATCATTCTTGCAGGGGAACAAAAACCATGGTCAGTGAGACATCCAGCATAACAGTCACTGGGCCTACAAACAACCAATTTCCATTTTATTGTTAGTCTAATGGGCTCGGTATATTTTGTGGACATATATCATGTTGACATCATACTTTGCCTACGCTGCCGGAAGTTGACTCCTAATTTTTTGGGTAGTCCCCTGCACACCTGCAAGAGTAGGTGGAAATTCCAGCCCGAGTGGAGGGGCGTGTCTAAATGACGCAAATTACATTTGTCAAAGTCAGAAAAATGTCTCAATGCACGTTGCCATATTTGCACCGCACACTGGTCCGCGCTGCGCGTGCATGCGTATTTACGGTAGAGTTTATGTAGTCGTAGCGTGCGACTCATTCGTTACAAATGTTCACAATTAATGTAGTTTATAGATCATGGTCCCTTTGATAGATTCTGAAAGTTTGGTTAAAATACAATGTCCCAGAGCTGAGGAATCCCTCTTTATATCGTACGAAGGGTCTAACAGGAATCATACAGCAGTGTTTGGTACCCATCGGAAGAGTATTTAATTAGCAATATTCCGGTGTTGGTTTGGAGCGTATTAATCGCTCGTGCGAATAGTTATGGACATAAGAAGTTTATGTCCATTTCTATTAATTACACATACTCAGGTATGCGGCGGGAAACCCAGTTTCCCACCCACCTGAGCTGTTGGAAATCGTCACAGCCCACCTGTATGAATCACCCTATGACCTTTTGTTATGATACAGGGCCGAATTCCTTCGGCCAATGGACAATGGGATTGTAGGACCAGGAGATTGCATTGTGTGTGGGGCATAAATAGGCAGGCCGACCACATCCAGCTCTCACTCTCTCATCAACGGTTATCTGCTGATAGCCGGGAGCTGGATATCGAGGCGCAGGCGATCATACCCTTTGTGCGTAAGTTTCTCTCCGTAATCATTGTCTTTCTGTGAGCCAATTTCTCTCATCTCATCTCTCTCTCTCTCTCTCTCTCTCTCTCTCTGTTCTGTTCTCTCATATCTCCCCTAGACTAGGCTAGTATTGTATTGTATTAGATAGTATTGTATTGTATTGCATTTAGGTCAGTGTAGTATTGTCTTTTTGTATTTATTGTTTAGTTCTGTGGTTAGGAAGTCTCTGTTATATTGTAGTGTATCAATTGTACTGTTATCCCCTTTTACAAGTATATTAGATATAATACAGTTAATAGGCCTTGGAACCTAAACCAGCATCTGTGTATTTCCTATAGTGTTAAGTGTTCACTTGAGCGTCGGTGACGCTCAAGCAGCTTTGTAGATAGTCAGGTTACACAAGGTTGCACTTACACCCTGTACTCACATTAAGGTATTCAGTGTATTTCATTGGTATAAGGTTTTAACATAAAGGTATAGTGTTGTAAGCGTCTGCATCGCTGGTGACCTCCTCGTGGTCTCGAGCGTATGCTACGCTACAGCGAATCATTACCCTAGACATAACCAATAACGTGTCCTGTGATCCCTGGGCCGTGAGCGAACGTGACGCTTGAGCGTCTCGCCTACGGCTGAGCGATCGTTACACAACTAGCGTACCATTACGGTACTTCTTCAGTAAACAGCGTACAGTGTTCTTAGCTTCATAAAGGGTTGTTTATACGACAAAGGAATTTAGCATTGTCAATTGCGGGCTCGTCCTATACTTCTCACATCTGCACTAGGTAGATCAGCAGACATTGGCCCTCATTCCGAGTTGTTCGCTCGGTATTTTTCATCGCATCGCAGTGAGAATTCTCTTAGTGCGCATGCGTAATGTTCGCACTGCGCATGCGTCAAGTAACTTTACTAAGAAGAAAGTAATTTTACTCACGGCTTTTTCGTCGCTCCGGAGAACGCATTGTGATTGACAGGAAATGGGTGTTACTGGGCGGATGTACGGCGTTTTAGGGGCGTGTGGCAGGAAACGCTACCGTTTCCGGAAAAAACGCAGGCGTGTCTGGAGAAACGGTGGGAGTGCTTGGGCGAACGCTGGGTGTGTTTATGACGTCAGCCGGGACCGAAAAGCACTGAATTGATCGCACAGGCAGAGTAAGTCTGGAGTTACTCAGAAACTGCTAACTCGGTTTTGATCGCAATATTGCGAATACATCGGTCGCACATTTAAGATGTTTAGATTCACTCCCAGTAGGCGGCGGCTTAGCGTGTGTAACTCTGCTATAATCGCCTTGCGAGCGAACAACTCGGAATGAGGGCCATTATCCCTCCAGCAAAGGGTGGGAGGTTGTCTCACAGTGCTGACGGGATAAGCGTCTGCTTCGCTTAGATAAAGGGTGCTGAAGGAACCCGGTAACCGGAAGTAAGAACAAAACGCTTGTGTCTTTTTAAAACTGTTTATTTTTCTTTTGTCTTGCGTACGCATACATACCTGCATTTCTTTTCACTTGTGTATTTAATTTTTCGTATATCACTATTCCTGTTTGCCAAATTTTATAGTTGATAGAAAGTGCTAAAAGGAGATTTGCTGTTATTTAATAGTAGAGGTAATAGTTAAAGTATAGAACAACACACGGTTTGTCTGAAGATACAAGGCAGTCAGTGTGGATTGCGGTAGATGATCAGGGATCATTTACATTGATAAAAATATATTGTGTTACGGTGGATCCTTTGCATTGCGTACACGTGTCGCTAACAAAGACTAGCGTACGCAATCCAAAAGGCAGACGCACGCAGCGTACATTACGCAACGTAGCGTCCGGTTACGCTCACGTAGCTCAAGTCACGAAAAAGTTGAATTAGCGCAAAGCGATAATTAGCGCAAGGCGATAAGTAACGCACAGCGGTAGATAACGCGAAGCGGTAAATAACGCAAATCTATTTTTGGAAAATCTGAAATTTAGTTTAACAGATCCTGCTCCTAATTGGTAACACTTTTGGCCTAAAGACAATTTCTGCGCAGAAATAGATATAGAAACAAAAGTGTACTTGTGTTGAGTGAGTGTGTTTTGTATACAAAAGTTTATATAACTTTAAGGTGGAACCAAAAGGAAAGCCGGGTACTCGTCAAGGGACATACGTGTAAGAGACATATACGGTGGCCAGGGAGGCATCCCTGGTTAAATAATATTTGAGCATTAGAGTATAGCGGACCATAAGGTAACAAGACCAGGAGGTCGTAAGGTAAAAGGTCCGCTATAAAAGTCCAGTGGCACAACGCCTGGGGTGTTGGTGCAGAACCCATATAGGCCATACAAGCTCTGGCTGAAGGAATCGCAGCCGGAAACATAGATTCCATTGATCTTTCAGTACATGACAAGTAGTGCTCGTGTACTGAACGATTGGACCGCACGTAATTGTGTGCAGTAGTTAGTAATCTGACCTAATACCATTAGAGTAAAGTGGTCACAAACGCTATCTGTACATTCTGACGTGATTTGTGTAATTTTTTATTTTTGGAAGGGAAGTTCGCTGGTCACTCAGGAACTATCTAACAACCCCAACTTTACTGGAAAGAGTAAGTGTCCTGCGGGTAACCCTCATATGTTCCAGTAAACTAAAGGTTCACAGGGGCCCTAGGTTGGGTCCAGCAGCTCTGGCTACAGTGATTGCAGCACAGGCCAACGTGGGCGAGAAGTAAGTGGGGTACTTGATAAACCACCACCGCCGGCCTGCCCAAGGACATCTTGGTTTGTTTGTAAGGGTTCGCTGAAAGCCTTGATATTCAAGGAGGAATAAGCAACGCCTGCAGATTATGGGGGCCATTTGTTCAGGTAGGGGGCGATCAACCCTGGTTCAGGTTGATTCTGTGAACCGACCAGTTGGGTCGGCACGATATGTAATGTGTGAAAAATATGGAATTCACACCGAATCTTTATGTGATGAATGGGAGAGAATGACTGTACAAGACAGGGACAAATTCCCAAGAATAGGTAGCTTTAGTCCAGAAGTGTTACAAAATTTAAGGAGGAGGATATGTCTCGTAAAATCAACAAAGAGACGAATTCAACATCATGATTGTTTACAGTTATGGCACCAGGAAGGTGAGATACAGAGAGGTTTGGCTCTGGCGGCGGGATCTGGGGCAGTCAGGAAGTTGATTGCCACAGCTCCTCCTCCACCATACATTGCAGGAGAGAAGTTGATTGCGGAGAGAAACGCACTGGGTTGTAAAACACAAACTCTTAGTAACCCTGTAAATGTTAATGATGTTAACCAAATAACTCATGCAAGTATTAACCCGTGCAAGATGTACCCTGTTTTGAACCTTCCTCAGGAGTGTGATCAAGAAGACGATTCAGCAACAATTTCAGCTCTCTCTCTTGCAGCCACCATAGCAGAGACCACAGTAGGCACAGCGACACCCACGAGATTAGTGAAAGCCCCTAGCGGAGGGATAGGTGAGGTCGTGTCAACGGGTAAGTACGGCACCATGCACTACACTGAAACAATTGTACCACAACAAGCTGTAGAATCTACACAGGAAGAGGCTGTTAGAATTGCTCCTGTAAGGGTAATAGCAGTTCCCAATGGAAAAACAGATGTGTCTGGAGCCACTCCCATAAGGAACATTGCCATGTACACTCCATTTTCCAGAATGGAATTAAGAACAATAGTGTCCGAATTTCCTGACCCCAGGAAGGATTTAGTTGCTAGCCAAAAATACATCAGGGATCTAGGTAACACCGTAGAACCCAACAACAAGGATTGGCAGATACTGCTAAGAGCTTGTTTACCTTCCAATGTTGATGCAACTCAGTTTTTAGCTGATTGTGCATTGGATAAAGATGTACCGCTTACAGACGTGTACAACAAGGATAATGTAAAAAGGATAAATTTACAGCTAAAAGAGTATTTCCCAGCCGTTGTTAAATGGAATAAAATATTTTCCATTAAGCAAAAGGAGTCCGAAACGGCAACGGAATATTTTCACCGGGCACTATTAGAAATGGCAAAGTACACTGGTATAGAAGACATTAAGACCAACCCAAACCATCGAGAAGTAGCAGTATCTGTACTGATGGATGGTTTAAAGGAAACATTAAAGACTAGGGTTCAGACCACGCAACCGTGCTGGCGAGGTCTGTCAGTGTCCGGCTTGAGAGAGGCTGCTATTGATCATGACAGAAACATCACTAGGCACAGGGAATCGCAAAGTGATAAGTTGATGTCCGTAAGTATACAGGCGCTGACCACAAGGCAGCCTGCGTATGTACCACCGAATCCTGTGGGTAAGGCAAGTGTAATAACATGTTTTTCTTGTAACAGACCGGGACACTTTGCACGAGAATGTAGAACAAAGAATGTACAAAGGTCTTTTCAACCCCCTAGACAACAACACAACACACGACATTGGGAGCAGGGTCCACAGAGGCGGAGTTTTGAGCCACATACAGGGGAAACAAAAAGATATCCCCCAAACAGAGACTGGCATGCCTCTGGTAGTTCCCAGCTAACTCCCTCACAAGTAGTTGCTGCCAGCGGGATTCTGGGAGGTCAGCATACCCAATAGGGGTGTGGCCATACCTGTAATCTGCACCCAGTTAAGTTGATTGCTAGTCTTGGAAACGAACCAGAAATTGCAATCAATGTAGCTGGTAAAACTTTAAACTTTCTTGTAGACACAGGGGCGGCCAAGTCAGTGATAAATTCGACAGTGGGCATGAGAACCACTGGTAGGACAATTCCAGCCATGGGAGTAACAGGAGTAGTCCAGCACTACCCTGTTAGCAAACCAGCCGAGATTACAATAGGGCCTTTGCATACCAAGCATTCCTTTTTGCTGGCTGCATCGGCACCAACTAATCTCCTGGGGAGAGACTTACTATGTAAAATGGGTTGCGTCATTTATTGTACCCCTGAAGGTGTATTCTTGGACATTCCTGAGAATCACGCTCAGGAAGTACGAGACATGTTAGACTCCCCATCAAAATTAATGTCACATTCCATTATGACAAATAGGAATCCATCCCAAGTAGAAGAGATGATATCTCAGATACCAGAGTCACTTTGGACAAAAGATGGACAGGACACTGGATTAATGGCAAACGTAGCTCCAGTAGTTGTACAAGTAAAAGATGGTAGGATAGCTCCAAAAATCCCACAGTATCCTCTGAAGCCAGAGGTGGAGTTAGGAGTTTTTCCCGTAATAGAGCGCTTGCTACAACAGGGCATTCTAGTAAGAACGTCCAGCACCGCAAATAGTCCCATCTTCCCTGTTAAAAAGAGTGGGGGGAGGGGTTACAGGCTAGTGCAGGATCTAAGGGGGATTAACAAAATAGTTGAGAGTCAGTTCCCCGTAGTGCCTAATCCAGCTGTCATCCTAATGCAAATTCCTCCCACTGCCAAATTTTTCACTGTTATTGACCTCTGCTCCGCTTTCTTTTCGGTACCTCTGCACCCTGACAGCCAATATTTGTTTGCATTCACATACAGAGGAGTCCAATACACGTGGACTCGGTTACCCCAAGGTTTCATAGATAGTCCAAGTATATTTTCTCAGGCTTTGCATGATTGTTTACAGTCTTTCCAACCAGACAGTGGATCAGTATTGATACAGTATGTGGACGATTTATTACTGTGTTCAGATTCACTGGAAGCATCTCTGAAGGATACGAAACAGCTCCTGTTTCATCTTTCAGACACAGGTCACAAGGTTTCCAAAGACAAGTTGCAATTATGCCAAGCTAAGGTAAAATATTTGGGACACTGTCTAACACAAGGACTGAGACACCTGACCGCTGATAGAATCCAAGCCATTAGAGACATGACACTGCCACAAACCCAGCAACAGATCAGGACGTTTTTAGGAATGTGTGGGTATTGCCGTAATTGGATCCCAGGGTTTTCCATATTGGCGCTACCTTTGCAGGAAATGGTCTCTTCAAACAAACCTGATCGGATTTCGCATACAGACGAATCTGAAACAGCATTTGAGAGACTCAAACAGTGCCTAACGCAGGCACCAGCACTAGGTATGCCAGACTATGGGAAACCCTTTGAACTATACGGAACAGAAAGTGCTGGGTGCGCAGCAGGTGTACTAACACAAAAACACGGTGATGCCAGCAGGCCAATTGCATACTACAGCGCCCAGCTAGATACGGTAGCGCGATCCCTCCCCACATGCTTGCGTAGCGTTGCGGCGATAGCATTGCTAGTGACAAAAAGCGAAGATGTCGTGCTAGGCCACAACCTCACAATCCATACACCGCATGCGGTATCTGCCTTATTGAATTCTGCCCAAACCAGACACGTCTCATCTGCAAGGTTTACAAGATGGGAATTGGCATTAATGGCCCCCGTAAACATCACCATAAGGAGATGCAGCGCATTAAATCCTGCAACATTTCTCCCAGGTGTGCCTGGTCAGACACAAAGGGTGGAAGGTGAGAGTGATGGGGAAGGAGGATTTAATGCAAAGGAAGACACACATGATTGTATGGAATATTTGACCCAAAATTTTACCGCAAGGCCTGACATCAGTGACAATCCACTGAAAGATGCAGAACTCACGTTCTACACGGACGGTAGTTGTCACAGACAGTCAGACTCGGGAGACTTGTGTACTGGATACGCAGTCGTAGATGACCAAGACACCATAGAAGCGGAACCGCTAGGCCCACCTCACTCAGCCCAGGTTGCTGAACTGGTCGCCCTAACCAGAGCATGTGAATTGGCTAAGGGTAAGTCAGCCAATATCTACACCGATTCCAGATACGCGTTCGGGGTAGTCCATGATTTCGGAGCCCTATGGCGGCTCAGAAATTTCATGACGGCAGCTGGTACACCGATAGCGCATGCAGCTCACATAAAAAGGCTTCTAACAGCGATACAGGAACCCGACAGAGTGGCTGTTATCAAATGTAAAGCACATACATATAGCCAAGACCCAGTATCCCTTGGTAACAGCCGAGCAGACGAAGCTGCAAAGCTTGCAGCTGCTACCCCCACACGGACAGACACCACACAGTTGATGGTATTTAATACCATCAACACACAGAAGTTGTGTGAGATGCAGAATCTGTGTTCCACACAGGAAAGAGCAGTCTGGAAGGCAAAGGGATATGGCCAGGAGTCCTCAGGGCTCTGGACGGATGGACATGGTAAACCAGTGGCCCCCAGGGCATACCTTCCATGTCTGGCTGAAGCAGCTCACGGGCTGACTCATCTAGGCAAGGAGGGGATGTGCAAATTGGTAAGAGCATACTGGTGCGCCCCAGGATTCTCCTCTCATGCGAGTAAAAGAGCAATGTCATGCCTTACCTGTCTGAGAAAGAATATTGGAAAAGCAATACCTACAGAACCATCCCATATCCCACCTGCCGGCGGCCCTTTCCAGGTAATACAAATTGACTTCATTCAATTACCCCCATGTCGAAATTTGAAATATGTACTTGTCTGTATAGATGTTTTCTCGAATTGGGTCGAGGCTTTTCCAGCAGCTACAAATACCGCTATGTTTACAGCTAAGAAAATTGTGCAGGAATTTGTATGTAGATATGGTATCCCTAGAATCATTGAAAGTGATAGGGGTACCCATTTTACAGGTGATGTCTTTCAAGGAATGTGTAAATTGATGGGTATTGATAGCAAGCTGCACACTCCGTACCGTCCACAGGCGAGTGCGAAGGTCGAAAGAGTGAACAGCACTATTAAAAATAAATTGAGTAAAGTAATGGCAGAGACAGGATTGACGTGGCCAGAAGCTTTACCCATTGTTTTGTATAGCATCAGAACCACTCCCAGGTCCCCTCTTAATCTGTCTCCTTTTGAAATCTTGTTTGGTCGACAACCGCATGTCATGATTAACCCTCAGGATGATTTGAAATGTAACAATGAAGTAACTGTAAAGTACTTGATTAACATGAGTAAACAGTTGAGGAATCAAAATGATAATCTGAAGTTGGTGATTCCTGATTTACCAGATAGTAATTGTCATGACATTGAACCTGGGGATTATGTAATGATACGAAATTTTCTACGCTCAGGTTGTCTTATTGATAGATGGGAAGGACCATACCAGGTCTTATTGACTAGCACCACAGCATTGAAGGTTGCTGAGAGAGAGACTTGGGTCCATTCATCCCACTGCAAAAAGGTTGCTGATCCAGAGAAGTCCCGCGATAAGGAACAGACGGTAGAGGTTGTATCACTGGAGTGTCTGTTCCAGGAGGATTGAGGCGGCACCTGAGCCTTGAAGACCGAAAGCAGTTGTCGACTCCCTTCTCCCTTTTATTGTTTTTCTCCACTTCCCAGCCCCTCTCCCTTAAAATTTCTTTTTCCCCCTCCTCATTCTTCTCTATTTCCTCCTCAAAGATGGACTTGCCCCAAGAGACTGTGATCCGGATTTTGATGTTAACCATGATGTTGACCAGAGCAGTCTGTTCCGGCGAGAGTACCATAGAGGTCGAAAGAGGTTCTGGAATGGGTTCCGATTATGATGATGGAGGCGTAGTTTTCCAAGATCAACCAAACCAACAAGCAAAGGCGAGTATCAGAAAACGATCCGATAGAAGAAATTGTGATGGATTGTTAGCTGAAGAAAATTGTATCTGTAGGCTCTGTGATAATCTGGTTGAAGATGGATGCATAAAGAAATGCCAATCTAGTTTTAATATCCATATAGACCGGCATCCATTGAGTGACTATCACTCCTTAGTGGGTAACGTATTAAACCAAACAGATTGTTGGGTATGCTCTCAAGTACCTCAGGGTCACAGCAAATCAGGGCTAGTACCATTTCCTTTAACGTTAGGGGAGGTACTTGAGCTAAGTGGTGGGAGACCGGTGGACCGGAGGTTTAACATCTCCAGCCCTCCTAGTTTGAAGCTCCACCAATACCATGTGGATAGGTCCCTCTTATGTTTTAACATCTCCAATCCCAGAAAACCGGGAAATTGGGAAGTGTCATGGAGTAACCACACCATGACCTTTTCACACAGAGCAGATAGAATGCCTACAGATACAGAGCTCGTACGCCATATAGCCAGTAGAGGAAAATCTTTCCGGTATCGATATACCTTAGGAAATAGGATTACTAGAGTTGGAGAGGTATCACCAGGATACTGTGCTCATATCGTACAAACCGATACGTGCATTAAGCAGTTGGAAGAATTAGGGTCAGGAGATTTCACCTGGAAGGTTTGTAACATGGTCATGTCCTTCTCCGTCCCTTATGTTCTCCCCGATGATGCATATTTCATATGCGGGAGAAAGGCGTACAAATGGCTTGCCCCAAACTCTGAAGGATTGTGTTATATTGGAAAAGTATTGCCTGAAGTGATGACTGTTACACATGACAAAATGAAGGACATACACCGTGGTGCCCAAGCTCCTTATACTCACACTCACTACGAGCACCGGGTTAAAAGACAACTGTCAGAAAGGTTAGAGCATCCGGCCTCTGATCTTATCCATGAATCCACCGGGATTCAGGTTCTGGTAGCGTTAGATTTCACTCGCACCGCTCGAGGTGTGATGAATTATAGATACATTTCCGCACTCGCCAATTTGTTAGATAATATCACTGAAATGTATGATGACACGTTTAGATACACTGGAAGAGAACTTCAAGCTTATAAAACAGAACTAGTTCAGCATAGGATGGTTCTTAATTATCTTACAGCAGTAACAGGCGGATATTGTGTTACATTGGCAACACAGTACGGCATAAAGTGTTGCACGTATATCACAAATAGCACCGAGGATCCGGTAGAGGTCATAGACCAAAAGATGGACGATATTCTCCAACTAAAGTGGGAATTTCGTCGAAAACACAATCTCACCCTTGCTGCTGTAGGTAATGAGCTGACTGGTTGGGTGTCATGGTTGAACCCGCGAAATTGGTTCTCCGGTTTAGGAGACTGGGCTCAAGGAGTCATAATGGATGTTGGAAAGTTTCTACTATGTATCTTGGGTGTCGTTATATCGATTGGATTGATATTTAGATGCGGGCAGGCTTTAATGAGGTGCAAGCAAAGTACAAAAGTGATGAGCTTGAGGAATGAGGAAACCGTAATTAACCTGGATTTGATTTATGACCCAATGATAGAAACCAGAATGTGATGAAAATGCGATTATACGGTCCGTTTCTTTCACCTGTTTTCCTGCTTTTCTCCAAGATACAAAGACCCCCTTGGACGAGGAAGCTGACGAGACGAGATGTATACAGACAACGGATTGACCAAAGAAGAAGATTTGACAACTTTAAATATGGACACTTGATGAACTTTGCCATGGATCCCCAGTTTCCCTAGTATTTTTTTAAACTCACGCTAGCCCAACATTTTTGTAAATCTGATGGCACTGACAAAGCTTGTTGCTCATGCCTAAGGAGCAAAACAGCGCAAAGAAGACGACTCTCAACAGATACCGAAAACAACTTCGACGACAGATGTACATTTCCCTGACATAGAATATCATTGCATTTTTCGTAAGTGTTCTTTATCTTCATCTCTACAACCCTCAGGTAACGACACACATAGACGATAGGGAATACAGGCACAGATATCAGCAACCACATACCTCCCCCATTCATGTATCATCAACTAAAATGTGCATCCCCATTTTTGTTACAACCACAGCCGAAAAGAGCTCGGTAAAGTTTGACAGCCCATCCACAGACCTGTACCACAGGATAAGAAGGAATTCAAATGTATACTTCGCAATACCTCGAAGCTTGATTTACCACACGTACGGCACGATGATACATGACCCCCCAAACATGGATTCATACACACATGCTTCTGCTATCTCACTAGGTCATACCCTCTTCACACCTTCTCCTCTCTCCTCCCCTACCCAACCATGGAAATCAATTAACCCCTGACTTACATTTTTCTCCTTAAATGTTTTATGGCAGTTATTATTGACTGCCAAAGGGTGGACTGTCAAAGTCAGAAAAATGTCTCAATGCACGTTGCCATATTTGCACCGCACACTGGTCCGCGCTGCGCGTGCATGCGTATTTACGGTAGAGTTTATGTAGTCGTAGCGTGCGACTCATTCGTTACAAATGTTCACAATTAATGTAGTTTATAGATCATGGTCCCTTTGATAGATTCTGAAAGTTTGGTTAAAATACAATGTCCCAGAGCTGAGGAATCCCTCTTTATATCGTACGAAGGGTCTAACAGGAATCATACAGCAGTGTTTGGTACCCATCGGAAGAGTATTTAATTAGCAATATTCCGGTGTTGGTTTGGAGCGTATTAATCGCTCGTGCGAATAGTTATGGACATAAGAAGTTTATGTCCATTTCTATTAATTACACATACTCAGGTATGCGGCGGGAAACCCAGTTTCCCACCCACCTGAGCTGTTGGAAATCGTCACAGCCCACCTGTATGAATCACCCTATGACCTTTTGTTATGATACAGGGCCGAATTCCTTCGGCCAATGGACAATGGGATTGTAGGACCAGGAGATTGCATTGTGTGTGGGGCATAAATAGGCAGGCCGACCACATCCAGCTCTCACTCTCTCATCAACGGTTATCTGCTGATAGCCGGGAGCTGGATATCGAGGCGCAGGCGATCATACCCTTTGTGCGTAAGTTTCTCTCCGTAATCATTGTCTTTCTGTGAGCCAATTTCTCTCATCTCATCTCTCTCTCTCTCTCTCTCTCTCTCTCTCTCTCTCTGTTCTGTTCTCTCATATCTCCCCTAGACTAGGCTAGTATTGTATTGTATTAGATAGTATTGTATTGTATTGCATTTAGGTCAGTGTAGTATTGTCTTTTTGTATTTATTGTTTAGTTCTGTGGTTAGGAAGTCTCTGTTATATTGTAGTGTATCAATTGTACTGTTATCCCCTTTTACAAGTATATTAGATATAATACAGTTAATAGGCCTTGGAACCTAAACCAGCATCTGTGTATTTCCTATAGTGTTAAGTGTTCACTTGAGCGTCGGTGACGCTCAAGCAGCTTTGTAGATAGTCAGGTTACACAAGGTTGCACTTACACCCTGTACTCACATTAAGGTATTCAGTGTATTTCATTGGTATAAGGTTTTAACATAAAGGTATAGTGTTGTAAGCGTCTGCATCGCTGGTGACCTCCTCGTGGTCTCGAGCGTATGCTACGCTACAGCGAATCATTACCCTAGACATAACCAATAACGTGTCCTGTGATCCCTGGGCCGTGAGCGAACGTGACGCTTGAGCGTCTCGCCTACGGCTGAGCGATCGTTACACAACTAGCGTACCATTACGGTACTTCTTCAGTAAACAGCGTACAGTGTTCTTAGCTTCATAAAGGGTTGTTTATACGACAAAGGAATTTAGCATTGTCACATTATTTAGTCCCGCCCTCCACTTAGACTCGGAAATTACTGCATTTTCCAGCATTGGGGGTGGGAACTAATGCCCTGGAGAGCCCGTTCTCTTCCCCCAAATCTATCAGCAGCATCTCCTCTCCAAGCTCCTCCCAGAGAGGAGAAGAACAAAGTCAGGAAGTATGGTCGACAGTCATGATGTCAACATTTATCATTTCAACACTTGAGATGTTGACTTGTGTAGAATGTCGACAGAACATCCCTGGTGGTCTAGTGGTGACTTCCCTGTTTTGATGGGTTTGGCGGCTTAAGTGGTGTCTTTCAGGTCTGGCGATCATCTGATGAGGACTTCTGGAAGTATTCCTCCCCATCCCCCACTAATACCTAACCCTAAACTCCCCTCCCACAGCCTAACTTTGCCCCTAGTGCCTAACCCAAACCCTCTCCCTAGTGCCTAACCCTAAACTCCCCTCCCTCAGCATAACTCTCTCCCTAGTGGTTTACCCTAAACTCCCCTCCCTCAGCATAACCCTCCCCCTCATGTCTAACTCTAACCTCTGCTCCCACAGCCTAACCCTCCCCCTAGTGCCTAATCCTAAACTCCCCTCCCACAACCTAACCCCCCCAGTGCCTAACCCTAACCTCAACTCCAGTAGCGGATCTTGCCACGGGCAAGCAGGACTTTTGCCCGGGGCGCCGCCATCCGGAGGGCGCCGCACCAGGGCAAGATCCGCTGCTGCTGTGTGCCCCCCCGCTGCCCGCTGCCCCCCTGCTGCCGCTGGGAAGGGAAACTAGACGCGTACGCGTCTAGTTTCCCTTCGTGGAGAGGACCTTTGCTGTGCGGTGCGCGATGACGTCATCGCGCAGCGCACATCATTTCAGTCTGTACAGGGGGCGTAAATGACCACGCCCCCTGTATGAAGCCACGCCCCCTAATGCCGCCCGGGGCTCCAGAAGCCCCGGAACCGGCCCTGCTCACCTCCTACAGCCTAACCCTCCCCAATGCCTAACCCTCCCCTCCCCTTAGTGCCTAACATCCCCTCCCATAGCCTAACTCTCCCCCTAGTACCTATCCTTAACCTCCCCTCCCACAGCTTCCTGGCAACTCTGGGTGAATGGAAAAAGTGCTGGCGACTCTGGGTGTAGGGAAGAAGCGCGCGATGACCCTGGGTGAATGGAAGAAGCGCCGGTGACCCTGGGTGAATGGAAGAAGCGCTGCCAACCCTGGGTGAAGGGAAGATGCACTGGCGACTCTGGGTGAATGGAAGATGCGCTGGTGACCCTGGGTGAAGGGAAGATTGGCTGGTGACTCTGAGTGAATGGAAGAAGCACTGGTGACCCTGGGTGAATGGAAGAAGCACTGGTGACCCTGGGTGAATGGATATGGTGTCTCTGGGTGAATGGAAGATTGGCTGGTGACCCTGGGTGAATGGAAGAAGCACTGGTGACCCTGAGTGAATGGCTATGGTGACTCTGGGTGAATGGAAGATGCACTGGTGACCTTGGGTGAATGTATATGGTGAATCTGGGTGAATGGAAGATGTGCTGGCGACTCTGGGTGAATGGAAAAAGCGCTGGCGACTCTGGGTGAAGAGAAGAAGCACTGGCAACTCTGGGTGTAGGGAAGAATCGCCGGTGACCCTGGGTGAATGGAAGAAGTGCTGGCGACTCTGGGTGAAGGGAAGATGCACTGGCGACTCTGGGTGAAGCAAAGATGCGCTGGCGACCCTGGGTGAATGGAAGAAGCACTGGTGACCCTGGGTGAATGGAAGAAGCACTGGTGACCCTGGATGAATGGATATGGTGACTCTGGGTGAATGGAAGATTGGCTGGTGACCCTGGGTGAATGGAAGAAGCACTGGTGACCCTGAGTGAATGGCTATGGTGACTCTGGGTGAATGGAAGATGCACTGGTGACCCTGGGTGAATGTATATGGTGAATCTGGGTGAATGGAAGATGTGCTGGCGACTCTGGGTGAATGGAAGAAGCACTGTTGACCCTGGGTGAATGGATATGGTGACCCTGGGTGAATGGAAGATGCACTGGCGACCCTGGGTGAAGGGAAGATGAGCTGGTGACTCTGGGTGAAGGGAAGAAGCACTGGTGACTCTGGGTGAAGGGAAGAAGCACTGGCGACCCTGGGTGAATGGAAGATGTGCTGGAGACTCAGGTTGAAGAGAAGATGCCGTAGCGACCCTAGGTGAATGGAAGAAGCGCTGGCAACCCTGGGTGAATGGAAAAAGCACTGGCGACTCTGGGTGAAGGGAAGATGTGCTGGAGACTCAGGTTGAAGAGAAGATGCCGTAGCGACCCTAGGTGAATGGAAGAAGCGCTGGCAACCCTGGGTGAATGGAAAAAGCACTGGCGACTCTGGGTGAAGGGAAGATGTGCTGGAGACTCAGGTTGAAGAGAAGATGCCGTAGCGACCCTAGGTGAATGGAAGAAGCGCTGGCAACCCTGGGTGAATGGAAAAAGCGCTGGCGACTCTGGGTGAAGGGAAGATGCGCTGGCGACTCTGGGTGAATGGAAGAAGCGCTGGTGATTCTCGGTGAAGGGAAGATGCGCTGGCAACTCTGGGTAAAGGGAAGATGCGCTGGCAACTCTAGGTAAATGGAAGATGCGCTGGCAACTCTGGGTAAATGGAAGATGCGCTGGCGACCCTGGGTGAATGGAAGATGCGCTGGTGACCCTGGGTGAATTGAGGATTTGCTGGTGACCCTGGGTGAATGGATATGGTGACTCTAGGTAAAGGGAATGGCCATATGCTCAGTTCTTATCCTAAGAAATCGGGAAAAGCTTACAACCCACTCATTCTCGGATTCCCATGGCTCCAGCAGCATAACCCACAAGTTGACTGGACAACACCCCAAATTCTGGTTTTGGTAGTCAAGCTGCATAGGATAGTGTCTCAGATGTGCACTTCCTCCACGTATCACTGCTGTGTCATGATTGGGTTTATCTCTGGAACTGGACTGAAGTACTCAGTTTGATTGGGATCTAGGGTGAGTGGCTGAAAGCTGGGAGGTCTACCGCAATTCCTGCTCATGGGTATAGAACAAGAATACATGGTGATTGTGTGTACTTGTGTGGTAAACTGGTGAGCATGATGTGGCTGCTGGCGACTGGAGGCACTGGTGGAACAGCCAGAGTCTTGATAGAACCAATGGATAGATACTGGGCACACAGGTGCAGACAGGTACAATCTTACAGCTGAAGTCACCGGGAAAAAATGGAATACTGTAGTCTCTGGAATGGATGCAGAATAGATGAAGATGCTGGATGGTACGTGGGAATTGACCGAGACCTGGTACAGAGGTACACAGTGGTTGTCTTCACCAAGGACCCCCGCAAAAGAATTTGGGCTTAGTGGCGCCCGACGCACAGATCGCGACCCTCTGACTGGGTTTCCCAGTACTGGCGCCAGAATACCACGGGTAGAATGAGGTTGCACGAACCAGGATGGTACTGAATGCTGGATAACCAGGATGAAACCAGAATAACAAGAGCACCGTAATGGAACCGATGTTACTGGTTATCAGGCTGGAACCAATGGTGCTGAAATCAATGGTGCAAGATATCGGACTGGATCCGTTAGAGAGACAGGGGTGCAGCAGGATGCAAATCTGAACTTGGAGTCACAAGAATCTGTAGGAGCTCACTGAATTAGCACACAGCTAGACATTGCACTGGCACTTTCTGTCTCTCAAGGAAATCCCTTTATACCACTGGCTGATCAGCGATAGGCTGGTGGCATCATATGACTGCAGACTGGTCTCCTATTGGAGTTTGGACAATCACCTGACTGAACCAACATGGCGGCGACCAGCAATTGGAGATGGAGGGATAACTCATGAGGTACACATAGGGAAACTGGGGTGCACCATGGACAGCAGCAGGCTATAAGGGACTGATAGCACTGCTACAATCAGGAATCTGCAAACACACTCAGAAGAACTCTCAGGTGAATAATCGGCCTAAAGGGAGATTCAGCAATTAGTGTCTCAGTGGGTCATTCTGACCTGATCGCACGCAGACGTTCATTGCAGCGATCAGGTCAGAAGTGCGCATGCACCGGCGCTGCAGTGCGCCGGCACATGGCTGACAGCCGACGGCTGTCGTTGCCTAGTGATCGCCTCTGCCTGATTGACAGGCAGAGGCGGTCGCTGGGAGGGAGGGGGCGCCACAGCCGTTTTGTGGGCGTGGTCCGGTCAATGCAGGCGTGGCCAGACCGTGCAGGGGGCTGCGTGACGTCACACGCAGCCACTACGACCCGGGCAGCAACAAGTAGCTCCCGGCCAGCACGCAAAAGCTGCGCTGGCCAGCAGCTACTCCTGAAGTGCAAAAGCATCGCCGCTGTGCAATGCTTTTGTACTTCAGCGACGGAGCAGGGACTAACATGCGGGGCGGGCTATCCCTGTGCTGGGCGTCCCCCCGCATGTCTGTGTGCCTGATCGTAGCTATGCTAAATTTAGTAGGGCTACGATCAACTCTGAATCACCCCCTCAGTGCCATGCTCAAACTGAATGTGCTGCAGTTTGTATTCTGAGCAGATTTCTCAGACAAGAAACTTAGCAAAGCAGGATATCCCGACGTGCGGGATATTGACAGATGAGACATGCTTTCTGAGGAGCCGGAATCAGGAATGGGGTGACAGGTGAGTAACCTAGCGGCAGCGGAAACTGGGACATTTTGTAACACACTGCCTCAGCATTCCTTATCATTATAGGGAGTTCCAGGACATTTTAAAAAACACAAGCAGCAGAGATTTTACCTTCAGACAGGGACTGTCCTATCATTTTGATTCCAGGTAAAATTAAGCCCAGGGGAAGAGTTTATCTGCTCTCCCTACCAAAGAATAAGTCCACGCCAGATGACCTAAAAGAGAATCTAGAGAAAGGCTTCATTCACCCATCTACCTCTCCTGCTGGAGCAGGAGTTTTCTACAACAAAAAAGATGGAGGACTACAGCCATGTATTGACTACCAGTGTCTAAATGACTTCACGGTCAAAATAGGCCTCTGATCTCAGAACTTTTTGATAGGATCAAAAGTTCCATTATTTTCACGAAACTAAATCTCAGAGGGGGATATAATCTTACCCGTATTTGCCAGGGTGATGAGTGGAAGACGGCTTAAAATTCCTGGGACGGGCACTATGAGTACTCAGTGATGCCATTCTGCCTGTGCAATGCTCCAACTGTGTTTCAAAATGTTGTTAACGAGACCTTTTGTGGCCTGCTATATGCTGTAACATCACCAGCATGTCAAGAAAGTCCTCCGATGGCTTAGTCAGAATAACTTTACTGTAAACCTGAAAATTGTGTTTGAAGTGGATTCCATTCCATTCCTTGGGTACATCATCTCCGATCTGCGCATGGATCCAAACAAACTCAAAGTGATTCTTAACTGGCCTCAGCCCACCACCTTGAAGGCAGTCCAACAATTTCTAGGTTTTAACTAATTATCTATTATTCTAATTATTATTAAGTTTATCCTAAGGTACTCAACAGTAGCGGCACCAATCACTGTCCTCACCAGGAAAGGTTCCAACCCAACTATCTGGTCCGAAGAAGCTACAGTTGCTTACCAGAAACTAAAGCAGGCCTTCATCTCGACCTGTTTTTAATCAGCCAGACATTGCTCTTCTGTTCTTCCTCGAAGTTGACTCCTCATCTGTTGGAGTGGGGGAGCACCTGATGTTCAATTACATCCTTGCGGGTTCTTCTCTTGAAAGTTCTTACCAGCTGAGAGGAATGATACCATCAGAAATAACTGCTGGCCATGAAGTTGATGCTTGAATATTGGATGCATTTGTTGGAACGGATACAAGGTCAAAAGCAGAACAACGTGTTCGCTTAAAATTTTTAGATAAATTGAACAAATTGCCCACCGAATCTTTCCGTATTCTAACCGAGGCTTGCGGGGCAGATTGTATGTCATGTGCATGTGTGAATGGCACAAAAGATTTAGTGACGGATGTGAGGATGAACGTCCCAGGAGGCCGTGCACATCAAAAACAAATGACAATGTGGAAACAATTGAGAAAATTGTTTGAATTGACCGTTGACTCAGCATCCGAATGACAGCAGAATTGGTAAATGTCGACATAGAAACCTGTTAGCAAGTTTTGCATCAAGATCTTAACATGACAAAAGTTTGAGCTAAGATGGTTCCAAGGCTTCTCACTGCCGAAAATCGAAAAGCAAATTTGTACAGACATTTTGGAACAAACTTTTGTGGATTCACATTTTGTACATAGTTATTACCGTTGATGAAACATGGATCTTCCACTACGATCCCAAAACAAAACTCCAATCCATGCACTGGAGAACACCATCATCAAGAATAAAGAAAGCACGTCAGAGTAAATCCAAATTCAAAGCCATGTTAATTGCTTGCTTTGATATCAGGGGTGGTATTTTGTCAGACTGGGTACCAGAAGGCACAGCATGTCCTGTGCGTTTGGTCTGGTCAGTGTGTGACGTCCTGTGTGTTTGGTCTGGTCATTGTGTGATGTCCTGTGCGTTTGGTCTGGTCAGTGTGTGATGTCCTGTGTGTTTGGTCTGGTCAGTGTGTGACGTCCTGAGCGTTTGGTCTGGTCAGAGTGTGACGTCCTGTGCGTTTGGTCTGGTCAGTGTGTGACGTCCTGTGCGTTTGGTCTGGTCAGTGTGTGACGTCCTGTGCGTTTGGTCTGGTCAGTGTGTGATGTCCTGTGTGTTTGGTCTGGTCAGTGTGTGATGTCCTGTGCGTTTGGTCTGGTCAGTGTGTGACGTCCTGTGCGTTTGGTCTGGTCAGTGTGTGACGTCCTGTGCGTTTGGTCTGGTCAGTGTGTGACATCCTGTGTGTTTGGTCTGGTCAGTGTGTGACGTCCTGTGCGTTTGGTCTGGTCAGTGTGTGACGTCCTGTGCGTTTGGTCTGGTCAGTGTGTGATGTTCTGAGCGTTTGGTCTGGTCAGTGTGTGATGTTCTGTGCATTTGGTCTGGTCAGTGTGTGATGTCCTGTGCATTTGGTCTGGTCAGTGTGTGACGTCCTGTGCGTTTGGTCTGGTCAGTGTGTGACGTCCTGTGCGTTTGGTCTGGTCAGTGTGTGACGTCCTGTGCGTTTGGTCTGGTCAGTGTGTGACGTCCTGTGCGTTTGGTCTGGTCAGTGTGTGACGTCCTGTGTGTTTGGTCTGGTCAGTGTGTGATGTTCTGAGCGTTTGGTCTGGTCAGTATGTGATGTTCTGAGCGTTTGGTCTGGTCAGTGTGTGACATCCTGTGCGTTTGGTCTGGTCAGTGTGTGATGTTCTGAGCGTTTGGTCTGGTCAGTGTGTGACGTCCTGTGCGTTTGGTCTGGTCAGTGTGTGACATCCTGTGTGTTTGGTCTGGTCAGTGTGTGACGTCCTGTGCGTTTGGTCTGGTCAGTGTGTGACGTCCTGTGCGTTTGGTCTGGTCAGTGTGTGATGTTCTGAGCGTTTGGTCTGGTCAGTGTGTGATGTTCTGTGCATTTGGTCTGGTCAGTGTGTGATGTCCTGTGCATTTGGTCTGGTCAGTGTGTGACGTCCTGTGCGTTTGGTCTGGTCAGTGTGTGACGTCCTGTGCGTTTGGTCTGGTCAGTGTGTGACGTCCTGTGCGTTTGGTCTGGTCAGTGTGTGACGTCCTGTGCGTTTGGTCTGGTCAGTGTGTGACGTCCTGTGCGTTTGGTCTGGTCAGTGTGTGACGTCCTGTGCGTTTGGTCTGGTCAGTGTGTGACGTCCTGTGCGTTTGGTCTGGTCAGTGTGTGACGTCCTGTGTGTTTGGTCTGGTCAGTGTGTGATGTTCTGAGCGTTTGGTCTGGTCAGTATGTGATGTTCTGAGCGTTTGGTCTGGTCAGTGTGTGACATCCTGTGCGTTTGGTCTGGTCAGTGTGTGATGTTCTGAGCGTTTGGTCTGGTCAGTGTGTGATGTTCTGAGCGTTTGGTCTGGTCAGTGTGTGATGTCCTGTGCGTTTGGTCTGGTCAGTGTGTGATGTTCTGAGCGTTTGGTCTGGTCAGTGTGTGTCGTCCTGTGTCTTATGTCTGGTCAGTGTTTGCCATCCTATGCATTTGGTCTGGTCAGTGTGTGTCGTCCTGTGTCTTATGTCTGGTCAGTGTGTGTCGTCCTGTGTCTTATGTCTGGTCAGTGTTTGCCATCCTATGCATTTGGTCTGGTCAGTGTGTGATGTCCTGTGTGTTTGCTATAAAGATGGAAGATTCTGCGCACTGAGTGTCTGTAGCAGAGGCAGAACTCTGGGAGGCAACGGAGTCATCTGCCGCCGGGCTCCTGCTCTGAAGGGGGGCACCTCTCCTCCCATTCTGTGACACCATTGAATTAAGTTAATTGATAGCTGTCGCTGTCTTTTCAGTGGGTGACTTCCTCACTGGTCCCTGCACCTTGCAAATCACACCCTCTTTATTATACTGAATATACACATTTTACAAGTGTCACACCCAGGATTAGAAACCATAACCTATTACACTGGAAGCAGACACCTTACTGATGAAACTGTTGCTCCTGTATAGGAAATATGAGAATTCTAACTATATGAAGATACTTCTCTGACAATTACACGTAACTTCATATAGTTAGAATTCTCATGCTTCCTCTACAGGAGTAAATAACTCCATCAGTAAAGTGTCTGCTGTTAGTGTAACAGGTCATGGGTTCTAATCCTGGGTATGACTGCTAAGAAATGTGTGATTTAAAATAAAATACAATTAAATGTATAAATACAGTATATACATTTTTTTTCAGAACACTCCATATACACACACACATTATATATATATATATATATATATATATATACACGCACACATACATACATATATTTATCTTAATATAGGAAATAGGGGGGCACTAATATTTATCTTTCCTCCGGGCGACTGTGACGAACTTACGCCACTGGTCTGTAGTCTATAACTAGCCGGGGTGTGCTGCTCGTTCTGGTGGGTGTCCCAACCCACCTGTAACATTGATCGGAGTAATTAGTGGATATACCACAATTGAACTGCGCTCAACTCCTAAAGTGTATGTGTGTTGATAATGAATGGGTAAATCGAGTGCACAGCTAGTGCAATGGATGGATATGTGCATACACAGACCCAATAAGAGCGGGCAATTGGATTTAGGATTCACAGTAATAACAATATGATACAATTAGATACTTGTGTGCCACTGTATTTATTATATATTGGCCATGCTACAGGTGTGGAGTAATTGTCCAGAATTGGGGAATTAGTCTCTTAATAGTTCATGCAGGTTAAGTTGCAGACTGCGGCGTCCCGCACATCTGCTGGTGATAAGTCTTTAGAAAACAAAACAAATGCTGGTGTTGCTAAAAACTCTAAAACCTTCACGGTGCCCTGAGCTTACGGTGGTGGCATGAGTGGGGTAATGAGGGATCTCCGGACTAGTTTCCCTTCTCTGCCCCTTCCACGCGTGGTACGTCCTTGTTCAGGCCGGTCCATTGATCCCTTCTGCGCTGCATGTTTCAGCTGCCACCGGGAAACAGAGGATATCGTATATACAGTATGTGAATGTGTGTTGAGAAGAGTTGATGGGGAGACCCATAGATATCTGTGTACCGGGCCCCAAAATTTCTGTTGCCGGCCCTGCACTAATGCAACACTATAGAACGCTAATGCTGCAGATGTACAAGGGAAATTGGGGCTTTTTAACCGAACAATATTTGCAGGAAATTCCCAGAAAACACCCATTTTCAGTGGATATATGTAAATATAAGAATCATGGGGGTCATTCCGAGTTGTTAGCTCGTTATATTTTTCTCGCAACGGTGCGATTAGTCGCTAATGCGCATGCGCAATGTCCACAGTGCGACTGCGCCAAGTAAATTTGCTATGCAGTTAGTTATTTTACTCACGGCATTACGAGGTTTTTTCTTCGTTCTGGTGATCGTAATGTGATTGACAGGAAGTGGGTGTTTCTGGGAGGAAACTGGCCGTTTTATGGGTGTGTGTGCGAAAAAACGCTACAGTTTCTGGGAAAAACGCGGGAGTGGCTGAAGAAACGGAGGAGTGTCTGAGCGAACGCTGGGAGTGTTTGTGACGTCAAACCAGGAACGACAAGCACTGAACTGATCGCAGATGCCGAGTAAGTCTGGAGCTACTCAGAAACTGCTAAGAAGTGTCTATTCGCAATTTTGCTAATCTTTCGTTCGCAATTTTGATAAGCTAAGATTTACTCCCAGTAGGCGGCGGCTTAGCGAGTGCAATGCTGCTAAAAGCAGCTTGCGAGCGAACAACTCGGAATGAGGGCCCATGTACCAAGGAGGGACCGCAGCATATATCGCCATACCTACCGCAGTCCTTCCATCTCCCACAGAAGCCGCATCCCCCATAGGTGTCCATGGCTGATGCAACGCTGTCACCCCGGCAGCTAACACCATCTTTATTCTGCAAAACTCACCGGGAGATGTTTCCTCCAGACCCCTCCCTGCAATGACCGCCACACGTGCGTGGTTAGCAGATATACCCAGCGCACCAGCTGATGGGTGCCACACAGCAGGCTGTCCCTACCGCCCGGAGTCGCTGATCCCTCAGTTATGTAGCACCAGTGCGTGAGGGGATCACGCGCAGCGATTTGCATGCAGGAGAAGTTGGGGCTGCCTTGCTGTCCGCTGGAAGGCTTCAGTTTCGGAGCCAGTTGGCGCCAGACATCATGAAGGCGGTAGAGCCGGCCGGGAGCACCCACTATCAGCCTGTCACTACTGCTGGGCAGCTCTGCTTAAATGCCCAAGACAGGGGGGGCTGAGGGCAGTTGTGTAGGAGGGGGGGGGCAATAATTGTTAGGCGCCGTGGTCCGCGATGTCCTCGCGGCCCGGCGCCTAGCAACTAGGGACGCAGAGCGTGCTAGCCGCCGGGTCCCTAGCAACGCTGGGACGCCGTGCACGCTGAGCCGCCGGCTCCCTAGCAACGCTGGGACGCCGGGCGCGCTGAGCCGCCTGGACCCTAGCAACGGGGATGCCACGGTCAATCAAGTTAACCACATACACTTGTCTTCTGGTCGTGCAGCAAGGCAGCTGCACGGCATTTATGCTAATCAGGCTCTGAACATCTGATTGGAGGACTCCTTGCTAAATACCTTCTCAGTGCCTCACACAGACGCCGGTAATAGCTTCCTGCATGCTGCTTAGGTTTGCTGAACGTTTGTTCCAGTTCTGCTGTGTCCGGTCATTCCTGTCCTCAGAGTTCCTGAATCTTGGAGTTGTCATCTCATCCCAAGGAGTCTTCTGGTCCTCAATTGCCCGCAATAGTCGCCAGAGGATCTCGTGTGGTTTTCGTGAGTTGCGGCTCTGCCGCGTACTGCGGCCTAGCCCGCTTCATTTTGTACTCTGTTTCGGAGCATTTGCGGAGGTTTCCGCTTCCACAGTCCTCTCCGGAACTCGGCGGTGCCGGGTAGGAGAGTGGACAAGTGGGTATTTTGGTTGTCCTTTTCCCTGGCGGTTTTCCGCACATATTCTAGTTTTAGGTTAGTCTGTAGCCCCTAACTTTGTTGTTTAGTTAGAGGGCCCCTTGTTATCACCCTGTCTCGGATTTCTCTTTGTCTCCCATTAAGACCTGAGGGGGCATCGGAGTTGGGCAGACATAATCCGCCCTTCAAACGCGGCTGCCATGGGCTCAAGCAACCATAGTCTCGCAAGAGATTTCTGACAGCACGGGCGAGACAACGGAGTTAGGGCGCCAGGGGCTATTCCCGTTCCCTTTCCCAGCATTACGTTCCAGTGCTCAGGTCCTTGTTATAAGATCTCCCCAGACCAGAGTGCTGGAATCATAACATTATTACCGGCCCTACCAAAACTTTAAATTAAACGGGGTTTAATTTTTTATCATTCTGTTTTTGTGAGAGTTTATCGGCCTCATGAATCCGACAGGTTTAGGGCCAAATCCCGGTCAGCTCTTACTCAACTAGATTCAAGAACTTACTCAGATGGTTCAGGATCTTTCTCTTCGGGTGAGGTCGCAGGAAGATCTTTTGCGAGCCTCCCCGAAGGTAGTCCCTGAACCAAAGATGCATTTGCCCGACCGTTTTTCCGGTGACAGAAAAGATTTTTTTAATTTTAAATAAGCCTGTAAGCTTTATTTTCGTTTAAGACCTACATCCTCTGGTACCGAATCTCAGCGGGTTGGGATTATTATTTCTTTACTCCAGGGGGATCCTCAGACCTGGGCATTTGGTTTAAAAGCTGAGGATCCTGCGTTGTTATCTGTAGACGCCTTTTTTAAGTCATTAGGGCTCTTGTATGATGACCCAGATAGAGAGGCGTCCCCTGAGAGTTATCTGCGCGCTCTCAAACAAGGTAGAAATCCAGCGGAGGTTTATTGTACCGAGTTTCGCCGTTGGTCGAACGACTGTGGCTGGAATGACCCGGCCCTGCGCAGTCAGTTTCACCTCGGTTTATCTGAATTTATTAAAGACAGTCTCCTCCAGTACCCCGCTCCTGAGACTCTCGATAAACTCATGAGGCTTGCTATAAAGATTGATCGTCGTCTCCGAGAGCGGAGGGCTGAAAGAGGAACAACTGTAAGGTCTAGTCCTTGTGTTTATACCTTCCCAGAGGACGTCGAGGAGCCCATGCAGATAGGTCTCTCCCGGCTGTCTCCTGAGGAAAGAACCAGAAGACAAAAATCCGGTCTTTGTTTGTACTGTGGGGATAAGGGACATTTTGCTCGTAACTGCCCGAACAAGTCGGGAAACGCTCTGACCAGGTGAATGGTGAGGGGGTTCACTTAGGTCTGCAGCTTATCTCCTCAAACAACTCTCTATTAGTCCCTGTTAAGGTTTCCTTTGGCAGCCTCAGTTCTTTGGTGTCGGCTTTTGTCGACAGTGGAGCTGCAGGAAACTTTATGGATTTAACTTGGGCTAAGGCCTTAGGCATTCCGCAGTTACCATTAGATAGATGTATCACCATGTACGGCTTAGATGGGGGTCCGCTTTCCAATGGGATAATTACTCACCGTACACCTCCAGTAGTACTTACAGTAGGAGCCTTACATTCTGAAGATATAGAATTCTACCTTACACATTGCCCGGCAGTTCCTGTGGTTTTGGGTCACCCTTGGCTTGCCTTTCATAATCTCACCATTGATTGGCGGTCCGGGGAGATTTCCCAATGGGATCCTTTTTGTGTTAAAGAATGTATTTCGTATCCAGTCAGAGTTGCAGCAGTCGTCCCAGAGCTCATTCCTGTGGAATACCAGGAGTTTGCCGATGTCTTCTCCAAAGGCAATGCGGACATTCTGCCTCCCCATCGGCCCTATGATTGTGCAATTGAGCTAGTCCCAGGTGCCACTTTGCCTAAGGGGAGATTATATGCCTTGTCCGGGCCAGAAACCACGGCCATGAATAATTATATTCAGGAAAGCCTAAAGAAGGGATTTATTAGACCATCGAAATCTCCTTTAAGTGCTGTTTTTTTCTTTGTGGAGAAAAAAGATGGCTCGCTTAGACCATGCATTGATTTTAGGGCTCTGAATAAGATCTCCGTTAAAAACACATATCCTTTGCCGTTAATTTCTGTGCTATTTGATCAGTTACGTTCCGCCGTGATTTTTTCTAAAATTGACCTTAGGGGAGCTTACAACCTCATCCGAATTAAATCTGGGGATGAGTGGAAGACGGCTTTCAGCACTCAGTCGGGTCACTATGAATACCTGGTGATGCCGTTCGGCCTATGAAATGCTCCGGCAGTTTTTCAAGACCTCATTAACGATGTTCTCCGTGACTTCCTAGGGAAATTCGTGGTCGTTTATTTAGACGACATCTTGATTTATTCTGAATCGATGGAACAACATGTTACCCAGGTGCGTCTGGTTCTTCAAAAGTTACGTGAGAATCATTTATATGCCAAGCTGGAGAAGTGTGATTTTCACATCACAGAAGTATCTTTTTTAGGGTACATAATTTCTCCCCAGGGATCTTCCATGGAACCGAAGAAGCTCCAGGCCATCCTTAATTGGGCGCAACCCACTAATTTAAAAGCAATTCAGCGCTTTTTAGGGTTTGCGAATTATTATAGGCGGTTCATTCATTCTTTTTCTGACCTGGTTGCTCCCATAGTAGCTCTGACTAAAAAAGGAGCGGATCCTTCCAATTGGTCGCATGAAGCTGAGTTGTCTTTCCAGGCCTTGAGACAAGCCTTTGTCTCGGCTCCTGTCCTCAGACATCCTAATCCGGAATTGCCCTTTATTGTGGAGGTTGATGCCTCAGAGGTTGGAGTGGGGGCTGTCCTTTCTCAAGAAGATCCGGAGTCTCTGGAGTTACATCCTTGTGCCTTTATGTCCAGGAAATTCTCCTCCGCTGAATCCAACTATGACGTTGGTAATCATGAGTTACTGGCAGTAAAATGGGCTTTCGAGGAATGGAGGCATTGGCTGGAGGGAGCTAGACATACTATTTCGGTTTTAACTGACCATAAGAACCTGCAATATATTGAATCAGCTAAACGGCTTAATGCTCGGCAGGCACGTTGGGCATTATTTTTTACTCGTTTCAGGTTTATCATCACTTTCAGGCCTGGTTCCAAGAATACGAAAGCTGATGCCCTGTCACGTAGCTTTCTTCCGGTTCACAATAGCAATCCTGTTGTTACCCCCATAGTTCCATCTTCGGTCATCCGGGCAGGCCTCACACAGGATTTATTTACCCAGTTAAACCAGCTTCAACACCAAGCTCCTAGACTTACTCCTGCTGGTCGTCTTTATGTCCCTGAATTTTTGAGAGCCACTGTTTTATCTGAGTTTCATGACAACAAAGTCTCAGGGCATCCGGGTATCACTAAGACCTTGGAGTTAGTCTCTCGCTCAGTGTGGTGGCCTAGTCTTTCTAAAGACGTTAAGGAATTCGTCCATTCCTGTCAGGTTTGTGCACAGCATAAGGTTCCTCGTTCGTTGCCTATCGGGCAACTCATGCCTTTAACTGTTCCTCTCAGGCCATGGTCTCATATCTCCATGGATTTCGTGGTTGACCTTCCCCTTTCAGCCGGATTCCGAGTCATTTGGGTGGTAGTGGACCGTTTTAGTAAAATGGCTCATTTTATTGCTCTTCCCCGATTGCCTTCTGCTCAAGGGTTGGCAGTTTTGTTCCTCCGCCATGTGTTCAGGCTTCATGGTTTGCCCACTGATATTGTTTCTGATCGGGGTCCACAATTCATCGCACAATTCTGGAAACGTTTTTGTGCCTCATTGAAGATGAAACTGTCTTTAACATCTGGTTATCACCCACAGTCTAACGGGCAAACCGAACGAGTCAACCAGTCATTAAAACAATATTTACGTTTGTATTCAGCCAAACTCCAGAATGATTGGTCCGAGTTTCTCCCTTTGGCTGAATTTGCTTATAATAACTCTTACTCCAAAACCGGAAACCCAGAGGTGGCTTCACAAAGAAAAAAAGTTCCTTTTGTGGAGCACTCTTTTAAGTAAGTAATTGATAGATGATTTTAATAAAACATAACTTTTAATCACTATTATTCATAAAACCTTTCTAGACATGATCATGCAATACATTTATAATTATAATGAAAAAAGTATTAAAAAATATATATACGCTCACCAAAATAATATTGGTAGTGGTGATAATTTAAAGCATCAAAAGGTAAAATACCTATAACACATCTACACACCGATAATTTTACTGAGGTTTAGGAGCTTTGAATGCTATTTCATAATCATCTCCAGCTAATGATACCCTTGTAAGTAATCCTAGTAGTTTCTCATATAATTCCTTCATATGATACCTGTTAATAACTTAGCGTGGTTCTAGACATTAGACCGTGGGTACTGCTTTGGGGCATGCTATCATAGTTTGAATGTTAGACATGCACCCTACCCTGGAGATTTATGTTACTACTTATAAACAATTGCTATGGTAACATAACCAAATGTCCTCTCTCTATATCCTCTCCCTTATTAACTGTCAGGTACAAATAATGATGAACACACTGGGGATAGAAAGGAACAGCGTGAAGGTATGCCACCCCTTCTACTGCCGCCGTCTTCCGTGAGCGGACGGGGGTGAGAGCGGGATCGGCAAACGCTGTTCACGATAGAGAGATGCAGTGATACGCCCTGAATCCTCCGTTTGCGGTGTTAGATGGTCCTGATTACACTAGGCATAGCAGGAACCAAATTCGCCACCGGGAGGAGGGCAGACACCGAAAGTAAATAGGATAGATACATATATCACATGTTAATTGCTGAACTCCTTGATAGGTCTAATGTTGGTTATATCAACTGATTACATTACTGATCCACCACACTGAAGAGTTTTAGGGTGTATACCAGAAGTGATGTTAAATTACTGGATATCAATATGAAATGGGTTAACTGTTGTGCCTTAGAATAATTAAGGAGAGTGTGTAACACTGTATCCCTGGCAAGATTATAATCAATTGCTTAACACATAGTTTGAAAATTAGGGACAGCGTGAGAGTCTGCAGCCCTTTCTGCTGCCTCCGTCTTCAATGAGCGGACGTCCGCAAACGGAGGATTCAGGGCGTATCACTGCATCTCTCTATCGTGAACAGCGTTTGCCGATCCCGCTCTCACCCCCGTCCGCTCACGGAAGACGGCGGCAGTAGAAGGGGTGGCATACCTTCACGCTGTTCCTTTCTATCCCCAGTGTGTTCATCATTATTTGTACCTGACAGTTAATAAGGGAGAGGATATAGAGAGAGGACATTTGGTTATGTTACCATAGCAATTGTTTATAAGTAGTAACATAAATCTCCAGGGTAGGGTGCATGTCTAACATTCAAACTATGATAGCATGCCCCAAAGCAGTACCCACGGTCTAATGTCTAGAACCACGCTAAGTTATTAACAGGTATCATATGAAGGAATTATATGAGAAACTACTAGGATTACTTACAAGGGTATCATTAGCTGGAGATGATTATGAAATAGCATTCAAAGCTCCTAAACCTCAGTAAAATTATCGGTGTGTAGATGTGTTATAGGTATTTTACCTTTTGATGCTTTAAATTATCACCACTACCAATATTATTTTGGTGAGCGTATATATATTTTTTAATACTTTTTTCATTATAATTATAAATGTATTGCATGATCATGTCTAGAAAGGTTTTATGAATAATAGTGATTAAAAGTTATGTTTTATTAAAATCATCTATCAATTACTTACTTAAAAGAGTGCTCCACAAAAGGAACTTTTTTTCTTTGTGAAGCCACCTCTGGGTTTCCGGTTTTGGAGTATGTGATATTCAGTTCCGTGGAGCACCTCCAGCTGTGATACTAAATGAATATAAGTAAATTACTGTAATTGCTGGTTTAAAATACATTGTATTCTTCTATTTGTGTTTATGTTTTGTGCGGGATACACAGTTTTCTTTTTATAATAACTCTTGTCATTCCTCCACCAAAGAGTCTCCATTCTTTTCAGTTTTTGGTTTTCACCCCAGAGCCAATTCTTTTTTTCATCATTCTCCAGTCTCCTCGCTAACCTTAACCTCCCATCTCAGAGCAATTTGGAAAAAAGTGCACCTTGCTCTCAGAAAAGCGGCCTTCCGAGAGAAGAAATTTTCTGACAGGCTCCGACGTCCTTGCACTTTTAAGGTGGGGGATAAGGTGTGGTTGTCTACTCGCAACATCAAGCTTCGACAATCCTCGGCTAGACTGGGACCCAAATTTATTGGACCGTTTCTTATTATTAAGAAGGTCAACCCAGTTGCCTTTCGGCTACGTTTACCAAGATCTCTCAGAATTGGAAATACTTTTCACTGTTCCCTGTTGAAACAATATGTTTCTTCCAGTAGATTTCCTCGGAGGATCTCTCAGGGTAGATCTCCAGTGGATGTGCAGGGACAACAGGAGTTCTTGGTAGAGAAAGTTCTTGATTCTAGAATGTCCCGGGGTCGGCTTTATTTTTTGGTTCACTGGAAAGGCTATGGTCCGGAGGAAAGGTCTTGGGTCCTGGATAAGGATCTTCATGCCCCTAAACTCAAGAGAGCATTTTTTCTGGAATTTCCTCAGAAACCAGGCTTTAGGGGTTCGTTGACCCCTCCTCAAGGGGGGGTACTGTTAGGCGCCGTGGTCCGCGATGTCCTCGCGGCCCGGCGCCTAGCAACTAGGGACGCCGTGCGCGCTGAGCCGCCGGCTCCCTAGCAATGCTGGGACGCCGGGCACGCTGAGCCGCCTGGACCCTAGCAACGGGGACGCCACGGGCGGACCGCGCTCCCCGTTGCAGGGTCAATCAAGTTAACCACATACACTTGTCTTCTGGTCGTGCAGATAGATAGATAGATAATAGCTAGATAGATAGATAGATAGATAGATAGATAGATAGATAGATGATGGATAGATAGATAGATAGATAGATAGATAGATAGATAGATAGATAGATGATATAGGCCCTACACACTGCGCGATCCGCCGCTGAGTTGCCCGACGGCGGATACGGAAACTTCACTCCCCTCGTCACCCGGCTCCAATAGCAGTGCAGGCGAATATGGACAAGATCGGCCATATTGGCCTGCATGCACAAGCGACGGGGCACCAGCGATAAACGAGCGCGGGGCCGCGCATCATTCATCGCTGGAACCTCCACACTCAAAGATATGAATGGTATCTCATTCATTAATGAACGAGATCGTTCATATCTTTGACTATTATTGCCCAGTGTGTAGGGCCTAATAGATAGATAGATAGATAGATAGATAGATAGATAGATAGATAGATAGATAGATAGATAGATAGATAGATAGATAGACAGACATGAGATTTATATAAACTTATAAGATAGATAATAATAATAATAATAATAATAATAATAATAATAATAATAATGACTTTATTTATATAGCGCTTTTCTCCAGTAAGGGCTAAAGTCGCTTTACAGACATTCAATAAAAAAAACAAAAACATAAGGCATTTTACATAGTATTTTGTATTACAGCAAGTAGAGAACCGCACAGAAATAAAGCAGCCTTTAGAACACAGTAAGCATACCCCGTGTGGGATAGGTCGCGCCTAGACTAGATTGATAGATAAATCAATAGCTATAAGAGCGTGCGATAGATACAGATAGACACGATAGATATATAGAGAATGGTGTAACACTAGTTATTATATACAGTAGATTGATATAGTAAATATATGATATTGTTGGAGTGGACGTTCCTATGGCTAGGGTCTCGGTTAATGGCTTTGTCTCTCCCTTGTTCCCTCATCAGAGGGGCACTCGCCAAGGATGTCCCCTTTCGCCGGTTCTGTTCGCTATTGCGATTGAGCCTCCGGCGTGTAGGATCGGAGCTAGTTCTGCTATTCCAGGACTACGTATAGGAACAAGGGAGGATAAAATTGCATTACATGCAGATGACATATTGCTGTTTGTTGACAAATATGATGTTTCATTGCCAGCGGCTTTGGCAGCCATTTATACGTTTGGAAAGTATTCAGGCCTTATCATAAACTGGGAAAAATCTCGTCCTCTTCCTTTTTGGGGAGAGTGCCGCTCGGTCCCCCGTATCCCTCTACCATTACGTTGGGTGAACTCATTCAAATACTTGGGTGTCTGGATTGCTAATGACCCTGCTAGTTATATACCCCTTAATATTACACCACGGGTAGCTTATCTGAAATCACGAATCTCGATTTGGGGGAGACTCCCGTTGACTCTCACAAGCTGGGAAAACCTTGTGAAAATGGTGTTGCAGCCAAAGCTTTTATATATTCTTCAACATTCACCAAATTACTTACCACACAGGATATTTAAACTGATAGACGGCTTTATTTCCTCCTCGCTATGGACTAATAAGAGGCCCCGTATAAAACTAGTCACAAAGACCAGACCGAAACCTGCAGGGGGTCTAGCGCTTCCTAATTTTAGGCTATATTACTTAGCGGCACAGCTGGGTCATCTACGAAACTGGATACATGGTTCTGGTGCCGACGATGTATCGTCCCTATTGGTATGTCAGATGTCGTCAGGTTATAACCCTCTACAATTATTACTTAATGGAAACTTTTGTTGTAGGTGGCCTCAGCTCATCCAACAGGCGGAGAAGTTACTGGAGACAGGCGGAGAAGTTACTGGAGACAGGCGGAGAAGTTACTGGGGACAGGCGGAGAAGTTACTGGGGACAGGCGGAGAAGTTACTGGAGACAGGCGGAGAAGTTACTGGCCGGATTGGAGGTCCGGGAAGTTTGGGGTTCTCAGGGAGTGACCACGATTGGGCTCCTTTATAACAGCGAAGGACTAGAATCATTTCAGAAACTGCAGCTGGCGTTATCCCTACCAAACTCGTATTTTCTCAGATACTTGCAGCTTCGCCACGCTCTAAATCAGGAGCGGTTCTTGGTGCGGACAAGCAGTGCCCGGGGCGCTGCGGCCTGGGGGCGTGGCTGCAGTCACCCCGCAGGCGCCGACGGCCTGCCCACATCCTGCTCCTCGGCTGCAGCAGACGTTGTGGGCTGTGTGGGCGTCCGCTGCAGCCGGCGCACCTGTCAGACGCTAGAAGTCATTATTGACCTCTAGTGTCTGTGCGGCGCTGCTATGGGAGAGACGTCATGACGTCTCTCCCATAGAGAGGAGCCGCAGGCGGCCACACGGAGCAGCAGCAGCAGCGGTCGGGAAGCAGGAGCGGGGTTGGTAAGTATTGGTGTTTTTTTTTATGTGTGTTTGTAAGTGGCTACTAAGGGGCACAGCAACAGGGGGCACAACTACTGGGGCATAGCTATGGGGGGCACAACTACTGGGGCAAATCTACTGGGGGCATAGCTACAGGGGGGAAATCTACTGGGGCATAGCTACAGGGGGGAAATCTACTGGGGCATAGCTACAGGGGGCAAATCTACTGGGGCATAGCTACAGGGGGCAAATCTACTGGGAGCAAATCAACTGGGGGCACAACTACTTGGGGCAAATCTACAGGAGGCACAGCTACTGGGGGCACAACTACTGGGGGCATAACTGTGGCCACTCCCCTATGAAGCCACGCCCCTATTTTTTACTGCACACCGAAGGCGCGCACTAACTGTTTTACCACTGGGGGGGGGGGGGGGGAGTGGATACTTTCGCTCTGGGCGCCACAAGGTGTAGAACCGGCCCTGCTCTTAATAAACAGTTTGAGGAGGTTGGCCTGACGTTGCAGGACTCTTTAACCTGATTTACTTGCAGCACTCCACGATAATACCTTGCCTAACCTTCATTCATTATGCATATCAGATCTGGGTAATGTTTCTGATGAGGAACGGCGGGTGGCACTAGGCAGTGGCGCACCCAGGGGGGTTTTCTGGGTACTCAGAAATGGACCAAATCAATTGTATTGCTAATTGTGGCTTACGAGTGTAGCTCCGCCCACTCGCTGCATTAGGCTCCGCCCACTCGTGGCATTTTGCCGCGATTCGCGGACCCTCCGGGTAGAGCTACACACACTGGCCTCTCTCAGCCAGCTGCAGGTGAACCAGAGCTAATGGTCACAACCAGAGGCGTAACTCTGGGAGGCAACGGAGTCATCTGTCGCCGGGCTCCTGCTCTGAAGGGGGTCACCTCTCTTCTCATTCAGTGAAACCATTCAATTAAGTTAATTGATAGCCGCCGCTATGTCTTCAGTGGCCGACTTCCTCGACTGTTTGAGACCCCAGCATCACGTCACAATCACCTTCCACTAACAGGAGCCAGCCCTGGGAGGTGATTGTGACGTGATGCTGGGGTCTCAAGCGGTCATTTACTGACCAAGGTCGATGGACTGATAAGTGACTAATATGCCTTTCTATTGATGTGTTACTGAAGTTATACCTGTGGCATTGATGGTGCTGCAGGAGAATTATGGTAAACTGGATGTTATTTAATGAGCCTTTTCTGCTTTAAAGACGTTTCTACAGTGCCCTATCTGGGTGAAAATAAAAGTATATTGTTTTCATAACTGTGAGTGCCCTTTCTACCAAAATTCTGTTTGTACTGGACCTATATGGAACAGACTTAAGGGAAGCACCGCTTTTAGATGATATGAAGGAGAGTGCAGATGTGCACGCATGTGTGTGTATATATATATATATATATATATATACATATTTTTATCTAAATTTAGGGGGGGCACTGTGGCCGGAGAGGCTCCAGCCACGCGGAAAATGGCCGCCGCGGCACTGAAGGGGTTAACCCCTAGTGCCCGGCGCCATTCTAACAGACAATGGGCGCTTGGCGCCAGATTTAAAAAGTAATGGGCGCTAGGCGCCGTGTTTGTAAAATGTTTAAATACTGTACTTTTTATTGTGTGCTGTGGTCCCGGACCTCTCCGGAGACCACGGCAGTGAGGGCAGCCCCCGGCGCGCTCAGCAGAGTGTGCGTGTCGGGGGAGAGGGCAGCCGCTGACCGCCAGAGTCCGGGAGCTCCGCTCCCGGCAGCGGTCGGTGCAGCCCCGGGCGCACTGGAGTGTGCGCGCCGGGGGAGAGGGGAGCCGCCGACCGCCGGAGTCCGGGAGCTCCGCTCCCGGCAGCGGTCGGTGCAGCCCCGGGCGCACTGGAGTGTGCGCGCCGGGGAGAAGGGAGAGCCGCCGCTGGGGGCCGGGAGCTTTGCTCCCGGCGCCTCAGCCCATCATGGGTGGCCAGCCGCAGCAGCCGGGACGGACGTCCCGGGCTGCTGGCCGGCAAGGGGGGGTGCGCCGCAGCCCGGCTCCCCGCCGGACACTGCGGCGAGACACCACGGATCCAGCGCCGCATACAGGGGACCGGGCTAGCCGGCCCCCTGCGCGGCGAGGCCACCACAGGCGCCGCTCATGGGGGACCGGGCTAGCCGGCTCCCTAGCGGCGGGGGTGAGCAGGATGATGAGCGCTGGGGTCCGGGAGCTACGCTCCCGGCACCTCAGCGCTGCAACAGAGCCAGAGTCACGGCGGCCGGGACAAGTGTCCCGGGCCGCTGGGCTTCGGTACAGGGGGGTGCGCCGCTGCGTGCGGCGAGGCCACAAAGTTAGTGCCACACTGGGGGGACAGGGAGAGCCAGCTCCCTGGACCCCAGTGGCAGGCAGGCAGGCAGGCTGGAGGGTGGGGGAAGCCAGCCCCATACCTCCAGCACACAGAGAGCCCTAGCAGCCAGGCTGCAGGGCTAGGGGAGCCAGCACTGGGCACAGGGTTTAACAAACCAGACATTGTGTAAAAAATGTATAACATGTACAGTGTGATCTAAATGTAATGTATTTAAAGGTAAATTGCACTTACTTGGTTGTGTGTCCCAGGAGGGGGGAATCCATGGCTGTGCAGGCTGATGGATTCTCCCAGACCTTTTCCCCAAAAAACGGAATGCTTTCCCATCCAGATCACCCGTAGTGGCCTAGAAACCTGGACCGGGGAGCCAGGTGATAAAACTAAATATTTATCGTATATAAAACACTTTAAGAGGTCTAAGAACACTGTACGCTATCTACGTAAGAAGTACCGTAAGGGTACGCAAGTTGTGTAGCGATCGCTCAACCGTAGTCGAGACGCTCAAGCGTCACGTTCGCTTACGGCCCAGTGATCACAGGCAGGCACGCTATTGGCTGCCGACTAACGTAATGATTCGCTATAGCGTAGCGTACGCTCGGGACCACGAGGAGATCACCAGCGGTGCAGACGCTTACAACGTTAAACCTTTATATCTATACCTTTAACGATGAGATACACAGTATACCTTAGTGTAGAGACAGAGTGTAAGTGCAACCTGGTGTAACCTGATTAACTACAAAGCTGCTTGAGCGTCACCGACGCTCAGAGAATACTTAACACTATAAGAAATACACAGATACCTGGGCTTAGGGTCCAAAACCTATTATATGTATTATAACTATTATACTTGCAAAAAGGAATCACAGTACAAATGATACACTACAATATAACATAAACCAACTAACCAGATAAACTAGACAGGAAATACAATACAATATAATTAAAGGAAAATACGAGAGAGATAGAGAGAGAGGGAGATGGCTCACAGTAAGACAATATGATTACGGAGAAAACTTACGCACAAGGGGAAACGATCGCATGCGCCTCGATATCCAGCTCCCGATTATCAGCAATGAGAACCGTTGAAGAGAGTGAAGTTGGATATGGTCGGCCTGCCTATTTATGCCCCACACACAATACAATTCAATGGTCCCTACAATCTCATTGTTCATTGGACACAGGAATTCGGCTTCGCATTATAACAAAAGGTCATAGGTTGATTCATACAGGTGGGCTGTGACTATTTCCAACTGCTCAGGTGGGAGGGAAACTGGGTTTCCCGCCGCATGGGTAATAAAGTGCAAATAAAGTAAATGTTCATAAACTTCTTATGTCCATAACTATTCGCACGAGCGATTGATCTGCTTCAAACCAACACCGGAATATTTCTAATTAAATATTCTTCCGATGGATACTAAACACCACTGTATTACTCCTGTCTGACCCTTCGTATCAAACAAAGAGGGATTCCTCTGTTCATGAACATTCTATATTAACCAAACTTTCAGAATCTATCAAAGGGACCATGATCTACAAATTACATTATTAGTGAAAATATGTAATGATTGAGTCGCACGCTACGATCGCATAAACTCTACCGTAAATACGCATACCATGCGCCTGCGGGTGCCCGCGACTGTGAGTATGCGCACGTACGGGAGAGCGTACGCATGCGCAGCACGGACCTGTGTGAGGTGCAAATATGGTAGTGTGCATAGAGATATTTTTCTGACTTTGACAGTCCACCCTTTGGCAGTCAATAATAACTGCCACCTTCTAAAACATTTCAAAAGGAGAAAAATATATGTCAGGGGTTAATTCATTTCCATGGTTGGGTAAGGGAGGAGAGAGGAGTAGGTGGGAAGAGGGTATGACCTAGTGAGATAGCAGAAGCATGTGTGTATGAGTCCATGTTTGGGGGGGTCATGTATCATCGTGCCGTACGTGTTGTAAATCAAGCTTCGAGGTATTGCGAAGTATACATTTGAATTCCTTCTTATCCCGTGGTACGGGTCTGTGGATGGGCTGTCAAACTTTACCGAGCTCTTTTCGGATTTTGAACAAAATGGGGAGCACATTTTAGTTGATGATACATTAATGGGGGAATATGTGATTGCTGATATCTGTGCCTGTATTCCCTATACTATGTGTGTCATTACCTGTGTTAGGAATGTTTGTGTTTGTTTTGCCTTGTATTTTCTCATTCCTGCCTCTAGGGGTCTCACTTTGTGCCTCAGGTCCGAATGGCAGTTGCACACTGCCTCTGCAGGGTAATTACCTGATTGTGTGCACCTGGAGCCCAACACCTGGGGCTGCTATTTAACTCCAGCTCACAAGCATCTAGGTGCAGATCATTGTGGTTCCGTATGGAGTGAGACTGGGCTCTCTCCAGTAATCCTGTCCAGATTCTGCCTTATATGCATCTTGGAGACTTCCCTGCAGTTTGCTAACTCATGTGCCTTGCTTCTGGACTTCTTACCCTGCCGGTTCAGCATCTACATTCCTGGACTATTATTTGCAGTTTGTTTCCATTCCTGCCTGATCACTTCGTTTTTGGTATGTTATTTTGCCCCTGCTTGATTTAAACCCGGATATCTTCATGTTTATTTTGCATCTATGTTTAACCTGAAATATTCCATTTATCGTGTTTTGTTCCATGTAATCAAGGATCCAGTTTATATTTATTTTTACTATCACTTTTTCCACAATAAACTTTACTTAATTTTCACCTGGCTTCAGCTGACATCTTTCCAAGTACGCACACACAGAGAACCCTAGAAATCGTTACAGAATGATCTGCCAAAATAAACGTGTGCAGGAGTTTTGTTTTGATTCAGCTGAATCTCATAAAATGGCTTCACTTCAGAAAGGTTCCCTGCCTCTCAAGTTTTTGCCGTTTTTGAGTTCTGCATTGCTGGTGGATTTCAGAGAGAAACTGGAGGGTATTCAAATCCTATCTTCAGAGATACTGTCTGCTCTGCCTGAAGGTTCAGTAAGATTACCTGCTCCCTTTAAGGAGACGCAGGAAGAAAGGGGAGAAGATCAGTCTGGTGCTTTCAATTCTGGCTGCTGTTTTTCTAGCGTAAGCAAAGGCAAGTTTTGGAGTTTTCCACGACCCAGCCTCTCTGAGGAAGAAAGGAGACATAGAAGGGATAAGAAGCTCTGTTTTTATAGCGGCAGGTTGGGACATTTTATTCAGTTATGTCCTGCTCGCAAACATAAAAAGAGCTTTCCTCATTCTGCCATAGTGCCAAATTCTGCTCAGTTATGCCACTGTGGTGCTCAAATTTCGAAAGGAGGGGTGTCCGGCCAAGCGACCCCAGGAGGGGTGTCCGGCCAAGCGACCCCAGGAGGGGTGTCCGGCCCTGCGACCCCAGGAGGGGTGTCCGGCCCAGCGACCCCAGGAGAGGTGTCCGCTTCGCCAGAGGTCCGAGAGGTGTCCGCTTCGCCAGAGGTCCGAGAGGTGTCCGCTTCGCCAGAGGTCCGAGAGGTGTCCGCTTCGCCAGAGGTCCGAGAGGTGTCCGCTTCGCCAGAGGTCCGAGAGGTGTCCGCTTTGCCAGAGGTCCGAGAGGTGCCCGCCTTGCCAGAGGTCCGAGAGGTGCCCACCTTGCCAGAGGTCCACGCCTTGCCAGAGGTCCGAGAGGTGCCCGCCTTGCCAGAGGTCCGAGAGGTGCCCGCCTTGCCAGAGGTCCGAGAGGTGCCCGCCTTGCCAGAGGTCCGAGAGGTGCCCGCCTTGCCAGAGGTCCGAGAGGTGCCCGCCTTGCCAGAGGTCCGAGAGGTGCCCGCCTTGCCAGAGGTCCACGCCTTGCCAGAGGTCCGAGAGGTGCCCGCCTTGCCAGAGGTCCGAGAGGTGTCCACCTTGCCAGAGGTCCGGCCAAGGCCTGTCCAGCCCCAGGAGGGGGTTCTGCCTGCCCAGCCCCAGGAGGGGGTTCTGCCTGCCCAGCCCCAGGAGGGGGTTCTGCCTGCCCAGCCCCAGGAGGGGGTTCTGCCTGCCCAGCCCCAGGAGGGGGTTCCGCCTGCCCAGCCCCAGGAGGGGGTTCCGCCTGTCCAGCCCCAGGAGGGGGTTCCGCCTGTCCAGCCCCAGGAGGGGGTTCCGCCTGTCCAGCACCAGATAGAGGTGCCTGCCATGCCCGAGATCCAAGATTTGCCCGAGGTATCTGCCCAGCCGAGGCCATCTGAGACTTCTCCGTCTAAGGTGCAAGAAGAGTCCGTCTTGTCTGGGAGGCCACAGTTGTCTATCCTCCCTGATGTTAAATCTTATTTGGAAACCCAAGTCGTTGAGGAACTGCCTTACTTTTATGGAAATATCTCTCACTGTTTAGCTCTCTTTAGATATTTTCTGAGTTTTGATGACTTGTCCCCTATTGATATCATTGCTAACTCATGTATGAGATTCAGAGGGAGGGCCTTGAAGTGGGTAAATGGTCTTATTGAGAAGGGAGATCCAGTGTTACAAGATTTGCCCGCTTTCCTCAAAGCTGTGACAGAAAGATTCTGTCCACCAACTGTCCTCACTCTCCTAGATGAGTCTATTAAGGTATGCCCGTCTGAGAACCTGCCTTTGCAGTCTGGGGAGCACCCTCAGTTTTTCAGATGTGGGCAGGTATCTCTAGGTGTTCACGCAGATTGCTCGGCAAGTTTAGCATCTACAAATTTACCATCCACTCTTGATTCCATACAGGAAAATAAGAAGTCAGTTCTACCGCTGGGTTGTGGCTCCGACTCGGAGAGTGAGCTTCTGTATGATCCTAGACTCGTTATTGATGGACCTGTATTGCCAAGTAGTGTCTTTGTGACACCTTCTAGTAGGTCTAGGCAACCCAAAAAGAAAAGAGGAAAAAAGAAGAGAAGGTGAACTTTGAGGTGTCTGGAATCCGCCTGTTTAAGGGGGGGATAATGTTAGGAATGTTTGTGTTTGTTTTGCCTTGTATTTTCTCATTCCTGCCTCTAGGGGTCTCACTTTGTGCCTCAGGTCCGAATGGCAGTTGCACACTGCCTCTGCAGGGTAATTACCTGATTGTGTGCACCTGGAGCCCAACACCTGGGGCTGCTATTTAACTCCAGCTCACAAGCATCTAGGTGCAGATCATTGTGGTTCCGTATGGAGTGAGACTGGGCTCTCTCCAGTAATCCTGTCCAGATTCTGCCTTATATGCATCTTGGAGACTTCCCTGCAGTTTGCTAACTCATGTGCCTTGCTTCTGGACTTCTTACCCTGCCGGTTCAGCATCTAAATTCCTGGACTATTATTTGCAGTTTGTTTCCATTCCTGCCTGATCACTTCATTTTTGGTATGTTATTTTGCCCCTGCTTGATTTAAACCCGGATATCTTCATGTTTATTTTGCATCTATGTTTAACCTGAAATATTCCATTTATCGTGTTTTGTTCCATGTAATCAAGGATCCAGTTTATATTTATTTTTACTATCACTTTTTCCACAATAAACTTTACTTAATTTTCACCTGGCTTCAGCTGACATCTTTCCAAGTACGCACACACAGAGAACCCTAGAAATCGTTACAACCTGAGGGTTGTAGAAATGAAGAAAAGACATAATTACGGTAAATGCGGTGGTATTCTATGTCAGGTTAATGTACATCTGTCGGTTGAAGTTTTGTTCGGTATCAGTTGAAAGTCGTCTTCTTTGCGCTGTGTTGCCCATTAGGTGTGAGCAAAAAGCTTTGTCAATGCCATTAGATTTACAAAAAATGTTGGGCTAGCGTAAGTTTAAGAATTCTAGGGAAACTGGGGATCCATGGCAAAGTTCATCAAGTGTCCATATCTCAAGTGGTCAAAACTTCTTCTTTGGTCTATCCGTTGTCTGTATAGCGTCTCGTCAACTTCCTCGTCCAAGGGGGTCTTTTTATCTTGGAGAAAAGCAGAAAAACAGGTGAAAGAAACGGACCGTAGAAATCGCATTTTCATCACATCATTGTTTCTATCATTGGGTCATAAATCAAATCCAGGTTAATTACAGTTTCCTCACTCCTCAAACTCATTACCTTAGTACGGCGATTGCACCTCATTAAAGCCTGACCGCATCTAAATATCAAACCGATCGTTATGATAACACCTAAGATACATAGGAGAAACTTCCCAACATCCATTATGACTCCTTGAGCCCAGTCTCCCAAACCGGAGAACCAATTTCGCGGGTTCAACCATGACACCCAACCAGTCAGCTCATTACCTACAGCAGCAAGATTGAGATTGTGTTTTCGGCGAAATTCCCACTTCAATTGGAGAATATCGTCCATCTTTTGGTCTATGACCTCGACCGGATCCTCGGTGCTATTCGTGATATACGTGCAACACTTCACGCCGTACTGTGTTGCCAATGTAACACAATATCCGCCTGTCACTGCTGTGAGGTAATTAAGAACCATTCTATGCTGCACCAGTTCTGTTTTATAAGCTTGAAGTTCCCTTCCAGTATATCTAAACGTGTCATCATACATTTCAGTGATATTATCTAACAAATTTGCGAGCGCCGATATGTATTTATAATTTAGCACTCCTCTAGCGGTGCGGGTGAAATCTAACGCGATTAAGAATTGAATCCCGGTGGATTCACTTATCAGATCAGAGGCCGGATGCTCTGTCTTCTCTATCAGGTGCCTTTTAACAACGTGCTCGTAGTGGGTGTGAGTATAAGGAGCTTGGGCACCACGATGTATGTCTTTCATTTTATCATGTGTTACAGTCATTACTTCAGGCAATACTTTTCCAATATAACACAATCCTTCAGAGTTTGGGGCAAGCCACTTGTACGCCTTTCTCCCGCATATGAAATATGCATCATCGGGGAGAACATATGGGACGGAGAAGGACATAACCATATTACACACCTTCCAGGTGAACTCTCCTAACCCTAATTCTTCCATTTGCTTAATACACATATCAGGTTGTACGATATGTGCACAGTATCCTGGTGATACTTCTCCAACTCTCGTAATCCTATTTCCTAAGGTGTACCTATACCGGAAAGATTTTCCTCTACTGGCTATGTGGCGTACAAGCTCTGTATCTGTAGGCATTCTATCTGCTCTATGCGAAAAGGTCATGGTGTGGTTACTCCATGACACTTCCCAATTTCCCGGCTTTCTGGGATTGGAGATGTTGAAACATAATAGGGACCTATCCACATGGTATTGGTGGAGCTTCAAACTAGGAGGGCTGGAGATATTAAACCTCCTGTCCACCGGTCTCCCACCATTTAACTCAAGTACCTCCTCTATCGTTAAAGGAAATGGCACTAGCCCTGATTTGCTATGACCTTGAGGTACTTGAGAGCATACCCAACAATCTGTTTTGTTTAACACATTACCCACTAAGGAGTGATAGTCACTCAATGGATGCCGGTCCATATGGATATTAAAACTGGATTGGCATTTCTTAATGCACCCATCTTCAATGACATTGTTACAGAGCCTACAGATACAGTTTTCCTCAGCTAACAATCCGTCACAATTTCTTCTATGGTCAATGCTATCGGATCGTTTTCTGATACTCGCCTTTGCTTGTTGGTTAGGTTGATCCTGGAAAACTACGCCTCCATCTTTATCATCAGAACCCATTCCAGAACCTCTATCGACCTCCATGGTACTCTCGCCGGAACAGACTGCTCTGGTCAACATCATGGTCAACAGGAAAATCCGGATCACAGTCTCTTGGGGCAAGTCCATCTTATAGGAGGAAACGGAGAAGAATGAGAAGGAGGGAAAAGAAATTTGAGGGAGAGGGGATGGGAAGTGGAGGAAAACAATAAAAGGGAGTGGGGAGTCGACAACAGCTCTCGGTCTTCAAGGCTCAGGTGCCGCCTCAGTCCTCCTGGAACAGACACTCCAGTGATACAACCTCTACCGTCTGTTCCTTATCACGGGACTTCTCTGGATCAGCAACCTTTTTGCAGTGGGATGAATGGACCCAAGTCTCTCTCTCAGCAACCTTCAGTGCTGTAGTGCTAGTCAATAAGACCTGGTATGGTCCTTCCCATCTGTCAATAAGGCAACCTGAGCGTAGAAAATTCCGTATCATCACATAATCCCCAGGTTCAATGTCATGACAATTACTATCAGGTAGATCAGGAATCACCAACTTCAGACTATCATTTTGATTCCTTAACTGTTTACTCATGTTAATCAAGTACTTTACAGTTACTTCATTGTTATATTTCAAATCATCCTGAGGGTTAATCATAACATGCGGTTGTCGACCAAACAAGATTTCAAAAGGGGACAGATTAAGAGGGGACCTGGGAGTGGTTCTGATGCTGTACAGTACAATGGGTAAAGCTTCTGGCCATGTCAATCCTGTCTCTGCCATCACTTTACTCAATTTATTTTTAATAGTGCTGTTCACTCTTTCGACCTTCGCACTCGCCTGTGGACGGTACAGAGTGTGCAGCTTGCTATCAATTCCCATCAACTTACACATTCCTTGAAAGACATCACCTGTAAAATGGGTACCCCTATCACTTTCGATTATTCTAGGGATACCATATCTACATACAAATTCCTGCACAATTTTCTTAGCAGTAAACATAGCGGTATTTGTAGCCGCAGGAAATGCTTCGACCCAATTTGAGAAAACATCTATACAAACAAGTACATATTTCAAATTCCGACAAGGGGGTAATTGTATAAAGTCAATTTGTATTACCTGGAAAGGGCCGCCGGCAGGTGGGATATGGGATGGTTCTGTAGGTATTGCCTTTCCAATATTCTTTCTCAAACAGGTAAGGCATGACATTGCTCTTTTACTCGCATGAGAGGAGAATCCTGGGGCGCACCAATAGGCTCTTACCAATTTGCACATCCCTTCCTTGCCTAGATGAGTCAGCCCGTGGGCTGCTTCAGCCAGACATGGAAGATATGCTCTGGGGGCCACTGGTTTACCATGTCCATCCGTCCAGAGTCCTGAGGACTCCTGGCCACATCCCTTTGCCTTCCAGACTGCCTTTTCCTGTGTGGAACACAAATTTTGCATTTCACACAACTTCTGTGTGTTAATGGTATTAAATACCATCAATTGTGTGGTGTCTGTCTGTATGGGGGTAGCAGCTGCTAACTTAGCAGCTTCGTCTGCTCGGCTGTTACCAAGTGATACCGGGTCTTGGCTATATGTGTGTGCTTTGCATTTGATAACAGCCACTCTGTCGGGTTCCTGTATCACTGTTAGAAGCCTTTTTATGTGAGCTGCATGCGCTACCGGTGTACCAGCTGCCGTCATGAAATTTCTGAGGCGCCATAGGGCTCCGAAATCATGGACTACCCCGAATGCGTATCTAGAATCGGTGTAGATATTGGCTGACTTACCCTTAGCCAATTCACATGCTCTGGTTAGGGCGACCAGTTCAGCAACCTGGGCTGAGTGCGGTGGGCCTAGCGGTTCCGCTTCTATGGTGTCTTGGTCATCTACGACTGCGTATCCAGTACACAAGTCTCCCGAGTCTGACTGTCTATGGCAACTACCGTCCGTGTAGAACATGAGTTCTGCATCTTTCAGTGGGTTGTCACTGATGTCAGGCCTTGCGGTAAAATTTTGGGTCAAATATTCCATACAATCATGTGTATCTTCCTTTGTGTTAAATCCTCCTTCCCCATCACTCTCACCTTCCACCCTTTGTGCCTGACCAGGCACACCTGGGAGATACGTTGCAGGATTTAATGCACTGCATCTCCTTATGGTGATGTTTACGGGGGCCATTAGTGCCAATTCCCATCTTGTAAACCTCGCTGATGAGACGTGTCTGGTTTGGGCAGAATTCAATAAGGCTGATACTGCATGTGGCGTATGGATTGTGAGGTTGTGGCCTAGCACGACATCTTCGCTTTTTGTCACTAGCAATGCTATTGCAGCAACGCTTCGCAAGCATGTGGGGAGGGATCGCGCTACCGTGTCTAGCTGAGCGCTGTAGTATGCAACTGGCCTGCTGGCATCACCGTGTTTTTGGGTTAGTACACCTGCCGCGCAACCAGCACTTTCTGTTCCGTATAGTTCAAAGGGTTTCCCATAGTCTGGCATACCTAGTGCTGGTGCCTGCGTTAGGCACTGTTTGAGTCTCTCAAATGCTGTTTCGGACTCGTCTGTATGCGAAATCCTATCAGGTTTGTTTGAGGAGACCATTTCCTGCAAAGGTAACGCCAAAATGGAAAACCCTGGGATCCAATTACGGCAATACCCACACATTCCTAAAAACGTTCTGATCTGTTGCTGGGTTTGTGGCAGAGTCATGTCTCTAATTGCTTGGATTCTATCAGCGGTCAGGTGTCTCAGTCCTTGTGTTAGACAGTGTCCCAAATATTTTACCTTAGTTTGGCATAATTGTAACTTGTCTTTGGACACCTTGTGTCCGGTGTCTGAAAGATGAAACAGGAGCTGTTTCGTATCCTTCAGAGATGCTTCCAGTGAATCTGAACACAGTAATAAATCGTCCACATACTGTATCAATACTGATCCACTGTCTGGTTGGAAAGACTGTAAACAATCATGCAAAGCCTGAGAAAATATACTTGGACTATCTATGAAACCTTGGGGTAATCGAGTCCACGTGTATTGGACTCCTCTGTATGTGAATGCAAACAAATATTGGCTGTCAGGGTGCAGAGGTACCGAAAAGAAAGCGGAGCAGAGGTCAATAACAGTGAAAAATTTGGCAGTGGGAGGGATTTGCATTAGGATGACAGCTGGATTTGGCACTACGGGGAACTGACTCTCAACTATTTTGTTAATCCCCCTTAGATCCTGCACTAGTCTGTAACCCCTCCCCCCACTCTTTTTCACAGGGAAGATGGGACTATTAGCAGTGCTGGACGTTCTTACCAGAATGCCCTGTTGTAGCAAGCGCTCTATTACTGGGTAAACTCCTAACTCCACCTCTGGCTTCAGAGGGTACTGTGGGATTTTTGGAGCTATCCTACCATCTTTTACTTGTACCACTACTGGAGCTACGTTTGCCATTAATCCAGTGCTTTGTCCGTCTTTTGTCCAAAGTGACTCTGGTATCTGAGATGTCATTTCTTCTATTTGGGATGGATTCCTATTTGTCATAATGGTATGTGACATTAATTTTGATGGGGAGTCTAACATGTCTCGCACTTCCTGAGCGTGTTTCTCAGGTATGTCCAAGAATACACCTTCAGGAGTACAATAAATGACGCACCCCATTTTACACAGTAAGTCTCTTCCCAGGAGATTGGTTGGTGCCGATGCAGCCAGCAAAAAGGAATGCTTGGTATGCAAAGGCCCTATTGTAATCTCGGCTGGTTTGCTAACAGGGTAGTGCTGGACTACTCCTGTTACTCCCATGGCTGGAATTGTCCTACCAGTGGTTCTCATGCCCACTGTCGAATTTATCACTGACTTGGCCGCCCCTGTGTCTACAAGAAAGTTTAAAGTTTTACCAGCTACATTAATTGCAATCTCGGGTTCACTTCCAAGGTTGGCAATTAATTTTACTGGCTGCAGATTACAGGTATGGCCACACCCCTATTGGGTATGGTGACCTCCCTGAATCCCGCTGGCAGCAACTACTTGTGAGGGAGATAGTTGGGAACTACCAGAGGCATGCCAGTCTCTGTTTGGGGGATATCTTTTTGTTTCCCCTGTATGTGGCTCATAACTCCGTTTCTGCGGACCTTGCTCCCAATGTCGTGTGTCGTGTCGTTGTCTAGGGGTTTGGTATGAGTTTCGTGGATTCTTTACTCTACAATCTCGTGCCATGTGTCCCTGTTTGTGACAAGAATAACAAGTAACCATACTTGACTTACCCACAGGATTTGGTGATACAAACAAAGGCTGCCTTGTGGTCAGGGCCTGTATACTTACTGACATTAATTTATCACCTTGTTGTTCCCTGTGTCTGGTGATGTTTCTATCGTGATCAATAGCAGCCTCTCTCAAAGTAGCCACAGACAGACCTCGCCAACATGGTTGCGTGGTCTGTACCCTAGTCTTCAATGACTCTTTTAAACCATCCATCAGTACCGATACTGCTACTTCCCGATGGTTTGTGTCTGTTTTAATGTCCTCTATGCCTGTGTATTTTGCCATTTCTAATAATGCTCTGTGAAAATACTCTGCAGCTGTCTCTGACTCCTTCTGTTTAATGGAGAATATCTTATTCCATTTAGCTACTGCTGGGAAATACTCTTTTAGCTGCAAGTTTATTCTTTTCACATTATCTTGGTTGTACACATCTGTAAGAGGTACATCATGATCTAGTCCGCAATCAGCTAAAAATTGAGTTGCGTCGACATTTGAGGGTAAACATGCTCTCAGCAATATCTGCCAGTCTTTATTGTTGGGCTCTGCAGTGTTACCTAAGTCTCTGATGTATTTTTGACTGGCAACTAAGTCTTTTCTAGGGTCAGGAAATTCAGACACTATGGTCCTTAATTCCATTCGGGAAAATGGAGTGTACATGGCAATGTTCCTAATGGGAGTGGCTCCTGATGCGTCTGTTTTCCCATTTGGCACTGCTATTACTCTAACAGGTGTAATTCTAACAACCTCATTCTGTGTAGATTCTACAGGCTGTGGTGAAATAGTTTCAGCATAATGCATGGTGCCGTACTTACCAGTTGATACGACCTCACCTATCCCTCCGCTAGGGGCCTTTACTAATCTCGTGGGTGGAGCTGTGCCTACTGTGGTCTCTGCTATGGTGGCTGCTAGAGAGCGCTGAAATCGTTGCCGATTCGTCCTCTTGATCACACTCCTGAGGAAAGTTCAAAACAGGGTACAACTTGCACGGGTTAATACTTGCATGGGTTAATGGGTTAACATTATCATTAACATTTACACAGTTACTAAGTGATTTTGTGTTACACCTTAGTGCGTCTTTCTCCGCAATCAACTTCTCTCCTGATATATATGGTGGCGGTGGGGCCGTGGCAATCAGTTTTCTGTTAGAGCCAGATCCCGCCGCCTGAGCCAAACCTCTCTGTATCTCACCTTCCTGTTGCCACAACTGTAAATAATCATAATGCTGGATTCGTCTCTTTGTTGATTTTATGAGACATATCCTCCTCCTTAAATTTTGTAACACTTCTGAGCTGAAGCTCCCTACTCTTGGGAATTTCTCCCCGTCATGTACAGTCATTCTCTCCCATTCATCACATAAAGTTTCTGTGTGACTTCCATATTTCTCACACATTATATACCTGGCCGACCCAATTGGTCGGACCACTGAATCAACCCGAACCGAGGTTGATCGCCCCCTACCTGAACAAGTGGCCCCCATAGTTCGAAAGTGTTGCTTTATTTAGCCAACCCTTTACGAAAAACCAAATGTCAACAATAGGCTGACGGTGGCGGTTTACCGAGTACCCCACTCACTCGCCCACGCCGACCAATACGACCTGATCACACCGATATGGTGCTGGCGTACTCGACCTAGGGCCCCTGCGACCTGAACCTCTATTTACTGGAACCTGCGAGGGTTATCCGAAGAACACTTACTCTTTCCAGTAACTATTGGTTGCTGGATAGTTCCTGAGTGAGCAGCGAACTTCCCTTAAAATAAAAAAAATTACACAAATCACGTTAGAGTGTACAGATAGCGTTTGTGACCCCTTTACTCTAATGGTATTAGGTCAGATTACTAACTACTGCACACACTTACGTGCGGTCCAGTCGTTCAGTACACAAACAACTAAGCTTATGTACGGAAAGACCACTGGAATCGAAACTTACGACTGCGAATTCCTTCAGCCAGAGCTTATATGGCCTATATGGGTGTTGCACCAACCCTTTTCGGTGTTGTGCCTGTGAACTGTATAGCGGACTTCCTTGTCGGCTGTACCTGGACCTCCTGGTCTGTTATGACCTCCTGGTCTTGTTACAGTATGACCTCCTGGTCTGCTATACTCTAATGCTCAAAATTGTATATTTAACCAGAGATGCCTCCCTAGCCACCGTGCACGTCACTTACACGCATGTACCTCACGAGTACTCGACTTTTCTTGTGGTTCAACCTTTAAAAATTGTAAAAACACTCACTCATCACATGTACACTTTTGTTTTTATTTCTATTTCTGCGCAGAAATTTTTCTTCAGATCAGGTGTGTTACCAATTAGGAGCAGGATCTGTTAACTAAATTTCGGACACCCAAAAATAGACTTGCGTTATTTCTCGCCTCGCGTTATTTATCGCTTTGCGTTAAAAATCAACTTATCGTGACTTGAGCTACGTGGGCGTAACCGGACGCTCCGTTGCGTAACGTACGCTGCGTGCGTCGGCCTTTGGATTGCGTACGCAGGTCTTTGTTAGAGACACGTATACGCAAAGCAAAGATCCACCGTAACACAATTTATACTTTTATCAATGTAGATGATCCTTGATCATCTACCACACAACACACTGACTTCGCCTTATCTCCCAGGCAAAACTGTGTGTTTGTCTATCTTTTAACTATATTACCTTTACTCTTAAACTATGAAATAACGGCAAATCTTTTTTTTTTAGCACTTCTATCAACTATAAAACTGGCAGACAGGAGAGTGATATACGAAAATGGAAAAGAAAAGGAAATGCAGATATATATGTGTGCGTGCGTATGTACGCAAGACAGAAAAATAAACAGTTTTAAAAGACACTAGCGTTTTGTTCTTACCTCCGGTTCCCGGATTCCTTCAGCACTCTTTACCTAAGCGAAGCAGACGCTTATCCTGTCAGCACTACGAGGGATACAACCTCCCGCCCTTTGCTGAGGGATAATGTCTGCTGATCTACCTAGTGCAGATATGTGAAGGACGGGCGAGCCGCCAATTGATAAAACTAAATATTTATCGTATATAAAACACTTTAAGAGGTCTAAGAACACTGTACGCTATCTACGTAAGAAGTACCGTAAGGGTACGCAAGTTGTGTAGCGATCGCTCAACCGTAGTCGAGACGCTCAAGCGTCACGTTCGCTTACGGCCCAGTGATCACAGGCAGGCACGCTATTGGCTGCCGACTAACGTAATGATTCGCTATAGCGTAGCGTACGCTCGGGACCACGAGGAGATCACCAGCGGTGCAGACGCTTACAACGTTAAACCTTTATATCTATACCTTTAACGATGAGATACACAGTATACCTTAGTGTAGAGACAGAGTGTAAGTGCAACCTGGTGTAACCTGATTAACTACAAAGCTGCTTGAGCGTCACCGACGCTCAGAGAATACTTAACACTATAAGAAATACACAGATACCTGGGCTTAGGGTCCAAAACCTATTATATGTATTATAACTATTATACTTGCAAAAAGGAATCACAGTACAAATGATACACTACAATATAACATAAACCAACTAACCAGATAAACTAGACAGGAAATACAATACAATATAATTAAAGGAAAATACGAGAGAGATAGAGAGAGAGGGAGATGGCTCACAGTAAGACAATATGATTACGGAGAAAACTTACGCACAAGGGGAAACGATCGCGTGCGCCTCGATATCCAGCTCCCGATTATCAGCAATGAGAACCGTTGAAGAGAGTGAAGTTGGATATGGTCGGCCTGCCTATTTATGCCCCACACACAATACAATTCAATGGTCCCTACAATCTCATTGTTCATTGGACACAGGAATTCGGCTTCGCATTATAACAAAAGGTCATAGGTTGATTCATACAGGTGGGCTGTGACTATTTCCAACTGCTCAGGTGGGAGGGAAACTGGGTTTCCCGCCGCATGGGTAATAAAGTGCAAATAAAGTAAATGTTCATAAACTTCTTATGTCCATAACTATTCGCACGAGCGATTGATCTGCTTCAAACCAACACCGGAATATTTCTAATTAAATATTCTTCCGATGGATACTAAACACCACTGTATTACTCCTGTCTGACCCTTCGTATCAAACAAAGAGGGATTCCTCTGTTCATGAACATTCTATATTAACCAAACTTTCAGAATCTATCAAAGGGACCATGATCTACAAATTACATTATTAGTGAAAATATGTAATGATTGAGTCGCACGCTACGATCGCATAAACTCTACCGTAAATACGCATACCATGCGCCTGCGGGTGCCCGCGACTGTGAGTATGCGCACGTACGGGAGAGCGTACGCATGCGCAGCACGGACCTGTGTGAGGTGCAAATATGGTAGTGTGCATAGAGATATTTTTCTGACTTTGACACAGGCTGCCCAGCTCTGGAGCCCAAATCCAGGCTGCAGGCAGTGAGCTGGGTCCCGGGCAGGTTTCTGGAAGTCAGATTTAGGAGGGAAAACTTCCCCCCAGCCAGACTGAACGGCACCGGGGCGTATCCTGATCCTCCAAGATGGGAGAGTCAAAGGAGACCGACCACTCCCCACTGTCCATAGGGAACAATGTTAGCTGTGCATGTGACCAAGGCATGCACAGCTCATGGGTAAACATTGATTGGTTGTGCACCACAGGGCGAGCTTACCCCCTGTGGTAAGGGGTCTTGGAGAGGGATAAAAGGAGGGCAGTTGGCCCATAGGATGGTGTATTGTAACATCTTATTCTGCTGAAAACATCTGATTGTATGCTGTTGCCCCTAGCAATAGGGAGGAGCCTTTTTAAAGGTTATTTATCATTGAGCAAATAAACATCATTGCCTCAAGAAGACTGCTTCATCTTGTGACCAACAGGGTTAGGCCAAACCTAGCCCCGTCCTCCGGCTGTCCAGGGAAGCACCTAACGTCTCCAAGCTCCGCCTTCCGCCAGCTACCGGTAGAGGCCTAGCAAGTGGCTAGTGGGGATTCGTCAACACCACACAGGTGTGGTAAGGCAGTGCGTCGGCACATACAGAGCAGAACCGTGGTTCCAAACGCCACGGCAGGTTAGGAGTTTGGTGGTGGCAGCAAAACCCGCCCACAACGCAGTGGGTGGAGTCAGTAACAGGCGGTTACTGACGGTAAGCGGGAATCCCCTATGTGGTCAGGCCTCGTGTGACTTGACCTTCCATTCTGTGCGCAGCCGACGGGAGATGAAAGCGGCGAGTGCTTTCGTACGGGACCGTCCTGTCACAGGCACCAATATTTATCTTGCCTCCGGGCAACTGGGAGGAACTTACGCCACTGGTCACAACAAGTCTTGAGGCTGCCTACACTGAATGTGACTACCACACAGACTGATCCCTTCCTAGCTGACCTCGGTAAGGAACTTCTCCCAGTATACAGTACCAACATTTTTGTACATGTGCACTGATTTTTTAGCTTAATGCATTATATATATATATATATATATACATATACATTTTTCAAGCCAAATTGACAAGTCTAATAGCACCAGGAAAAGCTAATGGGAACATAACTAATTGAATACATTATTTAAATATAAAGAGTAAATAATAATATAATAATTATCTATATGTAAAACTACTGTAGGCTACTTGATTGAGGGGGTAATTCAGACCTAATCACTCGCGAGTGTTTTTTTGCTGTCCTGTGTTAAGATACTTTGACGCCCATAGGGGAGTGTATTTTCGCTGTGCAAGTGTGTGATCGCATGTGTAGCTGAGCTGCACAAACTAATTTACTCAGGACTTACTCAACCGCTGCGATCACTTCAGCCTGTCCAGGACCGGAATTGACGTCAGACACCCGCCCTGCAAACGCTTGGACACGCCTGCGTTTTCCCTGACACTCCCAGAAAATGGTCAATTGCCACCCACAAACGCCCTCTTCCTGTCAAACTCCTTGCGATTGCCTGTGCAATCGCTTTTTTTGCACCATCCCGTCGCTATGCACCAATGCCCGGTGCAGTCATCCGACGAGCCTGCGCATTGCGGTGCATATGCATGCGCAGTTCAGACCTGATCGCAGGCTATGAGAAAACGCAGCCTAGCAATCAGGTCTGAATTACTCCCTGAGATATAAATATATTAATAGCACCTGAAGTCTCTAATCATAGTGAAGTGAGGTGTAGATAGGAGTTCAGTATTTATTACTGACAGCGGCATCCTCCATCCTCCAGAATGCCGGTAGTGGGGCGAGCGCTAAGAGTCCCCTTGCGGGATTGCTGCGCTCGCCACTCTGTGGGCATTCACGAGTGGAATAGCCCTGTTGCGCCGGGATTCCGGCTGGCGGCATTGTTGGTTGTTAGGATTCCGGAGTCGGTATCCTGACCGCCGGGATCTCAACAGTCGGCAAATTAAACGTATCCCATAGAAAGTGGGGAAATTTGTCTGATGGAAACCCCCCTTTACAAATCCTGCGTTTGCCCCTGCTAGGAAACATATGTTTTGCTAGTAATTCAGTGAGATTCCAACAGATTAAGGCCCTCATTCCGAGTTGTTCGCTCGTTAGCTGCTTTTAGCAGCATTGCACACGCTAAGCCGCCGCCCTCTGGGAGTGAATCTTAGCATAGCAGAATTGCGAACGAAAGATTAGCAGAATTGCGAATAGAAATTTCTTAGCAGTTTCTGAGTAGCTCGAGACTTACTCCTACACTGCGATCAGCTCAGGCCGTTTTGTTCCTGGTTTGACGTCACAAACACACCCAGCGTTCGCCCAGCCACTCCCCCGTTTCTCCAGACACTCCCGCGTTTTTCCCTGACACTCCTGCGTTTTTCCGCACACTCCCAGAAAACGTCCAGATTCCGCCCAGAAACACCCACTTCCTGTCAATCACACTACGATAAGCAGAACGATGAAAAAAACCTCGTTAGGCCGTGAGTAAAATACCAAACTTATGTGCAAATTTACTTGGCGCAAGCACACTGCAAACATTGCGCATGCGCAGTTTGCGACTAATCGCTCCGTAGTGAGAAAAAAAATAACGAGCGAACAACTCAGAATGACCCCCTAAATTCTTCTTAATACACAGAATTTATATAACCAATGTCAGGTTATACAGATTTGGAGGTAGGGCTGATTCGTGCGGTCCCAAGTGCACCTCGTGAGAGGGGACGTTCTGGCACCTATTATGGACCTGTTACACGGTTCTGGATGGCCTGTATTGATGTTCTTGTGTCCATGGGGATTCCCACAGACATATTTACTCCAACAGCATGTATATTATCGATTATAGATGAGGAATTTCTAGATAAATGGGCTAGAAAATATGTCTATAATCTTTGCACTATAATAAAAGTGTGTATAGCCAGGTCTTGGCCTGCTCCTCATGGGGGTCATTCTGAGTTGTTCGCTAGCTGTTTTCGTTCGCTGAGCAGCGATGAGGCAAAAAAATGGCACTTCTGCGCATGCGTATGCGGCGCAATGCGCACACGCAAAGTAATTTTTCAATGAACAATGTAGCTTCACACAAGGTCTAGCGAAGCTTCTCAGTCGCACTGCTGGCCGCAGAGTGATTGACATGAAGTGGGCGTTTCTGGGTGTCAACTGACCCTTTTCAGGGAGTGTTCGAAAAAACGCAGGCGTGCCAGAAAAAACGCAGGCGTGGCTGGACGAACGCAGGGCGTGTTTGTGACGTCAAATCCGTAACTGAACAGTCTGAAGTGATCGCAAGCGCTGAGTAGGTCTAGAGCTACTCTGAAACTGCACAAAAAAAATATGCCGCCGCTCTGCGATCCTTTCGTTCGCACTTCTGCTAAGCTAAAATACACTCCCAGTGGGCGGCGGCTTAGTGTTTGCACGGCTGCTAAAAACTGCTAGCGAGCGAACAACTCGGAATGACCTCCATGGTCCTGTCATGGCAACATAGAAAGTCCTAGTTAATGATACTATTTCCCATGGAAAATACATCTACCTGGCAAGAGAACACATCGATACTATATGAACCAATGATAAGGAGCGCTTAAAAAAAAATTTAAGTACATATTTTAATTGCATAGACAAGTATTAATACAAATTCCCGTATATACTCGAGTATAAGTCGACCCGAATATAAGCCGAGGCACCTAATTTTACCACAAAAACCTGGGAAAACTTATTGACTCGAGTATAAGCCTAGGGTGGGAAATGCAGCTCTAGCCGTACACAGCCCTCACACTGCCAGATATGCCCCCACAGTGCCAGATATGCCCCCGCAGTGCCAGATATGCCCTCACACTGCCAGATATGCCCCCTCAGTGCCAGATATGCCCTCACACTGCCAGATATGCCCCCACAGTGCCAGATATGCCCTCACACTGCCAGATATGCCCCCGCAGTGCCAGATATGCCCTCACACTGCCAGATATGCCCCCTCAGTGCCAGATATGCCCTCATAGTGCCAGATATGCCCCCCTCATAGTGCCAGATATGCCCCCTCAGTGCCAGATATGCAGCCCTCAGTGCCAGATATGCGCCCCCCCCCAAGTGCCAAATATGCTCCCCCAGTGCCAGTTACTTACCTTCCGCCGCTCCCGCGCTGTCTTGTAAAGGAGGGACACGGAGGGCACAGCGCGCACCTCTCCTGTGTCCCTCCTGCGTCTCCAGCGGCCGTTGCGGGTCTGTTAAATGAAGTGCCGGTTCGTGAGCCAATCAGAGCTCATGAACGGGTACTTCCTTTAATAGACCCGCCGCTGCCGCCGGAGGCGCAGGAGGGACACAGGAGAGGCGCGCGCTGTGCCCTCCGTGTCCCTCCTTCACACTGCACTGACTGCCCTCCGTGTCCCCACTCCTTCCTGCACTGACTCGAGTATAAGCCGAGGGGGCTTTTTCAGCACAAAAAAAGTGCTAAAAAGTCGATTTATACTCGAGTATATACGGTACATTAAAAAGATATCTGATGGCAAAAAATGAATATACTTATAATGATATCAGCCTATATAATTTTTTTGCCATCAGAGATCTTTTGAATGTATTTGTATTAATACTTGTCTATGCAATTACATTATGTACTTCATTTTTTTTAAGCGCTCCTTATCATTGGTTCATATACTGTATTATCGATGTGTTCTCCTGTATAATTGACATCCAGATTGTCTATTAGGAGCTGTAAAACTATATTCTTTATTTTTGAGGTTTATGCACCATTAGATTCCTTTTTTATAAAAGGTTGTGCTAATTACTAATTTTTAATTGTGCGCCCGATTTCTTTCACGTGTTTATGAATTACTAAACACATCTGATGAAAATAATCTACCTGGCAAGAAATGGGGCGCAACAATGCCCTGATATTTGGACTAGATGGATTGGTTCTCCATATGCTGTCTAACTTGGTGTTATTGTGGATGTATTTCCTGGTTTGGAATTATCCGTGCCTCCTCGTATTAGCAATTGAAATATATCTCGGAAATATGGGTAAACATAAAATAACGAATATAGACGCTGTTTCCCGATACCTGTGAAAATGTACGTTTCACCCTCTAACATTGTATCAAAAAGGTTAGGAAGAGCACCAGGAAAAGAAAGCCAGTGTGGTTCACAAAAGAAGTATCAACTAGTGTGAAAGCAAAAAAGATGGCTTTTAGGAAATACAAACAGACTCAAAATAATAATGACAAAGAGGTGTATCTTGACAGATGGAAGGATGCTAAGAAAGTGATCAGACGTGCAAAGGCAGAAGCTGAGGAGACAATGGCCCAGTCAGTAGATAAAGGGGGCACATTTTTTTTAAAGTATATAAATGAAAGGAGAAAATCAAATGGAGGAATAATAAGACTTAAGACAGAGAGTGAGAATTTGGTGGAGGGAGACAAGGCAATAGCAGATCACCTAAATAATTATTTTTGCTCAGTATTTACTACAGAAGGAGAAGGGAAGGGGCCACAGTTAAGTTGCAAGGACATTCATAAAAATAAGGTAGATGAAAGTACATGTACAGAGGAGAAGGTCCTAACAGAACTTTCAAAACTAAAAGTGGATAAATCAATGGGACCAGATGGGACGCACCCAAGGATACTCAAAGAGCAAAAAGATGTGCTGGTTACACCTTTAAAAGAATTATTTAACCAGTCACTAACTACAGGTGCTATTCCAGAGGACTGGAAAAGAGCAAATGTAGTTCCACTGCACAAAAGTGGAAGCAAGGAAGAAGCAAGTAACTACAAACCAGTAAGCCTTACACCAGTAGTAGGGAAAGTAATGGAAAAACTATTAAAAGAAAGAGTTGTGGAATATCTTAAATCAAACAACTTACAGGATCCAAAACAGCAAGGATTTACTGGTGGGAGATCATGCCAAACAAATCTTATTTACTTTTTTGACTCTGTGACGAAAATAATAGATCAAGGGGGAGCTGTATATGTAGCATATCTAGACTTTAGTAAGGCATTTGACACTGTCCCACATCGCAGACTGCTAAATAAACTTGAAAGCCTGGGGGTGGATTATAAAACAGTTAAATAGATAAGAACCTGGTTGCAGGATAGGAAACAGACAGATGTAGTTAATGGAGTGCAATCTATGGAGGGAAATGTTAACAGTGGAGTACCCCAGGGATCTGTACTCGGACCAGTTCTCTTTAATATCTTTGTTGGTGACATTGCAAATGGTATTGAAGGGAAGGTATGCCTTTTTGCAGATGATACAAAGATATGCAACAGGGTAGATGCAAAGGGAGGGATAAAACAAATGATCGATGACCTAGCTAGGCTTGAGAAATGGTCAAGAACGTGGCAACTACAGTTTAATGCTAAAAAATGCAAAATCATGCACTTGGGTCTCAAAAACCCAAAGGCTAAATATAGTATCATACTGGAAACTGCTGAGGAGGAAAGGGATTTAGGAGTCACTATTTCAAGTGACTTGAAGGCAGGAAAGCAATGCAACAAAGCAATGAGAAAGGCAAGTCAGATGCTTGGTTGCATAGGGAGAGGAATCAGTAGCAGAAAAAAAAAAGTGATAATGCCACTGTATAGGTCATTGGTGCGGCCTCATCTGGAATACTGTGTCCAGTTCTGGAGACCATATCTCCAGAAGGATATAAATACATTAGAGAGTGTACAAAGAAGGGCAACTAAAATGGTGCATGGCCTACATCACAAAACGTACCCGGAAAGGCTAAAAGATCTTAACATGTATAGTTTGGAGGAGAGAAGGGAAAGGGGGGACATGATAGAAACTTTCAAATATATCAAGGGTCTTAAAGTTCAGGAGGGAAACATTCTTCAAAGTAAGAGACGTATTAGAACTCGAGGACATGCACTGAGACTGGAGGGGGGGAGGTTCAGGGGAAATTTAAGGAAAAATTACTTCACAGAAAGGGTAGTGGATAAGTGGAATAGCCTCCCATCAGAGGTGGTAGAGGCTAAGACTGTAGAGCAATTTAAACATGCTTGGGATAGGCATATGAATATCCTTACAAAGAATTAAGGTTCAAAAAGGGTTGAGATTACCTAAAGGATAAAAAAAAGGGGCAGACTAGATGGGCCAAGTGGTTCTTATCTGCCGTCACATTCTATGTTTCTATGGTTATACGTCCATAAGTATTATGAATAAGAAATTGCCAACTAAGCTACGTCACTTGCTGTAATAACAAGATCACACGGCTCATTTGTAGAATGTCTTTTATTTTCTTATTGTGTTTGTAATGTTTATGTTATGTTGTTATGTAACTTGAAAAACAATAAAAAGTTACTGAATTAAAAAATAGATATATGGTATTGTTATTATGTAGATATGAGAGAATAGTTATTTGATAAAGGTATGTGATAGATAGATAGATAGATAGATAGATAGATAGATAGATAGATAGATAGATAGATAGATAGATAGATAGATAGATAGATAGATAAGCATTACACAGATAATGTAGATAAGAGATAGTAGATAATTAAAGCAGGTGAGGTAGAGTTATTAGACAGACAGGAATGATGAGTGAGAGGTCAGATAGTAAATATATATATTTATATCTATTTTTTTTTACTGTATATATATATAGAGAGAGATAGATAGATAGATAGATAGATAGATAGATAGATAGATCTATAGATAGATATGTATATATAATATATACATGTATATATATAGAGACACACACACACACACACACACACACACACACACACACACACACACACACACACACACACACACACACACACACACACACACACACACACACACACACACACACACACACACACACCCCAGAAGGGCTGAGTAAAAATAAGTAAATGATGCCATGTGTGTGCTGGGGGGGAGGGGGCCGGACTCTGTAATCCGAGCCCAGTGGACTCTGCACACCGCTGACGTCAGCCTGGGTGCTTTAAATGCTGCAGACATTAGCAATCGAGCTCTGAGCGCATTCTAAGCTGACTGCAACTGGATATATCTTTTGCATTGCTAGATTGGGTGCAAGCTGATTCTCAGCAATGGTCTGCTGGCTGTAATGGGGGTTCAGGCAGAGAACAGCAAACTCCAAAGTCAAAGGATAGAAACATATGATTATTATCTTAGATAGTAGACTAAGAGGGACATGTACTAAGCAGTGATAAAAGTGGAGAAGGGAGCCAGTGGAGAAGTTGCCCATGGCAACCAATCAGCATTGACGTAACATTTATAATTTGCATACTATAAAAGCATACAGAGCAGCTGACTGGTTGCCAAGGGCAACTTCTCCACTGGCTCACTTCTCCACTTTTATCACTGCTTAGTACATTTCCCCCTACGTACAAATTAGTCACCTTTTCTCATAGGTAAAATGTAAGGGTTGCAAAGCGCTTTGAGGTTATCGCCTGGAGTGCATTCCAATGCACGGTGAGCGCTAATGCCATAGAACCCATATATATATATATATATATATATATATATATCTCCTATATATTTGTCTTATTATAAGTCTGTGCCTGGCCCTCTAACGCTGGGCGGAGTCACAGTGGTGGGTGGAGTTACAGGCCTGGGTGGAGTTAGCAGCTCCTGCCCTGTCCTAGCACACCACTAGCAAAACTGAGCAGCAGCCACATAATCCACCCAACATCCCCACACAGAAGCCGCCAGGGGACACCATAGTGCCAGGTAACCATGGACACCCCAATGCCACCCGCACCAGACTCCCCCAAACCCACCCTCCACCAGCTCCCACATGCAGCCACTGACGGCCCAGACACCCCCACACCCCACGCATAACGATCCCACCCTCCGCACAAGCCCAGCATCTCCCCCAGCCATCTGCGGCATGGACGCGGTAGCCGGGACCCGCCGCCCGCACCACGGCCGACCAGACAGCCGCAGGCCGCACCACCCCTCTTACCCTCCACACACCACCAGAGCCAGCTCCCGCACTGCAGCCGCGGCTGGGACCCACTGTCCCGCCAGACGCCGTCCACACAACGGACGAAGACAGTGAGGTTACAGGTCAGCATCACCCGCGCCTGATTGCCGCCGCCATACGCATTAGGAGGGACGGGTGGCGCAGGAGAAGGCTTCATAGCCCTCCCTGCGCCGCGTACAGACACCCGCCGCCTCCTCCGCACACCTAATACAACGCTGCCTCCCACCATCCCCAGAGACCCGGACTGCACGTCACAGGGCCCCTGGGCTGCCGGCTCCACAGGCCAGAGACGGGGGACAGCGCGCCTGCTAATGTGGCCGCTGCACCAACCTCACAGGTAAGAGAGACTGCACAGGCAGCACCGCGTCTCTGCGTCCCCTCCCTGCCGCTCCGCGCCCCCTCCCTGCCGCTCCGCATCCCCTCCCTGCCGCCCACCTCTCAGCGTCCCCTCCATGCCGCTCCGCATCCCCTCCCTGCCCCTGCGTCCCCTCCCTGCCGCCCGCCTCTCTGCGTCCCCTCCATGCCGCTCCGCATCTTCTCCCTGCCTCTGCGTCCCCTCCCTGCCGCCCGCCTCTCTGCGTCCCCTCCATGCCTCTCCGCATCCCCTCCCTGCCTCTGCGTCCCCTCCCTGCCGCCCGCCTCTCTGCGTCCCCTCCCTGCCGCTCCGCATCCCCTCCCTGCCTCTGCGTCCCCTCCCTGCCTCTGCGTCCCCTCCCTGCAACCCCGCATCTCTGCGTTCCATCCCTGCCGCCCCGCATCTCTGCATCCCCTCCCTGCCACCGTGTCCCCGACCTGCCTCTGTCCCATCCCTGCCACCCCGCATCTCTGGACCCCCTTCCTGCCGCCCCGCGTCTCTGTGTCCCCTCCCTGCCGCCCGTATCTCTGCGTCCCCTCCCTGCCACCGTGTCCCCTCTGTGCCGCCCCACGTCTCTGTGTCCCCTCCGTGCCACCCCGCGTCTCTGCGTCCCCTCCCTGCCGCTCCGCATCCCCTCCCTGCCGCCCACCTCTCTGCGTCCCCTCCATGCCGCTCCGCATCCCCTCCCTGCCTCTGCGTCCCCTCCCTGCCGCCCGCCTCTCTGCGTCCCCTCCCTGCCGCTCCGCATCCCCTCCCTGCCTCTGCGTCCCCTCCCTGCCGCCCGCCTCTCTGCGTCCCCTTCCTGCCTCTGCGTCCCCTCCCTGCCGCCCGCCTCTCTGCGTCCCCTCCCTGCAACCCCGCATCTCTGCGTTCCATCCCTGCCGCCCCGCATCTCTGCATCCCCTCCCTGCCACCGTGTCCCCGACCTGCCTCTGTCCCATCCCTGCCACCCCGCATCTCTGGACCCCCTCCCTGCCGCCCCGCGTCTCTGCGTCCCCTCCCTGCCACCGTGTCCCCTCTGTGCCGCCCCGCGTCTCTGCGTCCCCTCTGTGCCGCCCCGCGTCTCTGCGTCCCCTCCGTGCCACCCCGCGTCTCTGCGTCCCCTCCATGCCATTCCCGCGTCTCTGCGTCCCCTACCTGCCGCCCCGCGTCCACTCCCCGCCTCTGCGTTCCCTCCCTGCCGCCCCGCGTCTGCTTTCCCTCCCTGCCGCCCCGCATCTCCTCCCTGCCACCGTGTCCCCTCCCTGCCAACCTGCCTCTGTCCCCTCCCTGGCGCCCCGCATCTCTGCATCCCCTCCCTGCCGCCATGTCCCCTCCCTGCTGCCCCGCATCTCTGCGTCCCCACCCTGCCGCCCGCATCTCTGCGCCCCCTCCCTGCCGCCCGCATCTCTGCGCCCCCTCCCTGCCGCCCGCATCTCTGCGTCCCCTCCCTGCCGCCCGCATCTCTGCGTTCCCTCCCTGCCGCCCCGCATCTCTGCGTCCCCTCCCTGGTGCCCCGCATCTCTACGTCCCCTCCCTGGTGCCCCGCGTCTCTGCGTCCCCTCCCTGGCGCCCCGCGTCTCTGCGTCCCCTCCCTGGCGCCCCGCGTCTCTGCGTCCCCTCCCTGGCGCCCCGCGTCTCTGCAGGGGTTAAAGGGGCGCAGCCACTTCCGACGGTGTGAAGAGCGCCCGTAGGGCGCGATGAAGCACCTAGTATATATATATATATATATAATAGACGCATTGGGGCTGAGGCAGAGTTTAAAGCAATTTGGGATCTTGTGTGTCTTCGTTCTGTGCAAGCTCTGTTGCCGAGCGCATGCAACTGCGGGCATTTCAGAGTCATAGATAAGTCGGCCGCATCTCCACTTGTGGGTAACAGGTAAACTGGATTACTTCATGTAAACATTAATTTAGTTAGCACCATATTCTTATCTCAATAAACGTCAAAATAGGAACTGAAACAGTTGGGGCTCAGTGTCCCCCCGATGTTACGTCGCTGCAGGGTCCATCATTAAAGTTACCGTTGTTCTGGACATTTGAACCTGGACAGTCAAAAACATATTGTCACGCTTGTTGCTAGGGCATAAGGGGATAGGGTCCTTGTTGGCAGTACGTCCTTACATAGGCTTCTTGTTAGCACTAAATCTGTAAGTAGACTCCTTGTTGGCACTACGTCTGTAGGTAGGCTCCTTGTTGGCACTACATCTGGAGATATACTCCTTGTTGGCACTACGTCTGTAGGTAGGCTCCTTGTTGGCACTACATCTGGAGATATACTCCTTGTTGGCACTACGTCTGTAGGTAGGCTCCTTGTTGGCACTACATCTGGAGATATACTCATTATTGGCACTACATCTGGAGATATGCTCCTTGTTGGCACTACGTCTGTAGATAGGCTCCTTGTTGCCAGGGCATCTCTAGATAGGTTCCTTGTTGGCACTATGTCTGTAGATAGGATCCTTATTGGCACTACATCTGTAGGTAGGCTCCTTGTTGGCACTACATCTGTAGGTAGGCTCCTTGTTGGCACTACATCGGTAGGTAGGCTCCTTGTTCGCACTATGTCTGTAGATAGGTTCTTTGTTGCCAGGGCATCTGAAAATAGGCCCTGTGTTGGCACTACCTCTATAGATAGGCTCCTTGTTGGCACTACCTCTATAGATAGTCTCCTTATTGGCAGTACAGCTGTAGATAGGTTCCTTATTGGTAGTACATCCAAAGATAAATTCCTTGATGCTCTCTGTTGGCCGTGCTTCAATAGATAGGCTCCTTGTCAGTAGCACATCCAAAGTTAGGCTCCACATTGCTCTCTGTTGGAAGTACACCTGAAGAAAATCCCTTTTTGCTCCAGGTTGACAGTACATCTGTAGATAGACTAATTGTTGGCAGTTCACCTGTAGATATGCTCCTTGTTGGCAGTACACCTGTAGATAGGCTCCTTGTTGGCAGTACACCTGTAGACAGGCTCCTTGTTGGCAGTACACCTGTAGATAGGCTCCTTGTTGGCAGTTTACCTGTAGCTAGGCTCCTTTTTGTCAGTATACCTGTAGACAGGCTCCTTGTTGGCAGTTTACCTGTAGATAGGCTGCTTTTTGTGAGTACACCTGTAGACGGGCTCCTTGTTGGCCATTTACATGTAGATAGGCTCGTTTTTGTCAGTACACCTGTAGACAGGCTCCTTGTTGGCAGTTTACCTGTAGATAGGCTCCTTGTTGTCAGTACACCTGTAGACAGGCTCCTTGTTGGCAGTGCATCTGTAGCTAGGCTCCTTTTTGTCAGTACACCTGTAGAGTCAGTACACCTGTAGACAGGCTCCTTGTTGTGAGTTCACCTGTAGATAGGCTCCTTGTTGTAAGTACACCTGTAGACAGACTACTTGTTGTGAGTTCACCTGTAGATAGGCTCCTTGTTGTCAGTACACCTGTAGACAGACTACTTGTTGGCAGATTACCTGTAGATAGGCTCCTTGTTGTCAGTACACCTGTAGACAGGCTCCTTGTTGGCAGTTTACCTGAAGACAGGCTCCTTGTTGACAGCACACCTTTATATAGGCTTCTTTTCGGCAGTACACCTGTAGAAAGGCTTACACCTGTAGATAGGCAACTTGTTGGCAAGGTATCCAAAGATAAGCTCCTTGTTGACAGTACACCTGTAGACAAGCTCGTTGTTGGCAGTACATACTTAGATAGGCACCTTGTTGCTCCTGGTTGGCAATACATCTGTAGATAGGCTCCTTGTTGGCAGTACAGCCTTAGACAGGCTCCTTGTTGGCAGTACACCTGTAGATGTGCTCCTTTTTGGTAGTACAACTGTAGATAGGTTCCTTGTTGGCAATACACCTGTAGATAGGCCGCTTGTTGGCAGTACACATTTAGATAGGCTCCTTGTTGGAAGTACACCTGTAGATAGGCTCCTTGTTGGCAGTTTACCTGTAGATAGGCAGATTGTTGGCAGTAAACCTGAAGACAAGCTCCTTGTTGGCAGTTAATCCTTAGACAGACTCTTTGTTGGCAGTACATCCATAGACAGGCTCTTTGTTGACAGGCTCTTTGTTGGCTGTACATCCATAGACAGGCTCCTTGTTGGCAGTACATCCATAAACAGGCTCCTTGTTGGCAGTACATCCATAGACAGGTTCCTTGTTGACAGTACATCCATAGATAGGCTGCTTGTTTGCAGTACACCTGTAGATATGCTCCTTGTTGGCAGTACACCTGTAGACAGGCTCCTTGTTAGCAGCACACCTGTAGACAGGCTCCTTGTTGGCAGTTTACCTGTAGATAGGCTCTTTGTTGTCAGTACACCTGTAGACAGGCTCCTTGTTGGCAGTTTACCTGTAGCTAGGCTCCTTTTTGTCAGTACACCTGTAGACAGGCTCCTTGTTGGCAGTTTACCTGTAGATAGGCTCCTTGTTGTCAGTACACCTGTAGACAGGCTCCTTATTGGCAGTACACCTGTAGACAGGCTCCTTGTTGGCAGTACACCTGCAGACAGGCTCCATGTTGGCAGTTTACCTGTAGCTAGGCTCCTTTTTGTCAGTACACCTGTAGACAGGCTCCTTGTTGGCCGTTTACCTGTAGATAGGCTCCTTGTTGTCAGTACACCTGTAGACAGACTCCTTGTTGTCAGTTCACCTGTAGATAGTTTCCTTTTTGTCAGTACACCTGTAGACAGGCTCCTTGTTGGCCGTTTACCTGTAGATAGGCTCCTTGTTGTCAGTACACCTGTAGACAGACTCCTTGTTGTCAGTTCACCTGTAGATAGTTTCCTTTTTGTCAGTACACCTGTAGACAGACTCCTTGTTGGCAGTTTGCCTGAAGCCAAGCTCCTTGTTGACAGTACATCCATAGACAGACTCCTTGTTGGCAATACACCTGTAAATAGGCTCCTTGTTGGAAGTTCATCCTTAGGCAGGATAATTGTTGGCAGTACATCCATAGACAGGCTCCTTGTTGGCAGTACATGCATAGTTAGGCTCCTTGTAGGCAGAACATCCTTAGATAAATTCCCTATGACAGTACATCCATAGATAGGCTCCTTGTTGGCAGTACACCTGTAGATACGCAACTTGATGGTATTACACCTGTAGATAGGCTCCTTGTTGTCAGTACACCTTTATATAGGCTTCTTTTTGGCAGTACACCTGTAGAAAGGCTGCCTGTTGACAGTACACCTGTAGATAGGCAACTTGTTGGCAAGGTATCCATAGATAAGTTCCTTGTTGACAGTACACCTGTAGACAAGCTCGTTGTTGGCAGTACATACTTAGTTAGGCACCTTGTTGCTTCTGGTTGGCAATACATCTGTAGATAGGCTCCTTGTTGACAGTACAGCCTTAGACAGGCTCCTTGTTGGCAGTACACCTGTAAATATGCTCCTTTTTGGCAGTACAACTGTAGATAGGTTCCTTGTTGGCAATACACCTGTAGATAGGCCACTTGTTGTCAGTACACCTTTAGATAGGCTCCTTGTTGGCAGTACACCTGTAGATAGGCCGCTTGTTGGCAGTACACTTTTAGATAGGCTCCTTGTTGGCAGTACACCTGTAGATAGGCTCCTTGTTGGCAGTTTACCTGTAGATAGGCAGCTTGCTGGCAGTACACCTGAAGACAAGCTCCTTTTCGGCAGTTAATCCTTATACAGACTCTTTATTGGCAGTACATCCATAGACAGGCTCTTTTTTGACAGGCTCTTTGTTGACAGTACATCCATAGACAGGCTCCTTGTTGTCAGTACATCCATAGACAGGTTCCTTGTTGACAGTACATCCATAGATAGGCTCCTTGTTTGCAGTACACCTGTAGATATGCTTCTTGTTGGCAGTACACCTGTAGATAGGCTCCTTGTTGGCAGCACACCTGTAGATAGGCTCCTTGTTGGCAGTACACCTGTAAGTAGGCTCCTTGTTGGCAAGCAATCCATAGATAAGCTCCTTGTTGGCAGTACACCTGTAGACAAGCAGTACATACTTAGAAAGGCTCCTTGTTGGCAGTACATCCATAGATAGGCACCTTGTTGCTCCTGGTTGGCAGTATATCTGTAGATAGGCTCCTTGTTGTTATGATTCCAGCACTCTGGTCTGGGGAGATCTTATAGCAAGGACCTGAGCACTGGAACGTAATGCTGGGAAAGGGAACGGGAATAGCCCCTGGCGCCCTAACTCCGTTGTCTCGCCCGTGCTGTCAGAAATATCTTGCGAGACTATGGTTGCTTGAGCCCATGGCAGCCGCGTTTGAAGGGCGGATTACGTCTGCCCAACTCCGATGACCCCTCAGGTCTTAATGGGAGACAAAGAGAAATCCGAGACAGGGTGATAACAAGGGGCCCTCTAACTAAGCAACAAAGCCAGGGGCTACAAACTAACCTAAAACTAGAATATGTGCAGAAAAACCGCCAGGGAAAAGGACAACCAAAATACCCACTTGTCCACTCTCCTACCCGGCACCGCCGAGTTCCGGAGAGGACTTGTGGAAGCGGAAACCTCCGCAAATGCTCCGAAACAGAATACAAAATGAAGCGGGCTAGGCCGCAGCACGCGGCAGAGCCGCAACTCACGAAAACCACACGAGATCCTCTGGCGACTATTGCGGGCAATTGAGGACCAGAAGACTCCTTGGGATGAGATGACAACTCCAAGATTCAGGAACTCTGAGGACAGGAATGACCGGACACAGCAGGACTGGAACAGACGTTCAGCAAACCTAAGCAGCATGTAGGAAACTATTACCGGCGTCTGTGTGAAGCACTGAGAAGGTATTTAGCAGGGAGTCCTCCAATCAGATGTTCAGAGCCTGATTAGCATAAATGCCGTGCAGCTGCCTTGCTGCACGACCAGAAGACAAGTGTATGTGTGGTTAACTTGATTGACCCTGCAACGGGGAGCGCGGTCCGCCCGTGGCGTCCCCGTTGCTAGGGTCCAGGCGGCTCAGCGCGCCCGGCGTCCCAGCGTTGCTAGGGAGCCGGCGGCTCAGCGCGCACGGAGTCCCAGCGTTGCTAGGGACCCGGCGGCTAGCACGCTCGGCGTTGCTAGGCGCCGGGCCGCGAGGACATCGCGGACCACGCCGCCTAACACTTGTTGCTCCTGGTTGGCAGTACATCTGTAGATAGGCTACTTATTGGCAGTACACATGTAGATAGGCACCTTGTTGCTCCTGGTTGGCAGTACCTCTGTAGATAGGCTCCTTGTTGCTCCTGGTTGGCAGTACATCTGTAGGTAGGCTCCTTGTTGCTCATGGTTGGCAGCACATCTGTAGATAGGCTACTTATTGGCAGTACACCTGTAGACAGGCTCCTTGTTTGCAGTATATCTATAGACAGGCTCCTTGTTGGCAGTACATGCATAGTTAGGCTCCTTGTAGGCAGAACATCCTTAGATAAGCTCTCTTTTGACATTACATCCATAGATAGTCTCCTTGTTGGCATTACACCTGTAGACAGACTCCTTGTTGGCAGTACATCCTTAGATAGGTTCCTTGTTGGCAGTACATACATAGGTTCCTCTTTGCTCCTGGTTAGCATTGCACCTATAGATATGTAATGTTCCTTGTTGCTCGTGGTTGGCAGTATAACTGTAGATAGGCCCCTTGTTGGCAGTACAACATTATATAGGCTCCTTGTTGCTATGGTAAAACAGTGTCTCTATAAGAGTGGTAGAAGAGCAGACAGTTTAAGGCTGGCCTTAGTGAAAATAAGTCATTTATTTAGTAGTTAGTGGTCCTGTAAATTGGTTATGATTAGTGTCTCCCATGACCAGTTGGATTCTCCTGCAGTAATATAGGGCAGGAAATTTCAATTTTGTGTGAAAAAGCCACGATGAGTCGCCTAAAAATTGGTGGACCATAGAGGCAGGAAGATGGGTGTGATAGGTGGCTACACATACATTCCGACCTCTCCCATAGTCATCTCCTCACTAACAGAACATTGCTGATATTTGTGGGAGATTGAAAGGTGGCAATGTGGAGTCATCACTACGAGGATTGTGTCAAAGATCTTAGTCCTAGCTGTTCCCATGTCTGGTCCTCCGTTGGTGATTTCGGTGGCCTCTCTTGGTGGTTGCATCTACTGCCACATCTTCTGCGAGCATAGGGGACCACATGTCCTGGCTCTGTATCCAACAGAGAACATTAAGTCAAATGAAAATACCAGCTACATAGCGACTCAGAGATGACAGATGACCACACGTGAGTCCGTGCAGAAGAATTAATATAAATAGTGAATGACAAATGTATTTTTCACGTCTCGCCTTCACCCCATCTCTCCACCTACCAGTGATCTCCCGCAGCTATACTTGCATAGAAACGCCCATCACCAATGACGGCTGTAATAATTGAGGCCACTAGCTACAATCGTTATTCCTACAATCGTTATTCCGCTACCGTATGCGCCATGCGTTCACCACACCTCTTAGACTGTAAGCTCAGTTGCACACAGGTATCTTTACCTGCTGTTTCATATCACTGTGTAGTTAGCACAGTTGGCATAGTGGTTAGCATTCCTGCCTCACAGAAATGAGGTATGGGGTAGATTCCCTACCCGTGTAGAGTTTGTATGTCCTCCTTGTGCTGGCGTGGGTTTCGTCTGAGTGCTCCGGTTTCCAAGTCCCACAATCCAAAAACATACCGATAATACGTGTAGATTAATTGTATTCTGATGGAAAAATAAAATTAACCCTCACGTGTGTATGTATGTGATAGAGAAGGGGTCTATTTACTAAGCTTTGGATGGAGGTAAAGTGGACGGAGATAAAGTACCAGCCAATCAGCGTCTTGGGCTTGACAGATGATTGGTTTGTAGTTTATCTCGGTCCACTTTATCTCCATCCAAGTTTTAGTAAATAGACCCCTATTATAAACTACACTGTGGCAGGGACTAATGTGTATTACCAAATATACTCTATGGGGGCACCAACCAAACAGCTCCTAACTGTCATTTTTCAAACACAGCCTGTGACATGGCAGTTCGGAGCTGATTGGCTGATACTTTATCTCTCTCCAAGGTTTGATACATATCCCGTACAAGTGCTACGTTATAATGCGTGTGCTAGAATAAATAAACAATAAATTAATTAATTTTGTTGGTATTCTGATCCCCTGGATGTACGGCGATGCGTTATAAAGGATAATAATTATAAAGATGATGGTGATAATGATGATAATATTAATTATATTGGGCAGGAAAGCAGCAGAGTGTTTATAAAAAAGACACTTGTGATAAAGAAACTGGAGCGCGTCCTATTTCGGACAGGACTGGCACATGGTGGGCGCATATAAAACGGTCGCGCAGTTTGTATAAGTGTTTAGCATACCTGTCAATAATCTTTTCCAGTGTCTTTTTTCCCCCCATTATTCCTGTGCACACGTTTTTTTGTAAATGAGGCCTGTCCCCTCCCCCACCCAATATGTTAGAGACAGACTGCTAGTAGGGGATTAATCCGGGGGTCTCTGGGTGTGGGGCTCATGGAGTGCAGGCGGTGGGAGGGATGAAAACAATCTGCAAATATTTAGATCTGTTCTTCTATTGTTAGTGAAATGTGTATTTCCTCAGCGAGGGTTAAGTGGAGAATCCGCGTTATCCTGTGGCAGGCCGCTGATTGGTGGAGCTGGGAACAGCTCAGGATATTTAAATAACTAAAATATTCTGAACTCTAGTGCACTGGTTGCTGCAATAAGCTCTACTCCAACTGTACCCCACCTCCCCCGGGAGGCCGCTCAGCAGTTATGTGTGAATAGACAGCAATATTATGGGGTACCGACAATTTTTGAAAATAGAAAAATTTATTACTATATAGACTTATATGTATATACACTAGTGAAAGAAACCTAAGGTACATTAATACCATAACATGAAAACATTAAAAAAAATACTGTTTAGGGACATTGTGTCACCATTATACCCCTTTTCCACTGTAGCACGGGTCGCAGCCCCCTTTCCCACAGCGCTCCCCAACCCGGCATATTGCCTGGGTTGGTGACGCTGCTAGTGACGTGGCAGGGGCGGCGCTGGGATATCACATGATCTCCCAGCGCCGCCCTCCCATACACTGTGAAGGCGACACGTCTCCCGTTCACACTAGACAGCTTACCGGGTTGTTTTGTACAGAAGATATAGAGAGCTAATATGGCGCCAACTTCAATATAAAGCAGCTACCCCCTTTGCACCAAAAGGTAATCCCTATTACCAAAGTGTCGATGTGAGTATATATGAAATTAGTGCTATAGGGTGCGCTTCAAAGATCAATCTAAGACGTGGCACATAGATTGCTTATACGTGAGAATAAAAACATATACTTCCCTTAATACTTTCACATATGCAAATGCGGTCCTCAGAGGGGTTCCATATGAAAAGAGCAGATAAATAAGCATATAGTGTAGTATATTTGTATAGGGAAGATTTATTACAATGACATTCAATTAAAAAGTAAAAATTGGTAACATGCACATAAAAACTAGTAATCCTTTTAAAATTCAATTCCCAAATGGGGGTTATAAGGGTGGAGCAGGAGTTTGGAGATTTGGATGAACTGCAGAAAGGGGAAAGGCTGACCAGACGTGTGTGACGTGGACGAGGGAACCAGGTTCCGGAGCCAGTTACCCTAAGGTTACATCTGAAACGCCCACTATACACTCCCTTCTGGTAATCCTCCACCCTTATAACCCCCATTTGGGAATTGAATTTTAAAAGGATTACTAGTTTTTATGTGCATGTTACCAATTTTTACTTTTTAATTGAATGTCATTGTAATAAATCTTCCCTATACAAATATACTACACTATATGCTTATTTATCTGCTCTTTTCATATGGAACCCCTCTGAGGACCGCATTTGCATATGTGAAAGTATTAAGGGAAGTATATGTTTTTATTCTCACGTATAAGCAATCTATGTGCCACGTCTTAGATTGATCTTTGAAGCGCACCCTATAGCACTAATTTCATATAAGCTTACCGGGTTGAACACGTGTTCAACCCGGCTAGCTACCCGGGTAGGATTCCCGGACCACTTGATCCGGGAATTTGCAGGGGGACCCTTTTCCACTAGGGAAAAACATGGGTAAATGCCCCCCTCCCCCCGTGCATTTGCCCATGTTTTTAGAGCTAATGGAAAAAGGGGTATCACTGAGCTGCTGGTCAGTACTGAAAAACAGGGACACTTCCATGGATGAACCTGTAACACCTGGGCTGGCCCTGCAAATTAGGGACAGTGGACAACTAAAGAACCATATCTAATATCCAATTGCATGAGTCTATAAGGCTGGCAATGCATTGTGGGACTCAGGCAGAGCCGGCCCTAGGCATAGACAAACTAGGCAAACTCTCAGGGCATTTGGAATGCCTAGGGTCACAAGCAGCTTCTGCTGATTAGAATGATATGCAGCATGCCTACATTCTGTGTGTGACTGCGGCTCTATCTGCATACGAAATGCATTACTAATGTGCGGCATTATGTGTATAAGGTGTACTACAGTACTTTGTGGCGTAACGTATAATGGCCCTCATTCCGAGTTGATCACTCGCTAGCTGTTTTTAGCAGCATTGGACACGCTAGGCCGCCGCCCTCTGGGAGTGTATCTTAGCTTAGCAGAATAGCGAACGAAAGATTAGCAGAATTGCTACTAAATAATTTGCTGCAGTTTCTGAGTAGCTCCAGACCTACTCCTAGACTGCGATCACCTCAGTCCGTTTAGTTCCTGGTTTGACGTCACAAACACGCCCTGCGTTCGGCCAGCCACTCCCTCGTTTCTACAGCCACTCCTGCGTTTTTACCTGGCACGCCTGCGTTTTTTAGCACACTCCCTGAAAATGCCAAGTTGCCGCCCAGAAACACCCACTTCCTGTCAATCACACTACGATCACTCGAGCGTTGAAAAAACGTCGCTCGAGCTTGTGCAAATCTCCAAAGTTTCGTTTTAAAGTACTTAGCGCATGCGCGCTGCGTACCATACGCATGCGCATTTTCCACCTAATCCCTCCGTTGCAAAAAACGTCGAGTGAACAACTCGGAATGACCACCAAAAAGAGCACTACTGTGAGGTCTAATGTGAATAAAGAGCAATGTGGTGTGGTGTAATGTGAATAAGGGGCACTACTGTGAGGAGTAATGTGGTACTAATGTGGCATACTGGAATGTTAGGAGACAAGAGATATTGGAAAGTTCCAAAAGCCATTTAATTCTTATCAGTGAGTGGGGGAGTTTTATGGCCCCAAAACCAGTTCTGGCAGACCCTGCCACATGTAGGGGGTTAGGACAGGAAGTGCAGGGGAATTTTAGCAAAAGGAACAAAGCACAGGACAGTGCAGTGTGAGCTGAGGACTGAGGATGGAGGGCACAGGCTAGTGTCCAGAAGAAACGCAGTCTGGGGACTGTGGAACAAGCATGGTACTCCACAATCCCTGGCATTATAGAACAGCATGTAGGTGCTGCTAGGAAGAGCAATAGATATCCAGATTTGCAGTGTGAGAGCCACAGTATGCAGAGTACAGTTGAAGTAACCAGGAACAAAGGCATCTTCAGGGGTACCCAAGAAGTAGGACGGGAGGGGTGAGTCTGCGGGAGAGGACGAGCTGGGTGAGTGGTAGGAAACCACGTTTGGCGGAAGACCCCAGTAACGTGTACATGAGATCCCGTTTAGATAGAGCCACTAGGGAATGGGGGAGAGCACACTGAAATGAATCTCAGTTTGCGGTCGCCGCAATACTGATTCCCAGAGACTGCGCTGGTATGTACTGTACTGTAATGCTGCCACATCACTGTAAATGCTGTTATTGCCAGTAAAGCAAATGAAAGGAGATGTAACTTGATGTAACCAATATGAATATTGCGCTGGAGAGGAGAACAAGGAGTTAGATGTTATTGTCGTGATAACTCTGACTGAACTGTGAATAAACTGCTTGCTTATGTGATGAGACGGCCTGGCGTGCAATGCTTTTTAAAATCACTGAAGGACCGGCCGCTGCCCGGCTATCACACTAATGAGTGATGTAACGTGAATAAGAGACACTATTGCATTATATAATGTGAATAAAGTTTCAGTACTGTGTGGCGTAATTTCAACTGGGGGTACTATTGTGTGGCCATGCCCCTTCCCAGCAAGAACACGCACCGTTTTGGGCTGCATACTGAATTTGCGCACTGTTCCTATTTAAAATATAGGGGGTAGGAGCACCAAAATAAGGAATGCTATGGGTGAGGGGCGATGGTGCTGGGAAAGGGGTGCAGGGTCAGAGGCAGAACTAGCGTCTGTGCAAGGGGCCACCAGCCAAAATCTTGCCCTGGGCATCATATTGGTTAGGGCCTCCTCTGGACTCAGGGGTGGGCTGGACAAGAGGTCAGGGTGGCATATGTCCCTGTTCCATACTGGCCTGCCTGCACCTGAGCTGTGCATTTAAATATAGTGCAGCTCTGTGGTGAACCAGGGCGTGCAATATGGGCAGTATGGTGGCTGGTCCACTGCAGGTCCAGATGCCATATTGTAAGTGCTGCTCCGCGGATCAGCCTATTGGTTCAATGGTGTGGAGATGTATCAGAGCTTGGAGAGCGATAAAATAAAGACAGGGAAAGTACCAGCCAATCAGCTCCTAGCTGCCATAATACAGGCTGTGTTTCAAAAATGTCACTTAGGAGCTGATTGGTTGGTACCACCATTCTGTCTCCACTTTATCGCTCTCCAAGCTTTGATACATATGCCCCAAAATTAGCCCCACCCTGATCCATGCAAGACAAGTCCACAAGCTTGTTTTCTTACAAAGCCACACCCATTTCCCTCTGAGCCCTACCCCTTTTGGGGGTTCACAGATCAGGACAGTTGTGAACTAAACATCCAAGCCACACCTAAACCACTCCCATATACTATGAGACCACACCTCCTCCCTGGAGAAACAGCAAGGGATGGACATATTACCAGTAATATTAGGGGATGTTTGTGAACCCCTTCATCTGTCACTCCATTCACTTCATCTAAAGTGCGATCTGTTCTTTATCTGACTCCTATTATTAGATGAATAGATTCAGATTAATGGCTAAGGCCGCTTTCAAGAAGTTTAATTTCATATAAGGAGTGAACACAACAAAGTGGACCCTAACACATTGTTTCAGGGACAGCATGATGTCACATGAGGTTAATGAGGAACGGCAGGCTTTTGCAGGATTGGAGCAGCAGCAACAGCTCTGATGGAATCCAGTCCAGGTTTTAGCTGAGTCTGTTGTAAGCCACAGCTGGGCTAATTACTACAACTGGTCTGCTACCTTTAAAAAGGTAGCAGACCAGTTGTGGTAATTAGCTCGGTAGGTAATTGCTCCTGATGCCAGCAAGTGGACAGGTGATAGGTTGGGGGTCTGGGGTTATGTTAGGAGCCATTACAATCTGTACTATTTGTGATTATCAGAACTTGGAATGTTGAGCTGCTGTTTTAAAACTGCCTGTAAAACCTGACCTGCAAATCCTGCATGAAATTGTGTAACCTGTCTGAAGTAGAAAATAAAGTGATTTGGACTGTACTCTGTCTATGTGGTTCTGTCACAACGTATACTATTTGTGAGCATTTTATAAATACACTTTGCCATAGAGTGAGTACTTACCTGCCCTGAAGACAACCTCTGGGGGCTGGCCATGAACTTCTATCCACAGTGGGCCCCCAACATCATCCAGTTTCAACAGAGTGGCTCAAATGGTTTCTTTAAATGCAGTGATGAGGGCAAGGAGACACATCGGAGGGGCATGACTGTTCACAGAGTAACAAAACTTATTTTGGTCAGGACAGGAATCACCTTTAGCATAACGAGTAGCCTGACAGAAGCCATTGGGTACTTTTTGTTTACTAGTAATGTTCCTGACGCGTTTCATTGTGGAACAGCTCACAACTTGAGTTGAGGGCTATACTGTAATGAAACGCGTCAGTTACATTACTTCGGGACACCCTCTGGACCCTCAGTTTGATAATCGCATTCTGGATTGTCATCTCATTGATGGAACAACTTATTGAAATCACCTCCTTAATACAGTCAGCTGACCAAGAGGAACACTAATCAATGTATACAACAAATATCAAAAAGTAGAAAATGTGTCTGCACTATTTGTTTAGTCAAATTCTTGTTATCTGTTATTAGGTTTTACTAATGGTAATTAGGTATGGATGACATTTTAGGCCACAGTTATACCAGTAGTGCAGATCATTTTACAGCGTTCACAATCCACACGGTGGGCTGATGGACGGTCTCCGAGGCCTGGAGAAGACTTTACAGATGTCTAGATTCTGTAGGATACAGTGTCATAATACCCTCATAATACCCTTTTCAATGAATTACTGGCCATATCCTGGCAATAATACTGACTGGAAAACTAGGATTGATTTTGAAAGGAATAATATTGTTGTTTTAAATCCCAGCTCCAAAGGCGGCAACAAGCGGTGGTTTAGAAATGCCACCACTTAGTAATTATACCCCCTTGTCTGCATTTATATTCACTAATCTTAGAGGGAAACAATTTCCCCTGACGCTCCTGACTTCCTGGGTAACAGCAGGGGGGGGGGGGGGACTGTCTCCTAATTAATGAATAAAATGACTGTATACATAATTCAGACTGATAGGACCGGTTGCTACAAATGCAGTTAGCACTCAGCCCTGCTGGCTGGGAATGGAGCAGATATTAGGGGATGCGGTCAGGATCCGGCAGTCAGAATACCGAATACAGAACACCGACAGCGGGATCCCACCAGTCAGAATCTTGATGGATTCCAACGGTAAGTACTGATGAGGGTAGGGGGGGTGATTAGAGTTAGGCTGTAGGCTAGGGGGGACAAAGACACGCACGGACAGTTAGAGTTAGGTTGTGGGGTGGGGTGGGGGGGGTGTTCGACGACACACAAGGACGGTTAGGGTTAGGCTGTGGGAGGGGCGGACATAGCCAGATTAAGGGGGGGAAGCAGGGCATACTGTACCCCGGGCCCCCATTTGTCAGGGGCCCCCCTGTCCAGAGAACACTGACATCACTAGCTTTACTTCTTAGGCAGCAGCAGAACCAGCAGCCAGAAATCAAGCAGGACAGTATGCAGTGCAGGCTGAGACACAGGAATATCAGGTTTCATGAGCTACCGACAGAGCTTTCTGACCAGAGGAGAGCTAGGAGGGTGGAGAGAGCTATAAGTGACACAGGGATCCCAGCTTCTCCTCCTCCCTGCCTGGGTGTCTGAGTCCTGTGTAAACTGTTATGCAACTAAACCATTTGGGTCTAGAGATAGAGACACACACACAGAGAGTCCTCCTGAGTCCTGTCCCAGTGTGTAAGTAGTACAGAGGCTGTTGATATTCTTGCATGTGACAAGATAAATTATTTTATTTTTCTATGTGTATTTTAAGGTTAAGTTGTCTTTGTTCCACTACAAGAAAAGTTTATAAAATAGTTGTCTTTCAATTAGATGGAGCTATAAACAGTGCCCAGGTATTATCAAACTATTAGTTAAAACTAATATACACCATTGGTTTCAATTTAATATACACAATCTATTCCTCCCACCATGACCCATTCCAGGAGGGACAAAATGCTCTCTACCTTAGGTTAGTGCACACCATGAGGGCCCATCACTGTTTTGTGATGGGGACCAGACATTTTTTAGCTGTTCCGGTGGTTTCTGCTAGAGGCCGCTGGGCCACGGTGCAAAATCTGACAGTGGCCAGAACCACTTTGAGATACTATCCAAAAACATATTGGTAGGTGAACTGAATTCTGACACAAAAATTAACCTTAGTGTACACGCTACGCTACCACTGTGGGGTAGCAAACACTTTTGTGCAAGATCCCGCTGCCATTAAGTATGGCGGGTGAAGCACTGATTCGGCCTGGCAAAGGCATTTACCGGCATTGAATTCCCCCAATAATACGGTAAATTTCCCCAGTTCGTGACAGTATGGGATAACGTGGGTGTTGCTTATTTTACTGATAAATGTATAAAACATCAGATTGTCTGTATGGAATCCTTTTACTCCTGCTGCCATGGACTCCATATTACTTACTCCCTGTGTATAAGGAGTTCACACCCTTACCGGCGGTGGATCTTCCTGGCCCGCTTGCGTAATTTCACCACCAAATGTTCATCAGCTCCATCATTTCCGGCTCATTTACATATCTTACAGTAGCGGATCTTGCCACGGGCAAGCAGGACTTTTGCCCGGGGCGCCGCCTCCCGGAGGGCGCCGCACCAGGGCAAGATCCGCTGCTGCTGTGCCCCCCGCTGCCACTGGCCGCTGTGAAGGGAAACTTGACGCTACGCGTCTAGTTTCCCTTCGTGGAGAGGACCTTTGCTGTGCGGTGCGCAATGACGTCATCGCGCACCGCACATTTCAGAGCGCTACAGTAGTCTGTACAGGGGGCGTAAATGACCACGCCCCCTGTACGAAGCCACGCCCCATATTGCCGCCCGGGGCGCACAGAGCCCCAGAACCGGCCCTGATATCTTAATGAAACAAAATGCAGTTTTTGTAGACCAGCCGGTAGTAGCGGAAAGGGCAACATCCGGGTTCCGCCTGACGTCCACCAATCACACAATAATGGCTGACAATGGCCGTTGCGGGGTCAGTGCGCTGTGGGCCGGCTTCATTAATCATCCTCCATGAAATGTGTCAATGGGGTAATTCCGAGTTGATCTCTCGCTAGCTATTTTTTATACTGCTGCGATCAGATAGTCGCCGCCTATGGGGGAGTGTATTTTCGCTTTGCAAGTGTGCGATCGCATGTGCAGCCGAGCGGTACAAAAACATTTTGTGCAGTTTATGAGTAGGTCTGAACTTACTCAGCCGCTGCGATCACTTCAATCTGTCCGGTCCCGGAATTGACGTCAGACACCCGCCCTGCAAACGCTTGGACACGCCTGCGTTTTCCCAAACACTCCCAGAAAACGGTCAGTTGACACCCACAAACTCCCTCTTCTTGTCAATCTCCTTGCAATCGGCTGTGCGAATGGATTCTTCGTTAAATCCATCGCTCAGCAATGATCTGCTTTGTACCCGTTTGACGCGCCTGCGCATTACGGTGCATACGCATGCGCAGTAGTGACCTGATCGCTGCGCTGTGAAAAACGTCAGTGTGCGAACAGGTCGGAATGACCCCCAATGTGCAAAGCCCAGTGACAGCAGCCCTTAGAGTGGCTGAGACTGCGCGGTGTGCATCATACCTAACCGCTGTGCGCACATTACACCTGTTCTTCCCTTTTACATGTTTTCATTAGGATTTTATGGAATATATTACAGCGCAAATGTGGCCATAAAATGTAACGCATCAAACATTACACAATAATGATATAAGCTGTCAAAACAGACACCAGCTAATCTGTATACTTCTATGAGCAGCAGGAATGAGGAGGCGACACTATCGTTCCTAAACTATGATATCACAAGCCCCGCTGCGTGTTGCCAGATCCTTAAACTACAATATTGCAGTAGAATGGCATGCTGAGACTTATAGTTCCACAAGGGCTGAAGCCTTATATGGATAATATTTCCTACTAAACATAAAAATGCCTGGACCTCTGGGAAGAAAATCATGAGGTGCATTTACAGGAGGCTTCCCTACGTATAGGCACTTACCTGCTGGTTTAAGCTGCTGGAAAAATCTATTTAAACTAAAGGGTTAATGCGTGTGAGATGAATGTGCAATTCAGCAATTTACCAATTGTAGAAGCGCAACGGAATACGCTGGTGCTATAGAAATAAATATTGATCATGAGTGCGCTCTCACTAAAATGTCACACCGCCGTTGTAACGTTCGGACGCAGCGCAACCTCTTTATCATGCTGTAGCGCCGGCTACAAGCATAATTGATGTTAAATTTGCAACGCATGCACATCGTAATAAGTCGGCGCCCATAAGACGATAGGTGCAGGAGATCCGGCAGAAACAGGCGTCCCTCCCCATACGCAGGACTCAAGATGGCACAGAGCTTTTCATACACGCCCATGATACTACAAGTAGGGCGATTCCGTGCGATCTCTGCCTAGTTCAGCCCCGAAACGCCATATTTCAAGGTAAGACAAATCCGGTCAAGTCGTGTCTGAACAGGACGGAGAGACGCAGAAATACGTATTAGTTTATATGCGCTGTATGCAAAAACTCCCCATTTGTGACCAAAAACAAGAGGTCAGTGCGGACTGAGAATGAGCCCCTATACATTTTAATAACATTGGCAGTATATCTGCTTATTATCAGTTATGTATATAGCGCACACATATTCCGCAGCGCATTACAGAGAATATTTTGGCCATTCACATCAGTCCCTGCCCCAGTGGAGCTTACATTCTATTTTCCCTACCGCATGTACACACAGACATTCATGCTAGGGTTAATTTGTGTTGGGAAACAATTCACCTACCTACTATATGTTTGGATTGTGGGAGGAAACTGGAGTACCCGAAGGAAATCTAAGCAAGCACGGGGAGAAAATACAAACTCCACACAGTTAGGACCATGGTGGGAATTGAACCCATGACCTCAGTGCTGTGAGGCAGTAATGCTAACCACTACACCATCTGTACTGCCTATTATTGGCCCTCATTCCGAGTTGTTCGCTTGCTAGCTGCTTTTAACAGCATTGCACACGCTAGGCCGCCGCCCTCTGGGAGGGTATCTTAGCTTTGCAGAATTGCGAACGAAAGATTAGCAGAATTGCGAATAGAAATTTCTTAGCAGTTTCTGAGTAGCTCGAGACTTACTCCTACACTGCGATCAGTTCAGTCAGTTTCGTTCCTGGTTTGACGTCACAAACACGCCCAGCGTTCGCCCAGCCACTCCCCGTTTCTCCAGACACTCCCGCGTTTTTCCCTGACACGCCTGCGTTTTTCCGCACACTCCCAGAAAACGGCCAGTTTCCGCCCAGAAACACCCACTTCCTGTCAATCACACTACGATCAGCAGAACGATGAAAAAACCTAGTTAGGCCGTGAGTAAAATACCAAACTTTTGTGCAAATTTACTTGGCGCAGGCGCACTGCGAACATTGCGCATGCGCAGTTTGCAACTAATCGCTTGTAGCGAAAAAAAATAACGAGCGAACAACTCGGAATGAGGGCCCATGTGCATGCGCATTTTTGTCGTTTTTTCACTTAAACGCTGCACTGCGAAAATCGCCAGCAAGCGAACAACTCGGAATGACCCCCATTAACAATTCCATTGGTAGATGCCCCCACATCCTGTAACCCGGCCCTGGCTGATATGTGACATCACAGGGCAGTTGTACTGGTAGATGCCCCCACACCCTGTAACCCTGCCCTGGCTGATATGTAACATCACAGGGCAGTTGTACTGATAGATGCCCCCACACCCTGTAACCCTGCCCTGGCTGATATGTACCCATCACAAGGCAGCTGTACTGGTAGATGCCCCAAAACCCTGTAACCCTGCCCCATGGCTGATATGTGACATCACAGGGCAGCTGTACTGGTAGATGCCCCCACACCCTGTAACCCTGCCCTGGCTGATATGCGACATCACAGGGCAGCTGTACTGGTAGATGCCCCCACACCCTGTAACCCTGCCCTGGCTGATATGTGACATCACAGGGCAGCTGTACTGGTAGATGCCCCACACCCTGTAACCCTGCCCTGGCTGATATGTACCCATCACAAGGCAGCTGTACTAGTAGATGCCCCAACACCCTGTAACCCTGCCCCATGGCTGATATGTAGCCATCACAGGGCAGCTGTACTGGTAGATGCCCCCACACCCTGTAACCCTGCCCTGGCTGATATGTGACATCACAGGGCAGTTGTACTAGTAGATGCCCCAAAACCCTGTAACCCTGCCCCATGGCTGATATGTGACATCACAGGGCAGCTGTACTGGTAGATGCCCCACACCCTGTAACCCTGCCCTGGCTGATATGCGACATCACAGGGCAGCTGTACTGGTAGATGCCCCCACACCCTGTAACCCTGCCCTGGCTGATATGTGACATCACAGGGCAGCTGTACTGGTAGATGCCCCACACCCTGTAACCCTGCCCTGGCTGATATGTACCCATCACAAGGCAGCTGTACTAGTAGATGCCCCAACACCCTGTAACCCTGCCCCATGGCTGATATGTAGCCATCACAGGGCAGCTGTACTAGTAGATGCCCCCACACCCTGTAACCCTGCCCTGGCTGATATGTACCCATCACAGGGCAGCTGTACTGGTAGATGCCCCCACACCCTGTAACCCTGCCCTGGCTGATATGTGACATCACAGGGCAGCTGTACTGGTAGATGCCCCCACACCCTGTAACCCTGCCCTGGCTGATATGTGACATCACAGGACAGCTGTACTGGTAGATACCCCACACCCTGTAACCCTGCCCTGGCTGATATGTGACATCACAGGGCAGCTGTACTGGTAGATGCCCCACACCCTGTAACCCTGCCCTGGCTGATATGTACTCATCACAGGGCAGCTGTACTGGTAGATGCCCCCACACCCTGTAACCCTGCCCTGGCTGATATGTGACATCACAGGACAGCTGTACTGGTAGATGCCCCCACACCCTGTAACCCTGCCCTGGCTGATATGTGACATCACAGGGCAGCTGTACTGGTAGATGCCCCCACACCCTGTAACCCTGCCCTGGCTGATATGTGACATCACAGGGCAGCTGTACTGGTAGATGCCCCACACCCTGTAACCCTGCCCTGGCTGATATGTGACATCACAGGGCAGCTGTACTGGTAGATGCCCCCACACCCTGTAACCCTGCCCTGGCTGATATGTGACATCACAGGGCAGCTGTACTGGTAGATGCACCCACACCCTGTAACCCTGCCCTGGCTGATATGTAACATCACAGGGCAGCTGTACTGGTAGATGCCCAACACCCTGTAACCCTGCCCTGGCTGATATGTGACATCACAGAGCAGCTGTACTGGTAGATGCCCCCACACCCTGTAACCCTGCCCTGGCTGATATGTGACATCACAGGGCAGCTGTACTGGTAGATGCCCCCACACCCTGTAACCCTGCCCTGGCTGATATGTACCCATCACAGGGCAGCTGTACTGGTAGATGCCCCCACACCCTGTAACCCTGCCCTGGCTGATATGTGACATCACAGGGCAGCTGTACTGGTAGATGCCCCACACCCTGTAACCCTGCCCTGGCTGTACTGGTAGATGCCCTCACACCCTGTAACCCTGCCCTGGCTGATATGTGACATCACAGGGCAGCTGTACTGGTAGATGCCCCACACCCTGTAACCCTGCCCTGGCTGATATGTGACATCACAGGGCAGCTGTACTGGTAGATGCCCCCACACCCTGTAACCCTGCCCTGGCTGATATGTGACATCACAGGGCAGCTGTACTGGTAGATGCCCCCACACCCTGTAACCCTGCCCTGGCTGATATGTGACATCACAGGGCAGCTGTACTGGTAGATGCCCCCACACCCTGTAACCCTGCCCTGGCTGATATGTGACATCACAGGGCAGCTGTACTGGTAGATGCACCCACACCCTGTAACCCTGCCCTGGCTGATATGTAACATCACAGGGCAGCTGTACTGGTAGATGCCCAACACCCTGTAACCCTGCCCTGGCTGATATGTGACATCACAGAGCAGCTGTACTGGTAGATGCCCCCACACCCTGTAACCCTGCCCTGGCTGATATGTGACATCACAGGGCAGCTGTACTGGTAGATGCCCCCACACCCTGTAACCCTGCCCTGGCTGATATGTACCCATCACAGGGCAGCTGTACTGGTAGATGCCCCCACACCCTGTAACCCTGCCCTGGCTGATATGTGACATCACAGGGCAGCTGTACTGGTAGATGCCCCAACACCCTGTAACCCTGCCCTGGCTGTACTGGTAGATGCCCTCACACCCTGTAACCCTGCCCTGGCTGATATGTGACATCACAGGGCAGCTGTACTGGTAGATGCCCCCACACCCTGTAACCCTGCCCTGGCTGATATGTGACATCACAGGGCAGCTGTACTGGTAGATGCCCCACACCCTGTAACCCTGCCCTGGCTGATATGTGACATCACAGGGCAGCTGTACTGGTAGATGCCCCCACACCCTGTAACCCTGTCCTGGCTGATATGTGACATCACAGGGCAGCTGTACTGGTAGATGCCCCCACACCCTGTAACCCTGCCCTGGCTGATATGTGACATCACAGGGCAGCTGTACTGGTAGATGCCCCACACCCTGTAACCCTGCCCTGGCTGATATGTGACATCACAGGGCAGCTGTACTGGTAGATGCTCCCACACCCTGTAACCCTGCCCTGGCTGATATGTGACATCACAGGGCAGCTGTACTGGTAGATGCCCCACACCCTGTAACCCTGCCCTGGCTGTACTGGTAGATGCCCTCACACCCTGTAACCCTGCCCTGGCTGATATGTGACATCACAGGGCAGCTGTACTGGTAGATGCCCCACACCCTGTAACCCTGCCCTGGCTGATATGTGACATCACAGGGCAGCTGTACTGGTAGATGCCCCACACCCTGTAACCCTGCCCTGGCTGTACTGGTAGATGCCCTCACACCCTGTAACCCTGCCCTGGCTGATATGTGACATCACAGGGCAGCTGTACTGGTAGATGCCCCACACCCTGTAACCCTGCCCTGGCTGATATGTGACATCACAGGGCAGCTGTACTGGTAGATGCCCCCACACCCTGTAACCCTGCCCTGGCTGATATGTGACATCACAGGGCAGCTGTACTGGTAGATGCCCCACACCCTGTAACCCTGCCCTGGCTGATATGTGACATCACAGGGCAGCTGTACTGGTAGATGCCCCCACACCCTGTAACCCTGCCCTGGCTGATATGTGACATCACAGGGCAGCTGTACTGGTAGATGCCCCCACACCCTGTAACCCTGCCCTGGCTGATATGTGACATCACAGGGCAGCTGTACTGGTAGATGCCCCCACACCCTGTAACCCTGCCCTGGCTGATATGTGACATCACAGGGCAGCTGTACTGGTAGATGCCCCCACACCCTGTAACCCTGCCCTGGCTGATATGTGACATCACAGGGCAGCTGTACTGGTAGATGCCCCACACCCTGTAACCCTGCCCTGGCTGATATGTGACATCACAGGGCAGCTGTACTGGTAGATGCCCCCACACCCTGTAACCCTGCCCTGGCTGATATGTGACATCACAGGGCAGCTGTACTGGTAGATGCCCCCACACCCTGTAACCCTGCCCTGGCTGATATGTGACATCACAGGGCAGCTGTACTGGTAGATGCCCCCACACCCTGTAACCCTGCCCCATGGCTGATATGTGACATCACAGGGCAGCTGTACTGGTAGATGCCCCACACCCTGTAACCCTGCCCTGGCTGTACTGGTAGATGCCCTCACACCCTGTAACCCTGCCCTGGCTGATATGTGACATCACAGGGCAGCTGTACTGGTAGATGCCCCCACACCCTGTAACCCTGCCCTGGCTGATATGTGACATCACAGGGCAGCTGTACTGGTAGATGCCCCACACCCTGTAACCCTGCCCTGGCTGATATGTGACATCACAGGGCAGCTGTACTGGTAGATATCCCCACACCCTGTAACCCTGCCCTGGCTGATATGTGACATCACAGGGCAGCTGTACTGGTAGATGCCCCCACACCCTGTAACCCTGCCCTGGCTGATATGTGACATCACAGGGCAGCTGTACTGGTAGATGCCCCACACCCTGTAACCCTGCCCTGGCTGATATGTGACATCACAGGGCAGCTGTACTGGTAGATGCCCCCACACCCTGTAACCCTGCCCTGGCTGATATGTGACATCACAGGGCAGCTGTACTGGTAGATGCCCCCACACCCTGTAACCCTGCCCCCTGGCTGTAGGAATAACCATGGAACAAGTTAGCAGGAATTGCAATGTGCAGAGCCTCCTGTGTGTGCTGCAGCCACCAGCTACACCCTGACATGGGGAGGAGGGGAATGCATGGGGGGGCTAACAAGATAAGGACCCCCCCTCCCCTCATTCCTGATTGAAATGTGTTGGTTAAACAGAAATCCCACACAATGTCCCCAGCAGAGGGAGGGTGAGGCCAGAGTCCCCCCCTCCCTGCACGTCATCCATGAGATGGGCGGTTGATTGCTTTGCTGGAGCAGGAGAGAGAAAGAAAGAGACGAGCAGAGCTCTCTCCCCTCCTCCTCCTCCCTCTCCTCTTCCTAAATTCAACTTTTTGCAGCTTGCCGGAAGGTTGGGTGCAGGGGCTCCTTGCATGGGGGTGCAGTGGGGTGACCTCACAGGGGCTGCCTTTGGCTGCTCTTCCTTCCCTGCAGTCTGGCTGCCAGGGGCTGTGGGTCACCCTAAGATATCCCCTGCATCGCCCCCCCCTAGGTGGGCCCTGCATCCTGTGTGCACCAGGAATGCACCAGGCTTGGGGGTGCAGCTGGTGTCTGCCTGAGCCCCCCCATGCAGAAGACCCCCCGAGGATTCAGGGCTGACCCCCCCATCTCTGTGAGGACAGCAGCAGCAGGAGGAGGCAGCACCCCCCCACCCCAGATGCCATGGGGGTGCTGTGAGCCCCGGACTGCAGTGAAGGTCTCTGCGGGGTGACTGACATGAAGTTCCTCGTCTCCTGCACCCGTGGCCCCTGTCTGTGGAGGTAAGAGGGGGGGGGCTTTCCTTTCATGCTCAGCCCCCAAATACATCCCCCCCCCCCCATTAACCCTTGCAGCCTTCTGACCCCCCCTCCCCCTATAGAACAGCCCCTGGGGTGAGAGGGGCATTGGCAGGGACTGCTGGTGGTGTCCCAGGGTCGGCCTGGGGGTGTGATAGGGTTAATCTGAACTGTGCCTGACTTCTTGCCTGGGTTACATAGAGGAAGGATGGGGTGGAGAGAGGCTGCTGGTGTATGTCGGCATTATCCACAACTTGCTGCATAGTCCCCCCTCCCCCTCTCAGATGGATTTTTTTTTTTTTGCTGGGTAGCAATTTTTTTTTAATTAACCCTTAAATGCCCTGGATGGGGGAGGGGTGGGTTACTGCCCAGGTCCCAGGGCTACTGGTTATATTTCCCTGTGATGTATGTGTCATTGTGCAGGTTGATACAATGTTGTTGTATTTGTGTTACACTTGCTGTTGTGTCCCTGTATACAGTATGGTGTTCTATGCCAGGCTGTTCCTATACACAGTGTAATGGCAACCTCTAATCAGATGGAAGTTTATTAACCCCCTGCCTGCCAGCATGCATCAGCTGCAGAGCATTGCTCAGCCTCCCCCCTTGCCCATGTGCAGGGGAGAGGGGGTATCAGTGAGCTGTGCATGGCCCTCTCCCCTGTGCATCCTCTGTGGCTGCCTGTGGACTGCAGCGAGATTCCCACCTCAGGAGAAAAGCGCAGACAAAGGTTGTTTTATTGTTAAAACTGCACCAAGATGTATCAGGGCCTCTTCTGTCTGGGTGGCTGCAGATCCTCACTCACTGACTATCCGGGAGCAGCGCCACCTGGCGGCCGGCCGGGCGCAGCGCACCCAGCACAGGCAGCTAAGGGGGCATTCTAAAATAAGAATATTGCAGGCTATTTTAGGGAGGAAAATGTTCCTTTTGAAAAGTTAATAATTGGTGATAGCACGGTCTGCCAGCAGGGGGTAAGGCAGCCCCAGTGTATATTAATGTGTGCCATTCTGCAAGATATGTGTATGTGTGTGTATATATGTGTGTGTGTGTGTGTGTGTGTGTGTGTGTGTGTGTGTGTGTGTATAATTATGTATGTATGTATGTGCTTGGTGTAGCCATGAAAAAAACTATATATATATATATATATATATATATATATATATATATATATATATATATATATATATATATATATATATATCTCATTGGCTTCCACTACCATTGCTTGCATTTGGAGCAGAATACACCTATAGACTGTCAGATGAACATATGACATTTTGATGCCTCATGTAGGCACTTAAGGGGTTAAAGTGAGCTCTTCCTGCACACTATATAAAGATTACGGGGTAAATTTACTAAGGTGGGAGATTTTTAGAACTGGTGATGTTGCCCATAGCAACCAATCAGATTATATCTATTATCTGCTAGAAGCAGCTAGATAAATGGTAAGTAGAATCTGATTGGTTGCCATGGGCAACATCACCAGTTCTAAAAATCTCCCACCTTAGTAAATTTACCCCTACATTTCTCATCTACTTAACTTTGTATAACTGCTGTAATATTACTACTACTTAAGTTTTGCCCAACATGGACGCTCTGAGGGTCTGTGTACTAATCCCTGGAGAGATAAAGTGCAGAGAGAGATAAAGTACCAGTCAATCAGCTCCTAATTGTCATTTTTTAAACCCAGCCTGTAACACGGCAGTTAGGAAGCTGATTGGCTGGTACTTCATCTGCGTCCACTTTATCTCTCTCCAAGTCTTAGTACATAGAGTCCCATCATGTATTTTGAGACCCTGTGTCTACAACGCAGTGGTGGGCCCTGCACTGGCAGTGAACGGGTTAACGCTGGCACCTCACATGGGGTGGAAGTTAAACACTTGTGTCCTCTGTGACATTCTCCAAAAAAAGCCTCCATGATCTCAGATTATGAATTAATCCTTATTAGGATAATTTCCAGAGAATGTACACTCTGCCAGTCAGAGCTGTTGTTATATAGGGGCTGTTTATTCAGGGGTGACCTTGGGAAGTGGCAAAAACCTGCGGAATAAAGTGTCAGCTCTTCGGAGCAAGTCAACGTTTTTTGTAATTCCCCTAAATAATATCATGTGTATAATCTTAAAAATGCAGCATTTACTAGACCCCAAAATTAAAGTGGTTGGTAAATTATGGATTGTGAGAATGGTTATAATTTATTTTTCCGGGTGTGGGGTGGATGTGTTGTATAATTTGTTGCTACATTATCGTTGCACTCTTATGTTTTGTGTCCTACAGCATTGTGTTTTAGCGGAGAGCATCACTATTGGCCAAATACTGTACACTTCTGTAAACACGGTCATGGGCGCAAAGGGAGGTGGTGGTAGTGGGGTACCGGTTGCCTTTGCGCCATTTTATGGGGTGAACCAATAGTCATAATTTTGCAATTCACCAGGAATGAGTGACTCGGGCCTGAGGCCCAATGTGGCATCTATTTTATGGACTGAACACTGGTGTGTGTTGTTGCCTGATATTTTCATGAATGTGGTTCAGCCCACAAAATGGCTGCCCCCCACTTCTTGTAGTTGGTGGCTAATGCTCCTCCATACATTTTTAAATACATACTGGCTTAAATCCCTTATAAAATTATGTGCGGCATCCCTTCTTTAGTAGGATAAAGTATTAAGATGCTATCTGTCAGGTGATAATGGAAATCTATGGGCAGGGGGCGGCCATCTTGTTACACTACATTTCTGAGGTAAAGTGTTGTATAAACAAGGGTGTAATTGAAACAATAACCGCTGTAAGAGAATACAGCTATTTCCTTGTGTTGGTAGAGAATTACCGTAGCCAGTAATAGGAGGTTTCATTGTGTAAAATAAACAGGAGTCATCTGTCAGGTCAGCACCATAGTAACAAGCATTGCACGATAAAAATAGGCTTTGGGCTGTATTGTCAGAAACTGGAATTAAATGTGTTGTCCCTTCATGCCTTGTTATGGCAATACATAAACAGATAAAGGGTAAGATTTATTAACACGTCTAAAAAGGAAACTGGAATAGCGACCAATCAGATTACAGCTATAATTTATTCTACGCAGTCTACAAGATGATAGTTGGAATCTAATTGGTTGCTATGAGCAACGACTACATGTTTTATGTCAAAAATGAAAAATATAATGTGTAATGTGAATTTTATATTTATACTTCCTTTCTAAAATCAGATCCCTTTATTTCCTCCCACTTTATTGACGTAAGGTAGTTTTGTAACGCTTGACACCCCCAAAATTTTAATTTTTATCTGTTAAAACTTCAAAATGAGTTTGATTTGTACGGTAATAGTGGCCAGGCATTATATTGAATCATTTAATTTAGCATAATATATTTTATTAATCAATTTTATTTATTAACGTTTAATCCTAATTGATGTACTTATGCAACGCTAATGGCAGGTCAGGCAGCAAGGATTACCTTGGTTCATTTGCAGCAGTCTGCAATGCTGCACACAAGATATTGAGTGTCTGTCTATCTAAATCACATAGGGGTCATTAAAAAATTAGATAAATTTCGATTTATTTATTTTTAATACTTTTCGCATTTTTTTTTAGTATCGTCTGTATGTAAGTTTTTTGATTTTTATTTATCAGGGCATTTTTTTTCCAAACTTTTCCAACATCTATTGAAAATGAATGGGAACCTTATGTATCATTGTATTATCGTGAAAATTGTCTGAAACTTTTCATTTCTTTTTTTCGCCAGCTTTTACTGGCGAGTTTAGCAATAGGCCATGATTGTTCTTGTAGTACCACCTCCTAAATTTTCTTTTTTTTTACAAAAAGAAAATGCTAAAAATATCTCCCTTTATCTAAATTATACTTGTATATATTGAACTAGTCTAAAAATGTACTACTATTTTCTATATGTTGTTTGTTTGAGATTTATTATATACATATAAAAATTCTCTTTATATTATTAATTATTTATTTATATTTGATACATAGACCCCATTGTCACTGTTTAAACAAGAAAAAGGTGGATTTTGTCATTTGCCTTTCATCCCTTTTAACGAGGCTGCAATGGCGGAATCCGTGCTTCTTTTTAGACTAGTAGAGTGTCTGCAGAATCTGTCTCCTCACTGATAATTGCATAGAACGACTCTGGCTTCTGAGAGGGTCTTCTGGCAAAAGAGATGCAATAAATATCTTATTCATTTTAACAATTTGAACGAAGAAATGGAGTCTATGTAAGGGGCATATTTAATATGTGACGGTGTACCGCCGGACAACGCTGCGTTGCTTGGTAGCGCACATTATATCAAAATGTAATAGTCTGAAATGTAGTTGCCAATTAAAACTTTTTGCTGGAACAGAGTTCATTAAGAAGTTCAGTAAGTAATGTCCGCTTCTGTTCCTTTATATCTGAATATATATATATATATATATATATATATATATATATAATATATATAATACAGCCACCTTGACAAAGTAAAGCTGGTTGCTTGCTCCGATTCTGCCGCCAAGCGAACCGTTCCCAGTTTGCCACTAGTTGGGCAAATTCTACATGGCTGCACAGTTTGGGGGGAGCAGTCTCAGTGGTCTGTTAGTGCGACTGTAAAAGGACGCACACACATCCGTACGCCATTCATCCACCCCTGAGTACCACTTTCTGGAAATGAAACGCATTTCGCCTTAGGCCTGTGGATACTCGTGAAACGTGTTCTTCCACTTCAGAGGCAAATCTCCTCCCGAGCTCGAGTGCGTCCTGCTCTCCCTGCAGGATTTGCGGACCTGTTTGCTGGGTTGGGGGCGGGTGTGGGTTCTCATGGCGGGCTGTGCACAGAACAATGCAAGCCATCAACAGAGCTTGTTGACAGTAGAGTTAGCTCCTCTACAGTCATGTAATTCCTGTCCCGGATGTGTTGAAGGGGTTACACTGCTACCATCTGTCCTGAATGTTTAGTTAATGCTCCAGGCAGGGAAGGGTGGGGGTTGTATAATTCCCTCTGGAACAGGCTCCTGACCTGGAGACGAGAGTGACAAGGGATCATCAATCACATCACAGCATAGAAGCATTAAAGTCAGCCTCCCAGACCCTTTTATCACGGGCCTACAAAAAGGAGTCAGGTGGCAGCCATTTTTTTTGAGGACTGGGCTGTAAGATTCTCCCCATTCTCGTGGCCGTCGGCTATAGCTCATTTGAGGTTTCCTGTCAGGGAAAATGGCCGCCTCCTGCTCTATTGCTCCTAAAATTGATGTAATTAAAACTGAAGTATCTTTACAGGATAATCACTTACATTTTTATTTATTCGTAATCGTATAAATACATTCGCCTAGGTTAGACCTCAAGATGCCCAATCTAAATCATTTATGGGTTAGTTGAAGCAGATTGTATTTTCATTTATTATTATTTTAAATGAAGCCTAATTGACTTTGTTTGGGAATATTCACTGTCATTTATCATCCCCCCCCCCCCCCCCCAATGAAAACTTCATATTAGGAGAGTCTCTCATTGGACAAGCTTTATAAAAGGGTTTATTTTTTACATCTGTTATTATCATAATAATAATAATAGTTTATTATTATTGGAATCATATTTATGCATAAAACCAAAATAATCCCTTATGACGTTGTTTTGTTGAAATGAAGGCAAGTCAGATGCTTGGCTGCATAGGGAGAGGAATCAGCAGCAGAAAGAAAGAAGTAATAATGCCACTGTATAGGTCATTGGTACGGCCTCATCTAGAATACTGTGTCCAGTTCTGGAGGCCATATCTTCAGAAGGATATAAATACATTAGAGAGCGTACAAAGAAGGGCAACTAAAATTGTGCATGGCCTACATCACACAACATACCCAGAAAGACTAAGACATCTCACTATGTATACTGTATTGTGTGGGGCAGAGAAGGGAAAGGGGGGACATGATCGAGACTGTCACATATACCAGGGGTATTACCAAGGTCCAGGAGAGAAACATTCTTTATCTCTTGGCAGTACGGACGGTGTCATGGTTAGCATTACTGCCTCACAGCACTGAGATCATGGGTTCGATTCCCACCATGGCCCTAACTGTGTGGAGTTTGTATATTGTCCCCGTACTTGGGTGGGTTTCCTCCGGTACTCCGGTTTCCTCCCACAATCCAAAAATATACTGGTAGGTTAATTGGCTCCCAGCAAAATTAACCCTAGCGTGAATGTGTGTGTACATGTGATAGGGAATATAGAGTGTAAGCTCCACCGTAGCTGGGGCTGATGTGAACGGGCAAATATTCTCTGTACAGCGCTGCGGAATATGAGTGTGCTATATCAATAACTGGTAATAAATAAATAGTAAATCATTCTCCAAATGAAGAGAAGCAATAGGACACGAGGACATGCACTGAGACTGGAGGGGAGAGGGGAGTTCAGGGGAAATTTAAGGAAAAACTACTTAACAGAAAGAGTAGTGGACAAGTGGAAGAGCCTCCCATCAGAGGTGGTAGAGACTAAGGGGTATAATCAATTGAATTCTGCCGCCTGTCGAAAAGACAGCAGTTTTCAACTTTTTTAGGTCGGAAGGGGTTTTGACTTGTCGAAAAGCACGTGGATCGGCGGAATAGCTGCCAATCCACGTGCTTGTGTCAAAAACAGGGCCAAAAGCGTCAGGTTTTGGCCCCCTTTTCGACCATCTCCATTCAACTTTGAAAAAGTCGACGTGAGATGGGGAGAGCAGCGCCGGGGACGGGCAGAGCTGAGGCGGGGACCGTGTGAGCACACGCTGAAGGATGTCACAGCCGCCGCTTACAGCAGCATCCACTCTGCTCCAGCAAGCGAGACCTTACTTGCTGGAGCCGGGTGGACGCTGCCGTGGACGGCGACTATGATGCAGGGACAGAGAGGAGGGACGGGGAGCGGCAGAGAGACTGGGGGGTGGGAGACGGGGGAGAGCCGCGGGCAGACGGGGGAGAGCAGCGCTACAGCAGCGGCTATATAACCGCTGCCATAGCGCTGCTCTCCCCCATCTGCCCGCGGCTCTCCCCCATATCTCAATTCGACTTTTTTAAAAGTCAAATTGAGATGGCATTGAATAGCCAGGACGGATGCATTCCGACAAATGAATGTCGGAATGGATCCGACTTCAATTGAATATACCCCGAAGACAGAAGAGCAATGTAACATGCCTGGGATAGACATAAGGATATCATTACACAGAAATAAGGATCAAATAAGGTTTGAGGTCAAAATATAGTGAAAAAAAGAAAAGGGGCAGACTAGACGGGCCAAGTGGTTCTTATCTGCCGTCACATTCTGTGTTTCTATGTTACCAGTTACCTCAGTCGAAATTCCAGCAAACCCATTTATATGATCATTAGAGCGGTCATCTCTATGGGCCAGCAGTTACTGTGATTGAGGGGCAGATGTATTAACCTGGAGACGGCATAAGGAAGTGATAAACCAGTGATATGTGCAAGGTGATAAACACACCAGCCAATCAGCTCCAATATGTAAATTAACAGCTTGCATTTATCACTTGCTGAGTCCTGAATTTACAAAATTGGCTGACAAATTTATGGGCACCTTTACGGAATTACAGAGTGGACAGGTCACGGCCTACCTCACTTATCTCCTGAAATAATCTGTGCTGCTTTGAACATTCAAATGACCTTACCGACTCAGGCACAGCGGATCACAGAAGCCAGCAGCGGGCGCCTTTACACTTCCTGTGGCTTTTGCTCAGACGATGCGGACAGAAATGCGTTTTTGTGCAGTTTGCGATATTATCTGATTTACTGTATAGAAGTTATTTATTTATTTTTGGTAATTCCTATCATGGAACCCCCCCCCCCCCCCCCGTTACATATGAAATATGATACATCATTGTGATGTCTTCTAATTGTGCATATATAGAATACTTATGTCTTAATAATCAGTGGATTTAATTAATCCTCTTTATTGAGCTTGTGATAATGTTTTTCTGGATGATGTTATGATCCGTAGAGATAAAATAATCCCTTTTGAATTGCCCTCATAGAGATGGGGATGAGGGCTGCGTAATTCTGTAACATCAATTTTGAGACCACCTTAAACCACCTCCCAAAAACAACGGCGTGCTTCTGTACGTTGCTGCGGCCATGTTGAGCAATGTACATTGGCGATACAACGTGACCGGCGGGGTTATGGGTTGTTGTGCTCTGGCTATCTGTAGTAGATTCATAAGGCCTGATTCTGAGTTTGATGCAATTGCCAATGTGGGCGCATCAAGTGGAGGGCTGCATACGCATTATATACAGGTCGTACGCATGTCGGTCGCTACGCACTTGCAGCTGTATGGGCGTTACTGGGTGGTGATGGGCCATACATTTGCTGTGGGCCTGTTCTGAGCTGCACGTATGCAGACATCCATCCACTTGCAGATGAACTTCCTGCGCTGAGGATGGGTCTGGAGCAATTGCTGATGAGAACAATGATGGTGGCTTTCGCAAACAGATGGCTGGTGGCGCATTGACGTGCCAGACACCAAACACCAGCTGATGTCTGCATGTGACCTCCGATCGCAGAATGTGGACGGATCTGTGACCTCATTATGTCCGACTTGTATTCTGCATATCTGGATGGGCCCGGGGACATTGCAGAAGTCAGGCATAACTACTCCTAGAGGCTACCCCAGGATATGCAGTGAACCAATTAGTATTGAAACGTGGTGCCAGTTCTCAGTGGATCCCGTGATGTCGGCACAGTGTGGTTGGGAGGAACAGTACTGTGCAAAAGTTTTAGACAGGTGTGGAAAAAATGCAATACCATAAGGGAGGCGTCCGACTGGCTCCAGATGTGTTCTGCAGCACGCAACAACTGCAAACATACAGCCAATGTCATTAAGAACTATCTTCAGCGTAAAGCAGAACAAGGAGTCCTGGAAGTGATGATATGGCCCCCACAGAGCCCTGATCTCAACCTCGAGTCTGTCTGGGATTACATGAAGAGACAGAAGGATATGAGCAAGATACAGCCACAGAAGATCTGGGCTTAGTTCTCCAAGATGTTTGGAACAACCTCCATGCCGAGTACCTTCGAAAACTGTGTGTAAGTGTACCTAGAAGAACTGACGCTGCTTTGAAGGCAACGCAGGGTCACACCAAATACTGATATGATTTAGATTTCTCTTCTGTTCATTCACTTTGCATTCTGGTAATTGATAAAAATAAGCTATTAACACTTCTGTTTATGAAAGCATTCTTACCTTGCAGCACTTTTTCCTCACCTGCCTAAAACTTTTGCACGATATTCTAAATATTATTATTATCCTTTATTTATTTAGTGCTACAAGGGATCTATTTCTTGTTTTACTTACTTATTGTGATCAACTCTGCGACTGGGCTAAAATGTAGTCTCTAGGTAATGTGTGTATGTAAGTGTGTGTGTGTGTGTGTGTGTGTGTGTCTCCATGTACATATACTGCCTATCCTGCTCCTGTACAAGCGGTGTGTACATATACCACTGCTTATCTGGCTACTGTACAAGCTGTGTGTACGTATACCACTGCCTATCTGGCTACTGTACAAGCGGTGTGTACATATACCACTGCCTATCTGGCTACTGTACAAGCGGTGTGTACATATACCACTGCCTATCTGGCAACTGTACAAGCGGTGTGTACATATACCACTGCCTATCTGGCAACTGTACAAGCGGTGTGTACGTATACCACTGCCTATCTGGCTCCTGTACAAGCGGTGTGTACATATACCACTGCTTATCTGGCTCCTGTACAAGCGGTGTGTACGTATACCACTGCCTATCTGGCTCCTGTACAAGCGGTGTGTACGTATACCACTGCCTATCTGGCTCCTGTACAAGCGGTGTGTACGTATACCACTGCCTATCTGGCTACTGTACAAGCGGTGTGTACGTATACCACTGCCTATCTGGCTCCTGTACAAGCGGTGTGTACATATACCACTGCTTATCTGGCTCCTGTACAAGCGGTGTGTACGTATACCACTGCCTATCTGGCTACTGTACAAGCGGTGTGTACGTATACCACTGCCTATCTGGCTCCTGTACAAGCGGTGTGTACGTATACCACTGCCTATCTGGCTCCTGTACAAGCGGTGTGTACGTATACCACTGCCTATCTGGCTACTGTACAAGCGGTGTGTACGTATACCACTGCCTATCTGGCTCCTGTACAAGCGGTGTGTACATATACCACTGCTTATCTGGCTCCTGTACAAGCGGTGTGTACGTATACCACTGCCTATCTGGCTACTGTACAAGCGGTGTGTACGTATACCACTGCCTATCTGGCTCCTGTACAAGCGGTGTGTACGTATACCACTGCCTATCTGGCTCCTGTACAAGCGGTGTGTACGTATACCACTGCCTATCTGGCTACTGTACAAGCGGTGTGTACGTATACCACTGCCTATCTGGCTCCTGTACAAGCGGTGTGTACATATACCACTGCTTATCTGGCTCCTGTACAAGCGGTGTGTACGTATACCACTGCCTATCTGGCTCCTGTACAAGCGGTGTGTACGTATACCACTGCCTATCTGGCTCCTGTACAAGCGGTGTGTACGTATACCACTGCCTATCTGGCTACTGTACAAGCGGTGTGTACGTATACCACTGCCTATCTGGCTACTGTACAAGCGGTGTGTACGTATACCACTGCCTATCTGGCTACTGTACAAGCGGTGTGTACGTATACCACTGCCTATCTGGCTCCTGTACAAGCGGTGTGTACGTATACCACTGCCTATCTGGCTACTGTACAAGCGGTGTGTACGTATACCACTGCCTATCTGGCTACTGTACAAGCGGTGTGTACGTATACCGCTGCCTATCCGGCTACTGTACAAGTGGTGGGTACATATGCTACTGTCTATCCAGCTGTGTGTACCTATGCTGCTGCCTATCCGGCTCCTGTATAAGCTTTGTGTACATATACTGCTGCCTTTCCGGCTCCTCTACAAGCTATGTGTACATATGTTTTGTATCCAGCTGTCCTATAAGCAGTGTGTACATATACTTTGTATCCGGCTGTCCTATAAGCAGTGTGTACATATGTTTTGTATCCAGCTGTCCTATAAGCAGTGTGTACATATACTTTGTATCCGGCTGTCCTATAAGCAGTGTGTACGTATACTTTGTATCCGGCTGTCCTATAAGCAGTGTGTACGTATACTTTGTATCCGGCTGTCCTATAAGCAGTGTGTACGTATACTTTGTATCCGGCTGTCCTATAAGCAGTGTGTACGTATACTTTGTATCCGGCTGTCCTATAAGCAGTGTGTACGTATACTTTGTATCCGGCTGTCCTATAAGCAGTGTGTACGTATACTTTGCATTCAGCTGTCCTATAAGCAGTGTGTACATATACTTTGTATCCGGCTGTCCTATAAGCAGTGTGTACGTATACTTTGCATTCAGCTGTCCTATAAGCAGTGTGTACGTATACTTTGCATTCAGCTGTCCTATAAGCAGTGTGTACGTATACTTTGTATCCGGCTGTCCTATAAGCAGTGTGTACGTATACTTTACATTCAGCTGTCCTATAAGCAGTGTGTACGTATACTTTACATTCAGCTGTCCTATAAGCAGTGTGTACTTATACTTTGTATCCGGCTGTCCTATAAGCAGTGTGTACGTATACTTTACATTCAGTTGTCCTATAAGCAGTGTGTACGTATACTTTACATTCAGCTGTCCCCATAAGCAGTGTGTTGAGGTGATCTCCCTTAAGGGCCCCATAATGCCCGATTTCAGCCCAATTCGGGCATTCGGCCCGATATATTGGGTGAAATCGGGCATTTTCGTTGTGCTTTTCCCCCGATCCGATCCGATGCGCGTTCCCGTGAGCATCGGATCGGATCCCCCTAGGTCCGACGTATAACCAGTGCTGCACTCGTGATATGTCGGATCCCGCAGTAATGGATGGGAAAGTAAACGATACATCGTATGCAGAGAAAACTGCACACGATATATCTAATACTATCCTGCCAACGGGGAGGCTGCCGGGAGGTTGGAGGAAATCTTATGACATTGGACCGTCGTATCGTATAAGTGTATGGGGCGCTTTATTCCAGTTGCTAATTTTCTGTTGATCAAAGAGCTGAAAGCTAAACCAATAGCGATCTCAGGGGATACAATCTGTAATCTAATTATAATTAACATAAAAAAATCTGTAATTTAATCAGGAAAATATCATGATAATAAAACCCATGATAATAGCAGCCGGTGTGGCGGGCAGTATGTAGCGGGTGGCTCTTCATGCGTGTTGTGCCCTGAATTCGGCGCCAGTAACATGTAACATGTTTGCAGCATGTCACAAGCATATCGTTACCATTTATAAATATTGCTTTGTACACACGTCACCGTGACGGCTTCTATTCCTTATCTCTTCCTCTTTTTCTATGTTACCATTTCCAGTCTTCCTAACTCAGCTCTTTGCTGTAGGCAGTGCAGCTCATCAGGATTACCCTGTTCATGCCCAAACATAAAGACTCCCAACCTCCGCCTGCGCTCAGGATTTGGTTGGAGAACCAGCACAGAAAGGAGGCATCTAACTCATTATTATCCCGGCTCTGGTTTGTTTAGAGATGCCAATTAGACTGTGAAATTTCTCTAGAAGGTTTTGGTTCTTCCCCTGCCTGCGCCCTGAGATCGCACATTACCCCACCCCAGACATCCGCCATGTGTCTGCCGCATTTTGCCCGCTCTAATGGACTGAATTTTTTTTTTCTCCTGAGCTTGTGACCTAAATTTTAACAAAAAAGAACCAGTTAGCCTCATTTTTGCAGCGTTATATGCCTGAGCGCGTTCCAGAGACTGCATAATGTACAGGAATGCTGCTGAGAGACTGCTGGGCGGGTATATGGCGGAACCGCTACATTGCACAGGCTGGCACAGAGTGGCACACCTGCCTGTCACTGGTTATTGCAGGGAACACACAACACTATGTCCTGACCTCCTGTCATTGTTACTATTCTACACACTAACTATATGTTCTTGTAATTCCAAGTATTGTATACATATATACAATACTGTGTTGTCATGTATACATTACTGTGTGTTGTCTTATACACGTGTCTATACAGTGTTGTTTTGTGTGTGTGTGTGTGTGTGTGTGTATATATATATGTATATATATATATATATATATATATATATATATATATATACACACACACACATTTACTGTGTACTGTGTTTATATACATGTATACATGACCGTGTGTTGTGCTGTGTACATTACTGGGTGTTGTCATATATACATGTATACAATACTGTGTGTCATCTCAACAATGCATAGAATCTTTGCTGTTACTTTACATGGAAATGGACCATATTCGGGGCCAGATCTAGACCTTGTGGCGCCCAGGGCGAAAAAAACAGGGGCGTGGCTTCATGGTGAAGGGGCGTGGTCAGTTGTGCCCCTGTAGCTGTGCCCTCAGTAGTTGTGCCCCCAGTACTGTGCCCTCTATAGAGTTGTGCCCCCTAATTGCGCTGCTTAACAAAAACAAAAAAAAAATACTTACAATCGCCGCTCCTGCTTCCCAACCGCTGCTGTCCTCCGTCTCCAGCCGCCGGCGCCGCTCCTCGGGTCTATGGGAGAGAGGTCATGACGTCTCTCCCATAGCACCGCATAGACACTAGAGGTCAATAATTAACTCTAGCGTCTATGTGCCGCTCCCACAATGCAGTGCAGGTGCGCGATGAGCACCGCACAGCACCAGTAGCGGATCTTGCCACGGCGGCGCCCCGGACAAAAATCCTGCATGCCCGTAGCAAGATCCGCTACTGACCGTATTCAGTAAGGATTGAAATTTCTACTAAAAAGTATTTCCTGCGATCAAATAGTTGCCGCCCGGAAATTGAGATAAACGCCCATTGCAGAAATTGCAAATGCATCTCAATATGCGCGCTGATCACACAACCATACATAATTACCGGAACATCTAATATTTTTTCTATCTGCGCTAGGCAAGGTCATCCACTATTGCTGCGACACAGGAGGCTGGAAGTGGTCATCGCTGAGGTCAGAGGCCCTCCGTAAAAACGCCTGGGCACGCCTGCATTTTTTCGGACGCACCCAGAAAACGGCATGTTTCCACCCAGAAATGCCGGGTTCCTGTCGGTCAGATAGCAGCTGCATTGCAGTCGCGATCTGTATGCAATTTCTGTCGCTACTTTTACTTGCACGTGCTCAAAGGTCATGCGCAGATGTTCGATAATCGGCCGGATTACGATTTGCAAATTTTGCAATCCTTACTGGATGAGGTCCAATATCTGTAAAATAGTGAAATAACGCTATTTCTTCATCATTAGTTTTGCGTATTTTTTTTAAATGACGTAACGACCCTATTACTCGCTGTCATTTGCAGGATTTTCTATATGCAGTGATGTCACTTGTGTATCCCATAGTTAATCAAGTCCATTTTAGCCCGACCGTCAGTAAACACGGCTTCTGGATGTAGTCAGAGCCGGCCCTAACCAATATGATGCCCTAGGCAAGATTTTGGCTGGTGCCCCCTAGCACCACCGCTGGTTCCGCCTCTGACTTTGCACCTCTTTCCAAGCACCATCACCCCTCACCCATAGCAGTCTTTATTTTGGTGTTTGTACCCCCTATATTTTAAATAGGAACAGTTTGCACATTTGGCGCACAGCCCAAAAAGGGGTGTATTTTTGCTGGCAAGAGGCATGGCCACACAATAGTAACCCCAATTCCAATTACGCCACATAGTACTGCACCTTTATTCACATTTGATCGTGCGATAGTATCCATAATTCATATTACATCCCACAGTACTATCACTTTACCTTATAAATGTTACTCCTCGCAGTATTATTACTTTACCTTAAACATTACTCCTCACAGTAGAGCCCCTTATTCACATTACATCACACTGAATTGCTCCTTATTCACATTACACCACACCCTGTTGCTCTTTATTCATATTAGACGACAGTAGTGCCCTTTCTATATGCAACGCCACATAGTAGAGCACCTTATACACATAATGCCACACATTAGTAATGCATTTATACACATAATTCCACACAGTAATGCCCCTTACACATATGAGACACCTTATTAATGTCCTTATAAACATAATGCACCTTACACATTATGACAACCTTTATTAATGCCCTTTTACACATAATGGGGCAGATGTATTAACCTGGAGAAGGCATAAGGAAGTGATAAACCAGTGATATGTGCAAGGTGATACACGCACCAGCCAATCAGCTCCTAACTGTTAATTTACATATTGGAGCTGATTAGCTGCTGCCTTTATCACCTTGCACATATCACTGGTTTATCACTTCCTTATACCGTCTCCAGGTTACTACATCTGCCCCAATGTCCCTTACACATATGCCGTACATTATTAATGCCCTTATACACATAATGACACACATAGTGCCCCCTACACATTTGCTACACATTATTAGTGCCCCTATACACATAATGACACACATACAGTAGTACCCTGTTACACATATGCCGCACATTATTAATGCCCTTATACACATAATGACACACATAGTGCCACTTACACATATGCCGCACATTATTAATGCCCTTATACACATAATTACACACATAGTTCCCCCTACACATTTGCTGCACATTATTAGTGCCCCTATACACATGACACACATACAGTAGTACCCTGTTACATATATGCCGCACATTATTAATGCCCTTATACACATAATGACACACATAGTGCCCCCTACACATATGTTGCACATTAATGCAGTTTTACATGACACACATAATGCTCCTTACACATATTCCGAACACTACTGCACAACCAACCCACTCACATGCACACAGCACTCACACTGCCACTAACACTGTGACCTCTGCCTCTGCTTGGATACAGATGTATCCAATCAAATCTTGCCTCAATGCTAACGTAGGGCACAATTTTTAATGAAAATGCATCTTATTTGCATTGCTATGTGGCTAGGATGCACAAGCAGCTTCTGTTGATTAAACTGATATGCAGCATGCCTATATACTGTGTGAGACTGTGGCTGTATCTGCATATGAAATGCTACACACAGAATATAGGCATGCCGCATATCATTTTAATCAGCAGAAGCTTCTGATGCCCCTAGGCATATCAAATGCCCTAGGCAATTGCCTAGTTTGCCTATGGCCGGCTCTGGATGTAGTTGCTTGCAGGAATACTTGGGGTAGATTAGAAATGTGCTTGTTCTTGGTCGTTCTTATCAAGGGGTGACTTTTTGGAGTAAATCATTTCTCGGACACACGGCCCCTGTTTGTAGGAATACAGTGTTATCACAATGATGGTCATTCCGAGTTGTTCGCTCGCTAGCAGTTTTTAGCAGCCGTGCAAACGCTATGCCGCCGCCCACTGGGAGTGTATTTTAGCTTAGCAGAAGTGCGAATGAAAGGATCGCAGAGCAGCAGCATAATTTTTTTTTGTGCAGTTTCAGAGTAGCTCAAAACCTACTCAGCGCTTGCGATCACTTCAGACTGTTCAGTTCCTGTTTTGACGTCACAAACACGCCCTGCGTTCGCCCAGCCACGCCTGCGTTTTTCCTGGCACGTCTGCGTTTTTCTGAACACTCCCTGAAAACGGTCAGTTGACACCCAGAAACGCCCTCTTCCTGTCAATCACTCTGCGGCCAGCAGTGCGACTGAAAAGCTTCGCTAGACCTTGTGTAAAACTACATCGTTCATTGTAATATTACTTCGCACGTGCGCATTGCGCCGCATGCGCAGAAGTGCCGTTTTTTATGCCTCATTGCTGCACAGCAAATGAAAGCAGCTAGCTATCAACTCGGAATGACCACCAATATACTTTATGACTTTGTCCCTTGCACAGCATCAGCGTGCCTGGCCGTCCTAAACGTATTGCACCTGTATATGTACAATATACGTATATTGGAAGCAAGGGCTTCCGCACGGGTGGGCTTATGCAGTAAATAAGCCAATCACAGCCCAGCCGGATCCGGTCATGTGTATAATACCTGCTTGTACTATATCTGGATTGGCCGCAGGAGGAGGCCTCAGTGACGGCGGACGAGGGCTGATAGATGGGGTGGGTTTGGCAGAAGCGTCGGTGACCAAGACGCCAACAGTGAAGGGCAACAAGTGGGCGGAAGCAATAGTACAGGACCAGGATATCTGGGGCATTATATACGGGTATTGCAAGTTTTTATATTTTATCTTCTACTGACAGAAAACCAATGACTGGAGAGTTTAGTGAATGCGGGGAGGACGCTGCTTTGGGACCCGTCTCATTATGTAGAAAGCTGGAATTTGACCCTTTGTAAAGTGATTTAAATAAAAATGATTTCTCCTTTTAATCCACGTCCTATGATGTTTTTCCTGTCATGGTGTAAGCAGCTGGTTTTGCCATTTTAGAATCCGAAAATAAAAAATATTGCGGCTTTAAATCTCATGTATATATCACCGTATCGTCTCCACGTTCCGGAATCCGTGGGTTAATACTTTTGGCCCCTTATCTAGACCGAACTCTCCAGAAACGGCCCCTGAGTCTCCTATTCCATATTGGAACTATGGTTCCCTAATCTGACCGTGCTTAATATTTCCATCTATTGCGACCTAGAATTGCGTCCATTCCTGTTACTGGGGCACCTGTTCCCTTTTCCATACACATTCTCCTCTCTAAGTTTGGTGTTTGCCAGCCCCATCCAGTAATAGTACATGAATGCAATATAGTATCCTCTCGTCTTTCCCCAGGCTGGCCGTCAGTCCTGCGACCTGGTATGATCTGGCTCTTGTGAGCTTGCACTTCATTAATAATGCTGTGTTTGTCATGTGACGTGTTTCGGGAACCTCATACAGATTTAGCACATTACCTCTATAGAAATAGCTACAGAACACACAACCCTCAGGATTGGGAGTATTATTATTACCCTTTATATGGCGCCAGAAGGGTTCTGCAGCGCCTAACAAAGTACATAAACAAGAACACGGTAACTTACAGTGCTAGACAATGTAGGACAAGTACAGGGTCTATAAAGATTGCTGCATCAGCGGACATGGCACTGAAATAAGTATCAGGGTGGCAGAAACCGAGTGTTAGGTGCCGTTGTAGAGAGTATGATGTAGGACAGTGATCTCTAACCCGTAGCTCGCGAGCTACCGGTATCTCGCCGTAGTATTTTCGGTAGCTCCCTGAGCGCACAGGCTTGGGCAGTCACTGGCACTCCTCCTCCCTTCATTTTTAACATGGTGCCAGCCGTCAGCCAATCAGAGCTCGTGGACCGGCAGTGGCAGCACCTGATTGGCTGCCGGACCGCGAGTTTTGATTGGCTCACTTACTGGCACCACATTTTAAAAGCCCGCTGCTGCTGGAGACTCTGTCACCCTCACCGTAGCCGCTCTCCGGACATCACAGGAGAGGCGCGCAATGCACTCTCCTCCCCTTCCGTCCCTCATACAGGAGGAGCAGCACTGGCGGCAGTAGAAGAAGCCAGCAAGGGTTAGCACTGTGTGGGGCACTGTATCGGACACTGCGGGGGGGGGGGGGGGGGGGGGGGGCATTTTATCTGGCACTGTGGGGGCATGTTAAATGGCATTGGTGGGGGCATTGTATATCTAGCACTGCTGGGGGCATTATTTGTGTATCTGGCACTGCTGAGGGGCATTATTTGAATATCTGGCACTGCTGAGGGGCATTATTTGAATATCTGGCATTGGTGAGGGGCATTATTTGAATATCTGGCACTGCGGGGGCATTTTAAATGGCACTGGTGGGGGCATTATTTTAATATCTGGCACTGCTGAGGGGCATTATTTGTGTATCTGGCACTATGCGAAGGGGGGCATTACTTGTAGTTGTGAGGCCCCACCCACTTTTGCTGGAACGCACGCGCATTGGGGGGAGGGGGTAGCTCCTTCAGAGGTTTTATTTTCCGACAGTAGCTCACACCCCAATTAAGGTTGGAGACCACTGATGTAGGACATAGGTCATAAACCTGCGGCCTTCTAGCTGCTGTGGAACTACACATTCCAGCATGCCCTGCCAATGTTTTGCTATTAAGGCATGATAAAAAACTGAGGCAAAGCATGCTGGGATGTGTAGTTTACAGCAGCTGGAGGGCGCTGGTTGAAGACCCATGGTGTAGGAGATAGTCTAAGTAAGAGAGGGAAAAGCACGTGAGGGGAGAGGGCCCTGCTCGTGAGAGCTTACTTCCTAAATGGGAGGGGCAGACAGACAGGGGTGACACAGATGGGGTAGACAGTCCGCATGGGACAGAGGGTTAGGATGAGAGACGGCTGGGTTGGTGAAGATGTGGGTTTTGAGAGCCGGTTTGGAGTTCTGTGGAAAGTCTGAGGGGGTGTAGGGGAGGAGAGCACATACACAACAAGAAAAGCTTCTATTCACTATAATAACCCTTTAGCTGGTGTGGCAGGAACGTGACAGAGGAAAGCCGGGATGTATGGAATATTCTAGCAGTAAATGCTGTTTATGCACTTGTAACTAAGATTTTCCATTACTCATAAACCCGATCTGTGTTATTACTGTTACCGGTCCCCCGTCCATCTGTAAATAGCTGCCAGCTCATTTCTACGGACTCCCGTCCCTGTGAGTCAGGGGCTGTGACTCAACATGACGTCATCGTGACATCACCAGTCCTGTTTTCAGGACATCCACATCACTGTCATGTGTACACTTAGTGCTCCTATGGCTATTATCAAGTAGGAAGCTTGGGCAAACAGCTCACAGTCTAATCATCTGACACACTGCAGAAGCCTGATTATTGTGTGATATTGCAGACACCAAGACTAGCGTTTATTATGTATGTCTGATTGATGTATCCTGAATGTGTGTGTTCACAGATACAGCCTGTAGGTAAATGTATCCACTATTTGTGCATGGAACAAGTGGTTTTTTTTTTTTTTGCATTTGAAATACTCGCATTTAATTCCGATGGCCCAGATTTATCAAGCCTTGGAGAGTGATATATTGCACGGTGATAAAGTACAAGCCAATCAGCTCCTAACCGCCACGTCCGAGACTGGGTTTGAAAAATGACAGTTAGGAGCTGATTGGTTGGTATTTTATCATTCTCCAAGGCTTGATAAATCTGGGCCTCTGTGAAGAGTATAGTAGGGATAAAGGGTAAAGGAAAGCTGCATCTGATTTGCAGAGAAAGGAATTTGGGTTTGCAGTTCTTCAGCCCGGGGACTGTGTGTGGAAATTAGGGACAGTTGGCAGCTGTGTGTGTACCAGGGAACAGAATGTTATGACTTGACTTTAAATGAGCAGGTTACATTTCAGCCGCGCTTGGGAGGACAATGAGCCCCAGTCGAGGCAGCCAGACGCTGGTCATGTGACCCGCGCTCTGATATAAACGTCCGTCTGAGAGGCAGCTTTGTGGGGATGAATTCGGCCGGACGGGAGATGCGAGTCTTTGTTCTCGCACAAAGCAGCGCTGCACGGGGGGCAGGATTCCTCCCCGTAAACATTGCCTGACACAAGTACCTCGGGAAAGTGATTCTAACGCATCCTGGCACCTTGCTGCCCGTCCGCCATCTTGCTTCTGTCATGTTGCATATATCAGGGAACTTGCAGCAGGGGGGGGCATTTAGTATTTTGTTCAGTATTTTGACACCGTAGGCATCGTGCACTTTTCTGTCACCATCGTTCTTAGTTTTACAAAGATTCCAGTTCCCTACCAGAATATTAGGACTGCACTGGGTGCAGGGGTGCAGGGGTAATTGGCTTCATAGGTAAAGTATACTCTAAGTGTAAATAACATTGCTTAAATGTTAAATGAAACACACAAAGTAGTTTCAGTCTTTGATATCTCACCCATAGACTGCAATGGAACAGCTCCCCCTACTGGCTACATTATCTTGCAAATGTTACATTGTCATCCTGGTCTTTCTAAGCAAAAGCTTTAAAATGAAGAATCTCTCGTCCCCCTGTCCCCACCATCTAATCTAATTGTATTCATTGCTTTAATTAGCTTGTCTCCAGTTATTTGGCTGTCCCGTTAATTTGTAGAACTGAATGGCATGTCATAATTGTCAATTGTACCTAATTTCCTAGGACAGGTCTCTAGGAGTGTTTCTGTTTTTGAGTATTTGGGGCAAAATTGAAGCCCCGGCTTTGTAAGGGAGAAAGGACGCCGGTAGTGTAAAACAGCTCGGGGGGTTGCCTTTGAGCGCCCCCTTCTGGTAATGTGCTTGAGAATCCGAATACCACCCTGTAGCTAGTGACATGCAGTCACTGTTACAGGCTGTGTTTGAAAAATGACAGCAGCTGGTTGGTTGGTATTTTATCTTAGTAAATAGACCCCTTAATTACCTACCCCACACACACACACACACACACACACACACATACACACACACACACACACACACACACACACACACAGACAGACACACACACAGACACACACACAGACACAGACACACACACACACACACACACACACACACGTTAGTCTTTTTGTCAGAAGCCAACTAACCCTACCAGTATGTTTTCAAGCTGCAACAAGAAACTGCAGCACCTGGATTAAACCCGCACAGACATGTAGAGAACACACAAACCCCACACTGATTGTACTTTAGTCAGGAATGTGTACTAATGACCGTAGGGCCGTGAGGCAGTAATGCTGACCACCACGCCATCCGTGCTGCTTATAGGCCCAGGCCACCAATGGTTGGGGTGTGTAAAACCCTAGATGAGTGGCACAATATACAGTATGTTAGGGTAGAGTGACCCTGTGTCACTGCAATATTGGTCAGGAGGGCAGAGAGCCATTTCAGCACAAGGAAAAGAGGATCACTGTAAGATCTGCTAGACGGGTGGTATTTGGGCAGGAGTGTAGTGCGGATAAGAAGATGGTTCGGGAATGAATAAGATCCCTAAAGTAGGTGGGTTTGCAGACTAGGGCGAAGGGAGCAGGAGTGGACGAGAGACGCAGATCTTGTATCGCTTGGATGGGCTCACTTAGGAGATGGTTTGAGATAGAAATAGAACATAGATTGCAAAAGCGGAATTGTAATAGTGTGGGAGACGATGGGTTAATGAATGAATGTTGTGCGGGATCCTGTGTGAGAGATCTTGGAGATGTTTCTTATGTAGCCCATACACTTGTGAGATATCGGGTACTATCCTTCGATTTCGACCGCATCTGTGAGATAAATCGAAGGATTGTATGCACATTTTAGGTACCTTGCAACACTATGCGAGGGCACGCGGGTGGATTCTTTCGTCTCAAGATAGTATGTGCTGCACTTAATATTTCTCGAATCGCAGTGCGGTTGCATGTGTTTTTAAAAGCACATGCGATATATCGCACTGCGATGCTCCGGCCGCTCCCACTCGGCGGTGACGTGCCCATCATGTGATTACCATGCGATCTACTTGTTCGATGTCGCGGGGCATCGAACAAGTGTATGGGCACCATAAGATGTAGAAGTTGGGTTTCATACACGTACAGGTGATCCTAAAAGTCAAAGGAGTTTATCTGTTTCCCAAGGGAAGTGGTGGAGATAGAGAAGGTCAGGGGACCTAGCAGTGAGTATTGTGGTCTCCAACTATAGAGGAAGTGGAGGTGTATCTGGCGAGGTGACCACTGATGGGAGATCCAGGATAGGACAGTAATCTGGGGAATGCAGTGTTTGTATGAGAAGTGACCAGCTGACTGCGTCCAATGCTGTAGAGCGGTCGTGGATCGCTAGAAGCTAGAGCAGTAGCCAGATCTGTGACTACCATAGTCTTTGTGTAGTGTTGGGAATGAAAGTTGGACTGAAGAGGGTCCAAAGTTGTGCGAGGAGAAGAAGCCTCTCGTGAAGTTTGGAGGGCATGGGAGACTAGAGACGGCATGGCAATATGGAGAGCGGATTTCAAAATAGGAATAGTTACTGCAAACCTGAGTAATGATGGAAGGATATTGCCTTACAGGGAGAGTTTACAGATTAAGTAGAGGCAGTGGTGAGTACCGCAAAGGCAAAAGACAAACTGTGAGGGCACAGTATCGATTGGGCAGGTATTTTAATAATAATTTTATTTATATAGCACTCTTTCTCCAATAGCACTCCAGTGGGAGAGGAGGGTAGAGACTTCATTCTGAGTTTTGGATCAGAAGAAGTTCTCTGGGGCTACAGGATAGAGTTGTTGCTGATGAGAAGAGAATAGTATTTCCAATCTGATATCTTTGCAGTAGGACACAAGGTCTGGGTCAGTGATGGTGGTCTGAGGGATTGGGTTTGAGGCTGGAGAAGTATTAAAGGAGCATTTTGGGGATAGAAGGCTGAGGTTAGGTGATGGAATGGAATCCTACGGTTTGGCAATCTCCGGAGCATTTCGGAAGGAGAGGTAAATAGCGGTACACCTGAGAACTCCGTACAGAACTTTCACCAGTGATGATCCGCTGTGCAGGAGAGTTTCTGGATTCCGTACATTATGGTTTTGTGTCACAGCTGAGATCATGGTGGACTCCAGAAAGGTATGGAAGTAGCTGGATTTCAGGACTTGGTTAGCATGCGGGACTCTCGATCAGGGCAGGGGAGGCTGCTGTAGTGAGTAGGAATGTACTGTGTGCAGCAAAGGTAATGGGGAAGGGTGTGTACAGAATTCGACATGTTCTGATTGTTGTCATTCAACATCCCATGGATATAATGTCAACATTGTGAATATTGACATAGTTTTTTCAGATGCTTGTAGCCCTAATCCTACTCTAGCCTCACCCTAACTCTAGGTTAACCTTAACTAAAATGGACTGTCAACGTCATGCATACCATGGCAGAGTCTTAACCAACCTCCTTACCCGCTTGTTGGGCCTGGGGGTGCAATTGGAGACCACCTTGTGAATGGGCAGCAGGTGGGGCAACATTTGAATGTATGATCCATGTTCCCAATATTCACAGAAGGTTGAGAGGAAGAGGACATGGGGTGGCTCTTAAATATGTTGTGGACAGTATTACATCAACTTGTTGACTTTGACACTACTTTTTATTTTCTTTCTGTTTTAAAATATTAACAGATAAGTGCATAGAAATATTCTTGTTGCATGACTTCACTTTCTTTGGTGCTAGGTGGTTTGCTTTTCCGTAACGTAGATCTTGGTTGCTTATATTTGCAAAAATATGATTAAGGTGCCAGGCCGCCTCAAGGCATCTCTGTTACTGGTAGTCCTTAACACTATGTAGTAATAGCACCCACTCTGGGTCTTATAATTGATATTGTTATGCTTCATGATAATAGCACATACATGAATATATCTAAATTGAGAGCCAAGTCACCTGGAGTCACCACTAGATCCTCCAAATGCTGGTCCTGTTCATGCCTCCCTGAACAGTACTATAAACTTGTATCAATCAATCAATTAATTTAGTAATCCTTTTCAAGTGCATGAAAGGGAGGGGTTATTCTAGACAAAAAAAGAAAAAAAAGGAAAAGTATATTCCCCAAGCACACTGAAAAGTATCAGCAATGAGATTTGAATACTACGTGTTAATAGAAATTCCGAGACTTGGTTGCATATATTTGCAAAGATATGATTAAACTGCCAGGCCACATCAAGGTAACTCTGTTACTGGCAGCTACGTGATAACAGCACCCACTCTGGGTCATATAATTGCATATTGTCATTGCTGATACTTTTCAGTGTGCGGGGGGAAAATTTTCATTTTCTTATCTTTTTTTCTTGTCCGACTTTAAAGCATCAAATGTGTTTTTTTAACATCAATTTTCGACTTCTACAAAATATTTTGAAAGCCTTTGAAAAGTCTGACCCCAGTATATATAAAATATCTCATTATTTTTATTTTTTTATTTCAGGTATGGCCTCTCCCCTGCAGATGTTCTCCTCCCACGGCCTCTCGTTGAGCGCCTTCTGTAGTGCGAAGAAGCCAAAGTTGGAAATCGGCTCTATCTGGGATATGACCGGTTACGGCTGCCACAGCAAGGTCTATAATCCAGGCAAGAGCAGCTCCACGTCCAGCCAGCCTGTGCTCACCCACGCCTCCCTTCTTCAAGCACCTTACGAGCAGACTGTCATCTTTCCTACCAGTGTGGGTCACATTGTGGTGACCTCATCCAGTAGCGGGTCATCGGCAGCAGTGAGCGGTCAGACGCTCTGCGGCCCCCCGACCAGCCTGATGCGTCGCAGTACGGTAAGCCTTCTGGACACCTACCAGAAGTGTGGCCTGAAGAGAAAGTGTGAGGAGCTGGATAACGGCAGTGTGCAAATTGTAGACGAGCATCCCCCCATGACGCAGAACAATGCTAGTGGGGTTACTGCTGCTACCACTTCCACGGCCACCTCCAAGAACAGTGGCTCCAACAGCGAAGGGGATTACCAGCTGGTGCAACATGAAGTCCTCTGCTCCATGACCAACACCTACGAGGTGTTGGAGTTCCTGGGCAGAGGCACCTTCGGGCAGGTGGTGAAATGCTGGAAAAGGGGCACCAATGAGATAGTGGCAATCAAAATCTTGAAGAACCACCCTTCGTACGCCAGACAGGGCCAGATTGAAGTGAGCATACTGGCGCGGCTCAGCACGGAGAGCGCGGACGACTACAACTTTGTGAGAGCCTACGAGTGTTTCCAGCACAAGAACCACACCTGCCTCGTCTTTGAGATGCTGGAGCAGAACCTGTACGACTATCTCAAGCAGAACAAGTTCAGTCCGTTACCGCTGAAGTACATCCGGCCCGTCCTGCAGCAGGTGGGCACCGCTCTCATGAAGCTGAAGAGCCTGGGTCTCATCCATGCAGACTTGAAGCCGGAGAACATCATGCTGGTTGATCCTTCCAGGCAGCCGTACAAAGTCAAGGTCATCGACTTTGGGTCCGCAAGCCATGTGTCCAAAGCTGTGTGTTCCACCTACCTGCAGTCCAGATATTACAGGTGAGACATGGTCATGGGCTAAGACCCCACTAACTGTACCTAAGTGAATCCTTCCTGCTGACCATGAATCATTCTGCTGATGAACGGTGTCTCCTGGTGCACGGTACTAAGCCGTATTTAAAGGTCAGGTGCGGTTGGACAGCAGGTGGCGCTTTACAGATATATGGGGAGATGTACAAAGCCTTGAAGCGTGATAAAGTGGAGAGAGATAATGTACCAGCTAATCCGCTCCTAACTGCCACATGCCTAGGCTGTGTTTGAAAAATGAGAGGAGCTGATTGGCTGGTACTTTAGCTCTATCCAAGATTTAGTACATCATCCCCTAGCAATAATATTATGAGGGGGTCTTTTTGAACTTCAGAATAATAGGATACTCCCAGTTGTGCAACATTTGGGAAGTTTGTGTTTGATGTGCTTGCCTTATGCAGGATTATATTGCTGTATCTGGTCATTGAACAGACAGACCATTAGACCAAGCGCAAGTTCCAAGAAGGTGTTATAGAATTATATTCTCCAATTAATTGTCAAAGTGAAGACCTGATTTCTCTGACGTCCTAGTGGATGCTGGGGACTCCGTAAGGACCATGGGGAATAGCGGGCTCCGCAGGAGACTGGGCACTCTAAAGAAAGATTTAGTACTATCTGGTGTGCACTGGCTCCTCCCTCTATGCCCCTCCTCCAGACCTCAGTTAGAATCTGTGCCCGGACAGAGCTGGGTGCTTTTAGTGAGCTCTCCTGAGCTTGCTAATAAGAAAGTATTTTAGTTAGGTTTTTTATTTTCAGAGAGCTTCTGCTGGCAACAGACTCTCTGCTACGTGGGACTGAGGGGAGAGAAGCAAACCTACTAACTGCGGATAGGTTGCGCTTCTTAGGCTACTGGACACCATTAGCTCCAGAGGGTTCGAACACAGGACCTGACCTTGTCGTACCGTTCCCGGAGCCGCGCCGCCGTCCCCCTCGCAGAGCCAGAAGACAGAAGCCGGCAGAAGCGGAGAAGACATCGAAATCGGCGGCAGAAGACTCCTGTCTTCACATGAGGTAGCGCACAGCACTGCAGCTGTGCGCCATTGTGCCCACACTAACCCACACACTCCGGTCACTGTAGGGTGCAGGGCGCAGGGGGGGGTGCCCTGGGCAGCAATTGTTACCTCCTGGCGAATGCTGCATATAAACAGTGGCACACTGTTATATGTATGAGCCCCCGCCATTTATTTTACAAGAAATTGCGGGACAGAAGCCCGCCGCTGAGGGGGCGGGGCCTTCTTCCTCGGCACTCACCAGCGCCATTTTCCTGCCACAGCTCCGCTGAGAGGAAGCTCCCCAGGCTCTCCCCTGCAGAATCACGGTAGAGGGGTAAAAAAGAGAGGGGGGGGCACATAAATTTAGGCGCATTAATCATAATACAGCAGCTACTGGGTAAACACTAAGTTACTGTGTAATCCCTGGGTTATATAGCGCTGGGGTGTGTGCTGGCAAACTCTCTCTCTGTCTCTCCAAAAGGCCTTTTGGGGGTCCTGTCCTCATTTAGAGCTTCCCCTGTATGTGTGGTGTGTCGGTACGCGTGTGTCAACATGTTTGACGAAGAGGGCTATGTGGAGGCAGAGCAAGTGCAGTTGACTGACGTGTCACCGCCGACGGTGCCGACACCTGTTTGGATGGATATGTGGAAGGTGTTAAATGATAATGTAAACTCCTTACATAAAAGGTTGGATAAAGCTGATACCTCGGGTCAGTCAGGGTCTCAACCCATGCCTGATCCTACAGCGCAGAGGCCCTCAGGGTCTCAAAAGCGCCCACTATCCAAAATGGTTGACACAGATGTCGACACGGATTCTGACTCCAGTGTCGACGACGATGATGCAAAATTGCAACCAAAAATGACAAAAGCTATACGTTACATGATTATAGCGATGAAGGATGTATTGCACATATCAGAGGTGAACCCTGTCCCTGACAAGAGGGTTTATATGTATGGGGAGAAAAAGCAAGAGGTGACTTTTCCCCCTTCACATGAGTTAAATGAGTTATGTGAAACAGCGTGGGATTCCCCAGATAAGAAAGTCCTGATTTCCAAAAGGTTACTTATGGCGTATCCTTTCCCGCCTGAGGACAGGGTGCGCTGGGAATCCTCCCCTAGGGTAGATAAAGCTCTGACACGCTTATCTAAAAAGGTGGCCCATACGGCCACCCTAAAGGATCCTGCAGATAGAAAGCAGGAAAGTATCCTGAAATCTGTTTATACACATTCAGGGACTCTACTGAGGCCGGCAATTGCGTCGGCGTGGATGTGTAGTGCTGTAGCAGCGTGGACAGATAATCTGTCTGAGGAAATGGATACCTTAGACAGGGATACTATTATGCTGACCCTGGGGCATATAAAAGACACTGTCCTATATATGAGGGATGCCCAGAGGGACATTTGCCTACTGGGCTCTAGAATTAATGCAATGTCAATTTCTGCCAGGATGGTCCTGTGGACTCGGCAGTGGACAGGTGATGCCGACTCCAAAAAACACATGGAGGTGTTAACTTACAAGGGTGAGGAATTGTTTGGGGACGGTCTCTCGGACCTGGTTTCCACAGCTACTGCTGGGAAGTCAAACTTTTTGCCATATATTCCCCCACAACCGAAGAAAGCACCGTATTACCAAATGCAGTCCTTTCGCGCACAAAGAAGCAAGAAGGTCAGAGGTGCTTCCTTTCTTGCTAGAGGCAGGGGCAGAGGAAGAAAGCTGCACCTTACAGCTAGTTCCCAGGAACAGAAGTCCTCCCCGGCTTCCACTAAATCCACCGCATGACACTGGGGCTCCACTGGTGGAGCCAGGAGCGGTGGGGGCGCGTCTCCGACATTTCAGCCACCAGTGGGTTCGCTCACAGGTGGATCCCTGGGCTATACAGATTGTGTCTCAGGGATACAAGCTGGAATTCGAGGTGATGCCCCCTCAACGTTACCTAAAATCGGCCCTGCCAGCTTCCCCCATAGAAAGGGAAGTAGTGGTAGCGGCAATTCACAAGCTATTTCTCCAGCAGGTGGTGGTAAAGGTTCCCCTTCCTCAACAGGGGAAGGGATACTATTCCACAATGTTTGTGGTACCGAAACCGGACGGTTCGGTCAGACCTATATTAAATTTAAAGTCCCTGAACATTTATCTGAAAAGATTCAAGTTCAAAATGGAATCGCTCAGAGCGGTCATTGCAAGCCTGGAAGAGGGGGATTTTATGGTGTCTCTGGACATCAAGGATGCTTACTTGCATGTCCCCATTTATCCGCCTCATCAGGAGTACCTCAGATTTGTGGTACAGGACTGTCATTACCAATTCCAGACGTTGCCGTTTGGTCTGTCCACGGCACCGAGAATATTTACCAAGGTAATGGCAGAAATTATGGTGATCCTGAGAAAGCAAGGAGTCACAGTTATCCCATACTTGGACGATCTCCTCATAAAGGCGAGGTCGAGGGAGCAGTTGCAGATCAGCGTAGCGCACTCACAGGAGGTGTTGCAACAGCATGGCTGGATTCTGAATATCCCAAAGTCGCAGCTGATTCCTACGACGCGTCTGCCCTTCCTGGGTATGATTCTGGACACAGACCAGAAGAAGGTGTTTCTCCCGACGGAGAAGGCTCAAGAGCTTGTGACTCTAGTCAGAGACCTCTTAAAACCAAAACAGGTGTCGGTGCATCACTGCACGCGAGTCCTGGAAAAGATGGTGGCATCGTACGAAGCCATTCCCTTCGGCAGGTTCCATGCGAGGATCTTTCAATGGGATCTGTTGGACAAGTGGTCCGGATCGCATCTTCAGATGCATCGGCTGATCACCCTGTCCCCGAGGGCCAGGGTGTCTCTTCTGTTGTGGCTGCAGAGTGCTCACCTTCTCGAGGGCCGCAGGTTCGGCATACAGGATTGGGTCCTGGTGACCACGGATGCGAGCCTCCGAGGATGGGGGGCAGTCACTCAGGGAAGAAACTTCCAAGGGTTGTGGACAAGTCAGGAGGCTTGTCTGCACATAAATATCCTGGAACTAAGGGCCATATACAACGCCCTGAGTCAAGCGGAGCCTCTGCTTCGCAACCAACCGGTGCTGATTCAGTCAGACAACATCACCGCTGTGGCTCATGTAAACTGCCAGGGCGGCACAAGAAGCAGAGTCGCGATGGCGGAAGCCACCAGGATTCTTCGGTGGGCGGAGAATCACGTGCAAGCACTGTCAGCAGTGTTCATTCCGGGAGTGGACAACTGGGAAGCAGACTTCCTCAGCAGGCACGACCTCCACCCGGGAGAGTGGGGACTTCATCAAGAAGTCTTCATTCAGATTACAGATCGATGGGAACTGCCACAGGTAGACATGATGGCATCCCGTCTCAACAAAAAGCTGCAACGGTATTGCGCCAGGTCAGGAGACCCTCAGGCGATAGCTGTGGACGCCCTGGTAACACCGTGGGTGTTCCAGTCAGTTTATGTGTTCCCTCCTCTTCCTCTCATACCCAAGGTACTGAGAATCGTAAGAAGAAGAGGAGTGAGAACAATACTCATTGTTCCGGATTGGCCAAGAAGACCTTGGTACCCGGAATTGCAAGAAATGCTCATAGAGGACCCATGGCCTCTGCCTCTCAGACAGGACCTGTTACAACAGGGGCCCTGCCTGTTCCAAGACTTACCGCGGCTGCGTTTGACGGCATGGCGGTTGAACGCCGGATCCTAGCGGAAAAAGGCATTCCGGAGGAAGTTATTCCTATGCTGATAAAGGCTAGGAAGGACGTGACAGCAAAGCATTATCACCGCATATGGCGAAAATATGTTGCTTGGTGTGAGGCCAGGAAGGCCCCTACAGAGGAATTCCAACTGGGCAGATTTCTGCACTTTCTACAGTCTGGAGTGACTATGGGCTTGAAGTTGGGATCCATAAAGGTCCAGATTTCGGCCCTATCCATTTTCTTTCAAAAGGAACTGGCGTCTCTTCCTGAAGTTCAGACGTTTGTTAAGGGAGTGCTGCATATTCAGCCCCCTTTTGTGCCACCTGTGGCACCTTGGGATCTCAACGTGGTGTTGGGTTTCCTAAAATCCCACTGGTTTGAACCACTTAAGACCGTGGAGCTAAAGTATCTCACGTGGAAGGTGGTCATGCTATTGGCATTAGCTTCGGCTAGGCGTGTGTCAGAATTGGCGGCTTTGTCATGTAAAGGCCCCTTTCTGGTTTTTCATATGGACAGGGCGGAATTGCGGACTCGTCCCCAATTTCTGCCAAAGGTGGTGTCATCTTTTCATGTGAACCAACCTATTGTAGTGCCTGCGGCTACTCGTGACGTGGAGGATTCCAGGTTACTAGATGTAGTCAGGGCTTTGAAGATTTATGTAGCCCGAACGGCTGGAGTCTGGAAAACTGACTCGCTGTTTATCCTTTATGCCCCCAACAAGTTGGGTGCTCCTGCTTCAAAGCAAACCGTTGCCCGCTGGATCTGTAACACGATTCAGCAGGCTCATTCTGCGGCTGGATTGCCGCATCCAAAATCCGTGAAAGCCCATTCCACAAGGAAGGTGGGCTCTTCTTGGGCGGCTGCCCGAGGGGTCTCGGCATTACAGCTTTGCCGAGCTGCTACTTGGTCGGGTTCAAACACATTTGCAAAATTCTACAAGTTTGATACCCTGGCTGAGGAGGACCTTGAGTTTGCCCATTCGGTGCTGCAAAGTCATCCGCACTCTCCCGCCCGTTTGGTAGCTTTGGTATAATCCCCATGGTCCTTACGGAGTCCCCAGCATCCACTAGGACGTCAGAGAAAATAAGATTTTACTTACCGGTAAATCTATTTCTCGTAGTCCGTAGTGGATGCTGGGCGCCCGTCCCAAGTGCGGACTTTCTGCAATACGTGTACATAGTTATTGCTTAATAATGGGTTATGTTATGTTGGCATCCATTGTTGATGCCCTGTTGTTGTTCATACTGTTGACTGGATAAGTGCATCACAAGTTATACGGTGTGATTGGTGTGGCTGGTATGAGTCTTACCCGAGATTCCAAAATCCTTTCCTTATAATGTCTGGTCTTCCGGGCACAGTTTCCTTAACTGAGGTCTGGAGGAGGGGCATAGAGGGAGGAGCCAGTGCACACCAGATAGTACTAAATCTTTCTTTAGAGTGCCCAGTCTCCTGCGGAGCCCGCTATTCCCCATGGTCCTTACGGAGTCCCCAGCATCCACTACGGACTACGAGAAATAGATTTACCGGTAAGTAAAATCTTATTATAACCGGCTTCCCCTAAAGTTTTGCTCGATGATTGTGACCGCTTATTAATTGCATGCAAAGAAACTGAACTTTTCCTTTAGTTTGACAAGAGGAAAAACCTCCTTTTAAAGTAAAGTTTAGCACCGTTTGATTAAATTGAGACTTTATAACCTGTTACGCGTTGGATAGATGGCCGTTACACTGCTCTGCAGAGACTGGCGCAGAACCTAATTAGGTTAATAAGAGCCTTAATCCTGCCTGCCTCGGTCCCCGCGCTCTGCATCCATCCACCCTTCTAGATCCTGTCCTCCTTTTCCCTCCGTCTCATTATCACCGCTCTGTTTCTGCACCCTGCTCACGATTGTCTAATATTGGGATTTTCCGGAGTTTCTGCAGAACGCCGCGTCCAGCACCACATACTGCGCTGGCCTTGGAAATAATTGTTCTCTGGAAGAGACACTGACGGCAAAATGTCCTCTCCCTCGCCCTCCTCTTTTTCACATGAAACACAAATACGATTCTCAAACCGCTCAGAGACGACGTAAATACAATTTTTCCACTTCCTTTCTTTTAATGGCTAGGAAATAAAATCAAAATTGGTCCATTGTGTATTGGAAAGCGGTTCCTAATCTGCCTGCACCCATCTTCTGTGGCAGCGATGATACCATAGGGTTGTAAATTAAAACTATCGTGAATTCTAACGATTATCTCCCCCCCCCCCCCCCCCCGAACAATTCAAACAAATTTTACAATTAAACCCAGTTACTTAGAAACATAGAATGTGACAAAAACACTCATGTCTGTCTGCACACTGCACCAAAAATCTGTCCCACCACCCGATTCTTGCCAAGTCTGCCCAATAATTGTATAGTGCGTACGATTTCTAGTTGGTAGGGTCTATAGCTGGGCTGACTACAGCTCCCACCATCCTCTGTGATCCGTAGCTGCAGATCCTCATTCCCTAGTCTTGCCCGCCAGCAGTGGTAGGGACGTAGTCCTGCTGCAGTAATACCCGTCTCTCCCTGTAGCCCCCTCCCCCCCCCCCCCTTCTCTATCCGCTGGGTTTGTGGTTACAGAGAAGAGGTCAGGAAAAGTTCTTCCTCAGAAACATTTTTTCCTTTTCTCGACTATTATTACCACTACGGAAACGGCAAATTCCTGATTAACCCAAGAGCCGCGGACCCCTCACACTCACAGGGCGGCCTATCTCTCAGTTACTGTTCATTTCCTCCCTAGTTCCCACCACTCCTGCGGTCCTCACCTCTATCAGTGATGGTCACCCCCTTCACCCATTGTCACCGCTCTGTCAGTGACCCACCCTGAATATGGAATGTGACCAGATTCCATTATGTGTTTGATCCATTTTACTCCTGTCTCGCATAGATCATAATATTACAGGATGGTTCTAGGTCTATACAGGGTGTAATATGACAGGGTGTTTCTGGGCCTGTACACAGGTTGTGTTATTATAGGGCGGGTCTGGGCCTGTACAGGGTGTGATGTTACAGGGTGGTTCTGGGCCTATACACAGGGTGTAATATTACAGGATGGTTCTAGGTCTATACAGGGTGTGATGTGACAGGGTGGTTCTGGGCCTGTACACAGGTTGTGTTATTATAGGGCGGGTCTGGGCCTGTACAGGGTGTGATGTTACAGGGTGGTTCTGGGCCTATACACAGGGTGTGATGTTACAGGGTGGTTCTGGGCCTATACACAGGGTGTGATGTTACAGGGTGGTTCTGGGCCTATACACAGGGTGTGATGTTACAGGATGGTTCTGGGCCTGTACAGGGTGTGATGTGACAGGGTGGTTCTGGGCCTGTACAGGGTGTGATGTTACAGGATGGTTCTGGGCCTGTACAGGGTGTGATGTGACAGGGTGGTTCTGGACCTGTACAGGGTGTGATGTTACAGGATGGTTCTGGACCTGTACAGGGTGTGATGTGACAGGGTGGTTCTGGGCCTGTACAGGGTGTGATGTGACAGGGTGGTTCTGGGCCTGTATATGTTGTGTTATTTACAGGGTGTGTTATTTACAGGGTGGTTCTGGGCCTGTACAGGGTGTGATGTGACAGGGTGGTTCTGGGCCTGTACAGGGTGTGATGTGACAGGGTGGTTCTGGGCCTGTATATGTTGTGTTATTTACAGGGTGTGTTATTTACAGGGTGGTTCTGGGCCTGTACAGGGTGTGATGTGACAGGGTGGTTCTGGGCCTGTACAGGGTGTGATGTTACAGGGTGGTTCTGGGCCTGTACAAGGTGTGATGTGACAGGGTGGTTCTGGGCCTGTACAGGGTGTGATGTGACAGGGTGGTTCTGGGCCTGTACATTGTGTGTTATTACAGGGTGGTTCTGGGCCTGTACAGGGTGTGATGTTACAGGGTGGTTCTGGACCTGTACAGGGTGTGATGTTACAGGATGGTTCTGGGCCTGTACAGGGTGGGATGTGACAGGGTGGTTCTGGGCCTTTACAGGGTGTGATGTTACAGGGTGGTTCTGGGCCTGTACAGGGTGTGATGTTACAGGATGGTTCTGGGCCTGTACAGGGTGTGATGTTACAGAGTGGTTCTGGGCCTGTACAGGGTGTGATGTTAAGGGTGGTTCTGGGCCTGTACAGGGTGTGATATTGCGCGGTTGGTTCTGGGCCTGTACAGGGTGTGATGTGACAGGGTGGTTCTAGGCCTGTACAGGGTGTGATGTGACAGGGTGGTTCTGGGCCTGTACAGTGTGTGATGTTACAGGATGGTTCTGGGCCTGTACAGGGTGTGATATTGCGCGGTTGGTTCTGGGCCTGTACAGGGTGTGATGTGACAGGGTGGTTCTGGGCTGGTGTGTTATTACAGAGTGTTTGTGGACCTGTACAGGGTGTGTTATTACATGGTGTTTCTGGGCCTGTACAGGGTGTGATGTTACAGGGTGGTTCTAGGCCTGTACAGGGTGTGATGTGACAGGGTGGTTCTGGGCCTGTACAGGGTGTGATGTGACAGGGTGGTTCTGGGGCTGTACACAGGGTGTGTTATTACAGGATGGTTCTTGGCCTGTACATGGTGTGTTATTACAGGGTGGTTCTGGGCCTGTACAGGGTGTGATGTTACAGGGTGGTTCTAGGCCTGTACAGGGTTTGATGTGACAGGGTGGTTCTGGGGCTGTACACAGGGTGTGTTATTACAGGATGGTTCTGGGCCTGTACAGGGTGTGTTATTACAGGGTGGTTCTGGGCCTGTACAGGGTGTGATGTGACAGGGTGGTTCTGGGCCTGTACAGGGTGTGATGTTACAGGGTGGTTCTGGGCCTGTACATGGTGTGTTATTACAGGGTGGTTCTGGGCCTGTACATGGTGTGTTATTACAGGGTGGTTCTGGGCCTGTACAGGGTGTGTTATTACAGGGTGGTTCTGGGCCTGTACAGGATGTGTTATTACAGGGTGGTTCTGGGCCTGTACAGGGTGTGATGTTACAGTGTGGTTCTGGGCCTGTACAGGGTGTGATGTTACAGGGTGGTTCTGGGCCTGTACAGGGTGTGATGTGACAGGGTACTTCTGGGCCTGTACAGGGTGTGATGTTACAGGGTGCTTCTGGGCCTGTACAGGGTGTGATGTTACAGGGTGCTTCTGGGCCTGTACAGGGTGTGATGTTACAGGGTGGTTCTGGGCCAGTACAGGGTGTGATGTTACAAGTGGTTCTGGGCCTGTACAGGGTGTGATGTTAAGGGTGGTTCTGGGCCTGTACAGGGTGTGATGTTAAGGGTGGTTCTGGGCCTGTACAGGGTGTGATATTGCGCGGTTGGTTCTGGGCCTGTACAGGGTGTGATGTGACAGGGTGGTTCTAGGCCTGTACAGGGTGTGATGTTACAGGATGGTTCTGGGCCTGTACAGGGTGTGATATTGCGCGGTTGGTTCTGGGCCTGTACAGGGTGTGATGTGACAGGGTGGTTCTGGGCTGGTGTGTTATTACAGAGTGGTTGTGGACCTGTACAGGGTGTGTTATTACATGGTGTTTCTGGGCCTGTACAGGGTGTGATGTTACAGGGTGGTTCTGGGCCTGTACAGGGTGTGATGTGACAGGATGGTTCTGGGGCTGTACACAGGGTGTGTTATTACAGGGTGGTTCTGGGCCTGTACAGGGTGTGATGTGACAGGGTGGTTCTGGGCCTGTACAGGGTGTGATGTTACAGGGTGGTTCTGGGCCTGTACATGGTGTGTTATTACAGGGTGGTTCTGGGCCTGTACAGGGTGTGTTATTACAGGGTGGTTCTGGGCCTGTACAGGGTGTGTTATTACAGGGTGGTTCTGGGCCTGTACAGGGTGTGTTATTACAGGTTGGTTCTGGGCCTGTACATGGTGTGTTATTACAGGGTGGTTCTGGGCCTGTACAGGGTGTGATGTTACAGGGTGGTTCTGGGCCTGTACAGGGTGTGATGTTACAGGGTGCTTCTGGGCCTGTATAGGGTGCGATGTTACAGGGTGCTTCTGGGCCTGTATAGGGTGTGATGTGACAGGGTGGTTCTGGGCCTGTACAGGGTGTGTTATTACAGGGTGGTTCTGGGCCTGTACAGGGTGTGATGTTACAGGGTGGTTCTAGGCCTGTACAGGGTTTGATGTGACAGGGTGGTTCTGGGGCTGTACGCAGGGTGTGTTATTACAGGATGGTTCTGGGCCTGTACAGGGTGTGTTATTACAGGGTGGTTCTGGGCCTGTACAGGGTGTGATGTGACAGGGTGGTTCTGGGCCTGTACAGGGTGTGATGTTACAGGGTGGTTCTGGGCCTGTACATGATGTGTTATTACAGGGTGGTTCTGGGCCTGTACATGGTGTGTTATTACAGGGTGGTTCTGGGCCTGTACAGGGTGTGTTATTACAGGGTGGTTCTGGGCCTGTACAGGATGTGTTATTACAGGGTGGTTCTGGGCCTGTACAGGGTGTGATGTTACAGTGTGGTTCTGGGCCTGTACAGGGTGTGATGTTACAGGGTGGTTCTGGGCCTGTACAGGGTGTGATGTGACAGGGTACTTCTGGGCCTGTACAGGGTGTGATGTTACAGGGTGCTTCTGGGCCTGTACAGGGTGTGATGTTACAGGGTGCTTCTGGGCCTGTACAGGGTGTGATGTTACAGGGTGGTTCTGGGCCAGTACAGGGTGTGATGTTACAAGTGGTTCTGGGCCTGTACAGGGTGTGATGTTAAGGGTGGTTCTGGGCCTGTACAGGGTGTGATGTTAAGGGTGGTTCTGGGCCTGTACAGGGTGTGATATTGCGCGGTTGGTTCTGGGCCTGTACAGGGTGTGATGTGACAGGGTGGTTCTAGGCCTGTACAGGGTGTGATGTTACAGGATGGTTCTGGGCCTGTACAGGGTGTGATATTGCGCGGTTGGTTCTGGGCCTGTACAGGGTGTGATGTGACAGGGTGGTTCTGGGCTGGTGTGTTATTACAGAGTGGTTGTGGACCTGTACAGGGTGTGTTATTACATGGTGGTTCTGGGCCTGTACAGGGTGTGATGTTACAGGGTGGTTCTGGGCCTGTACAGGGTGTGATGTGACAGGATGGTTCTGGGGCTGTACACAGGGTGTGTTATTACAGGGTGGTTCTGGGCCTGTACAGGGTGTGATGTGACAGGGTGGTTCTGGGCCTGTACAGGGTGTGATGTTACAGGGTGGTTCTGGGCCTGTACATGGTGTGTTATTACAGGGTGGTTCTGGGCCTGTACAGGGTGTGTTATTACAGGGTGGTTCTGGGCCTGTACAGGGTGTGTTATTACAGGGTGGTTCTGGGCCTGTACAGGGTGTGTTATTACAGGGTGGTTCTGGGCCTGTACAGGGTGTGTTATTACAGGTTGGTTCTGGGCCTGTACATGGTGTGTTATTACAGGGTGGTTCTGGGCCTGTACAGGGTGTGATGTTACAGGGTGGTTCTGGGCCTGTACAGGGTGTGATGTTACAGGGTGCTTCTGGGCCTGTATAGGGTGCAATGTTACAGGGTGCTTCTGGGCCTGTATAGGGTGTGATGTGACAGGGTGGTTCTGGGCCTGTACAGGGTGTGTTATTACAGGGTGGTTCTGGGCCTGTACAGGGTGTGATGTTACAGGGTGGTTCTGGAACTGTACAGGGTGTGATGTGACAGGGTGGTTCTGGAACTGTACAGGGTGTGATGTTACAGGGTGGTTCTGGGCCTGTACAGGGTGTGATGTTACAGGGTGGTTCTGGAACTGTACAGGGTGTGATGTGACAGGGTGGTTCTGGGCCTGTACAGGGTGTGATGTTACAGGGTGGTTCTGGGCCTGTACAGGGTGTGATGTTACAGGGTGGTTCTGGGTCTGGGCCTGTACAGGGTGTGTTATTACAGTGTGGTTCTGGGCCTGTACAGGGTGTGATGTTACAGGGTGGTTCTGGGCCTGTACAGGGTGTGATGTTACAGGGTGGTTCTGGGCCTGTACAGGGTGTGATGTGACAGGGTGGTTCTGGGCCTGTACAGGGTGTGATGTTACAGGGTGGTTCTGGGCCTGTACAGGGTGTGATGTGACAGGGTGGTTCTGGGCCTGTACAGGGTGTGATGTGACAGGGTGGTTCTGGGCCTGTACAGGGTGTGATGTTACAGGATGGTTCTGGGTCTGTACAGGGTGTGATGTTACAGGGTGGTTCTGGGCCTGTACAGGGTGTGTTATTACAGGGTGGTTCTGGGCCTGTACAGGGTGTGATGTTACAGGGTGGTTCTGGGCCTGTACAGGGTGTGATGTTACAGGGTGGTTCTGGGTCTGTACAGGGTGTGATGTTACAGGATGGTTCTGGGCCTGTACATGGTGTGATGTTACAGGGTGGTTCTGGGCCTGTACATGGTGTGATGTTACAGGGTGGTTCTGGGCCTGTACATGGTGTGTTATTACAGTGTGGTTCTGGGCCTGTACAGGGTGTGATATTACAGGGTGGTTCTGGGCCTGTACAGGGTGTGATGTTACAGGGTGGTTCTGGGCCTGTACAGGGTGTGATATTACAGGGTGGTTCTGGGCCTGTACAGGGTGTGATGTTACAGGGTGCTTCTGGGTCTGGGCCTGTGCAGGGTGTGTTATTACAGGGTGGTTCTGCGCCTGTACAGGGTGTGATGTTACAGGGTGCTTCTGGGTCTGGGCCTGTGTGTTATTACAGGGTGGTTCTAGGCCTATACAGGGTGTGTTATTACAGGGTGGTTCTGGGCCTGTACAGGGTGTGATGTGACAGGGTGGTTCTGGGCCTGTACAGGGTGTGATGTTACAGGGTGGTTCTGGGCCTGTACATGATGTGTTATTACAGGGTGGTTCTGGGCCTGTACATGGTGTGTTATTACAGGGTGGTTCTGGGCCTGTACAGGGTGTGTTATTACAGGGTGGTTCTGGGCCTGTACAGGATGTGTTATTACAGGGTGGTTCTGGGCCTGTACAGGGTGTGATGTTACAGTGTGGTTCTGGGCCTGTACAGGGTGTGATGTTACAGGGTGGTTCTGGGCCTGTACAGGGTGTGATGTGACAGGGTACTTCTGGGCCTGTACAGGGTGTGATGTTACAGGGTGCTTCTGGGCCTGTACAGGGTGTGATGTTACAGGGTGCTTCTGGGCCTGTACAGGGTGTGATGTTACAGGGTGGTTCTGGGCCAGTACAGGGTGTGATGTTACAAGTGGTTCTGGGCCTGTACAGGGTGTGATGTTAAGGGTGGTTCTGGGCCTGTACAGGGTGTGATGTTAAGGGTGGTTCTGGGCCTGTACAGGGTGTGATATTGCGCGGTTGGTTCTGGGCCTGTACAGGGTGTGATGTGACAGGGTGGTTCTAGGCCTGTACAGGGTGTGATGTTACAGGATGGTTCTGGGCCTGTACAGGGTGTGATATTGCGCGGTTGGTTCTGGGCCTGTACAGGGTGTGATGTGACAGGGTGGTTCTGGGCTGGTGTGTTATTACAGAGTGGTTGTGGACCTGTACAGGGTGTGTTATTACATGGTGGTTCTGGGCCTGTACAGGGTGTGATGTTACAGGGTGGTTCTGGGCCTGTACAGGGTGTGATGTGACAGGATGGTTCTGGGGCTGTACACAGGGTGTGTTATTACAGGGTGGTTCTGGGCCTGTACAGGGTGTGATGTGACAGGGTGGTTCTGGGCCTGTACAGGGTGTGATGTTACAGGGTGGTTCTGGGCCTGTACATGGTGTGTTATTACAGGGTGGTTCTGGGCCTGTACAGGGTGTGTTATTACAGGGTGGTTCTGGGCCTGTACAGGGTGTGTTATTACAGGGTGGTTCTGGGCCTGTACAGGGTGTGTTATTACAGGGTGGTTCTGGGCCTGTACAGGGTGTGTTATTACAGGTTGGTTCTGGGCCTGTACATGGTGTGTTATTACAGGGTGGTTCTGGGCCTGTACAGGGTGTGATGTTACAGGGTGGTTCTGGGCCTGTACAGGGTGTGATGTTACAGGGTGCTTCTGGGCCTGTATAGGGTGCAATGTTACAGGGTGCTTCTGGGCCTGTATAGGGTGTGATGTGACAGGGTGGTTCTGGGCCTGTACAGGGTGTGTTATTACAGGGTGGTTCTGGGCCTGTACAGGGTGTGATGTTACAGGGTGGTTCTGGAACTGTACAGGGTGTGATGTGACAGGGTGGTTCTGGAACTGTACAGGGTGTGATGTTACAGGGTGGTTCTGGGCCTGTACAGGGTGTGATGTTACAGGGTGGTTCTGGAACTGTACAGGGTGTGATGTGACAGGGTGGTTCTGGGCCTGTACAGGGTGTGATGTTACAGGGTGGTTCTGGGCCTGTACAGGGTGTGATGTTACAGGGTGGTTCTGGGTCTGGGCCTGTACAGGGTGTGTTATTACAGTGTGGTTCTGGGCCTGTACAGGGTGTGATGTTACAGGGTGGTTCTGGGCCTGTACAGGGTGTGATGTTACAGGGTGGTTCTGGGCCTGTACAGGGTGTGATGTGACAGGGTGGTTCTGGGCCTGTACAGGGTGTGATGTTACAGGGTGGTTCTGGGCCTGTACAGGGTGTGATGTGACAGGGTGGTTCTGGGCCTGTACAGGGTGTGATGTGACAGGGTGGTTCTGGGCCTGTACAGGGTGTGATGTTACAGGATGGTTCTGGGTCTGTACAGGGTGTGATGTTACAGGGTGGTTCTGGGCCTGTACAGGGTGTGTTATTACAGGGTGGTTCTGGGCCTGTACAGGGTGTGATGTTACAGGGTGGTTCTGGGCCTGTACAGGGTGTGATGTTACAGGGTGGTTCTGGGTCTGTACAGGGTGTGATGTTACAGGATGGTTCTGGGCCTGTACATGGTGTGATGTTACAGGGTGGTTCTGGGCCTGTACATGGTGTGATGTTACAGGGTGGTTCTGGGCCTGTACATGGTGTGTTATTACAGTGTGGTTCTGGGCCTGTACAGGGTGTGATATTACAGGGTGGTTCTGGGCCTGTACAGGGTGTGATGTTACAGGGTGGTTCTGGGCCTGTACAGGGTGTGATATTACAGGGTGGTTCTGGGCCTGTACAGGGTGTGATGTTACAGGGTGCTTCTGGGTCTGGGCCTGTGCAGGGTGTGTTATTACAGGGTGGTTCTGCGCCTGTACAGGGTGTGATGTTACAGGGTGCTTCTGGGTCTGGGCCTGTGTGTTATTACAGGGTGGTTCTAGGCCTATACAGGGTGTGTTATTACAGGGTGGTTCTGGGCCTGTACAGGGTGTGATATTGCGCAGTTGGTTCTGGGCCTGTACAGGGTGTGATGTTACAGGGTGGTTCTGGGCCAGCACAGGGTGTGATGTGACAGGGTGGTTCTGGGCCAGTACAGGGTGTGATGTGACAGGGTGGTTCTGGGCCTGTACACAGGGTGTGATATTGCGCGGTTGGTTCTGGGCCTGTACAGGATGTGATGTTACAGGGTGGTTCTGGGCCTGTACACAGGGTGTGATGTTACAGGGTGGTTCTGGGCCTGTACAGGGTGTGATGTTACAGGTTGGTTCTGGGCCAGTACAGGGTGTGATGTTACAGGGTGGTTCTGGGCCTGTACACAGGGTGTGATGTTACAGGGTGGTTCTGGGCCAGTACAGGGTGTGGTGTTACAGGGTGGTTCTGGGCCTGTACAGGGTTTGATGTGACAGGGTGGTTCTGGGCCTGTACAGGGTGTGATATTGCGCGGTTGGTTCTGGGCCTGTACAGGGATGTGATGTTACAGGGTGGTTCTGGGCCTGTACAGGGTGTGATGTGACAGGGTGGTTCTGGGCCTGTACAGGGTGTGATATTGCGCAGTTGGTTCTGGGCCTGTACAGGGTGTGATGTTACAGGGTGGTTCTGGGCCTGTACAGGGTGTGATGTTACAGGGTGGTTCTGGGCCTGTACAGGGTGTGATGTTACAGGGTGGTTCTAGGCCTGGACATGGCGTGATGTGACAGGGTGGTTCTAGGCCTGTACAGGGTGTGATGTGACAGGGTGGTTCTGGGCCTGTACAGGGTGTGATGTGACAGGGTGGTTCTAGGCCTGTACAGGGTGTGATGTGACAGGGTGGTTCTGGGCCTGTACAGGGTGTGATGTGACAGGGTGGTTCTAGGCCTGTACAGGGTGTGATGTTACAGGGTGGTTCTGGGCCTGTACAGGGTGTGATGTGACAGGGTGGTTCTGGGCCTGTACAGGGTGTGATGTGACAAGGTGGTTCTGGGCCTGTACAGGGTGTGATGTGACAGGGTGGTTCTGGGCCTGTACAGGGTGTGATGTGACAGGGTGGTTCTAGGCCTGGACAGGGTGTGATGTGACAGGGTGGTTCTGGGCCTGTATGGGGTGTGATGTGACAGGGTGGTTCTGGACCTGTACAGGGTGTGATGTGACAGGGTGGTTCTGGGCCTGTACAGGGTGTGATGTGACAGGGTGGTTCTAGGCCTGTACGGGGTGTGATGTGACAGGGTGGTTCTGGGCCTGTATGGGGTGTGATATGACAGGGTGGTTCTGGGCCTGTACAGGGTGTGATGTGACAGGGTGGTTCTGGGCCTGTACAGGGTGTGATGTGACAGGGTGGTTCTAGGCCTGTACAGGGTGTGATGTGACAGGATGGTTCTGGGCCTGTACAGGGTGTGATGTGACAGGGTGGTTCTGGGCCTGTACAGGGTGTGATGTGACAGGGTGGTTCTGGACCTGTACAGGGTGTGATGTGACAGGGTGGTTCTGGGCCTGTACAGGGTGTGATGTGACAGGGTGGTTCTGGGCCTGTACAGGGTGTGATGTGACAGGGTGGTTCTAGGCCTGTACAGGGTGTGATGTGACAGGTTGGTTCTGGGCCTGTATGGGGTGTGATGTGACAGGGTGGTTCTAGGCCTGGTCGTGGCGTGATATTACCAGCACAATGTATAATATTAGAGGCTTTCTCTAGCTGGAGTTTGTACCCTGATTGTGACAGGGGATGGGAGAGCCAGATGGGACAGCGCTGAGATTTGCATAGTAATAAGATTGGGACAGGTCAGCTCTGCAAACTCATTTAATAACAGTGTACAATGGGGGTGGGGAATGTCGGAGTTAACTCTTTCTTGATTTTTGTTGTTCCCTGAGAGGAGTGCTTGCGAGTGGCTGGTAACCCTGTCTTTCACCTGCCCACCTCCAAATATTCTGTACAATAAATTATTAACTCTGCCTTATTACTTACATGCATAATCGTTATTTTATTACATTTGATATGATTTACTTTGTGCTGTAGAACATTACCTAATGGTCTATTTTGTCCTTTCTTTTTTCTCAAATCCCCCTCTTCTTCACCCTCTCTCCCGAATCCCACCTCTCTCTCTCTCGAATCCCACCTCTCTCTCGAATCCCACCGCGCTCTCTCTCGAATCCCACCTCTCTCTCGAATCCCACCGCGCTCTCTCTCGCACTCTCTCGCGCTCTCTCTCTCTCGCGCTCTCTCTCTCTCGCGCTCTCTCTCTCTCGCGCTCTCTCGCGCTCTCTCTCTCTCGCGCTCTCTCTCTCTCTCTCGCGCTCTCTTCTCCTCTCTCTCTTCTCTCTCTCTCTCTTCTCCTCTCTCTCTCTCTCTTCTCCTCTCTCTCTCTCTCTCTTCTCCTCTCTCTCTCTTCTCCTCTCTCTCTCTCTTCTCCTCTCTCTCTCTCTCTCTCTTCTCCTCTCTCTCTCTCTTCTCCTCTCTCTCTCTCTTCTCTCTCTCTCTCCTCTCTCTTCTCCTCTCTCTCTCATCTTCTCCTCTCTCTCTCTCTCTCTCTCTTCTCTCTTCTCTCTTCTCTCTCTCTCTCTCTCTCTCTCTTCTCCTCTCTCTCTCTTCTCCCTGTCTCCTTTTCCCTCTTTCTCCCTCTTTTTCCTCTTCCTCTGTCTCACCTTTTCCTTTTCTCTCTACCTCTTACCCTCTCTCTCTATTCCTTCCCCTCCTTATACCACCCCTCTCTCCTTCTTCTCTCTCTCTCCTCTCTCTCTCTCTCTCTCTCTCTCTCCTTCTCTTACGATTTCCCTCTCTCTCTCTCTCTCTCTCTCTCTCTCTCTGCTTCTCTTACTATTTCCTTCTCTCTCTCTCTCTCTCTCCTCTCTCTCTCTCATCTCTCTCTCTCTCTCTCTCTCTCTCTCTCTCTTCCCCCCCCCCCCCCCTCCCTCTCTCCCCCTCCCTCCCTCCCTCCTTTGCAGGGCTCCGGAGATTATCCTGGGTTTACCTTTTTGCGAGGCCATCGACATGTGGTCTTTGGGATGTGTAATTGCCGAGTTGTTTTTGGGGTGGCCCTTATACCCTGGGGCCTCCGAATATGACCAGGTGGGTTGTGTTGTGCATACAAACTATTATTATCATGTCTTGCACTGAGATCCCCGCTCTCTATTATACACAATCCTTCGTATATGCAGCATTTACCCGCTATCTCATATCTATCTGTATTCATGTGGTTCCTGGAAGTAGCATTGCCTGGTCCATACACACTAGGGTTATGATGAGAACATACAAACTCCATACAGAAAGTGACTTGGAATTTAACTGTTGACCTCATTGCTATGAGACAGCAATGCTAACCACTATGCCAACTATGCTGTCCAGTACACTTTTATCACCACATAATCACATGGCACAATCGGGGCCTCAAAACTAAAGCTGGGTGCACACCAGAGTGATGATGCAACCCAGCGACGTGGCGATGCGATATAACCGTATATCGCATCACCGCACACACTACACAATCTGTTGTATGACAACGCAATATATTATTCATGCAACAACACAACGTTCTGCGTGGAATCGTCCCATCTTATGTGCAGCACATCTGATATGATGATGCAACCACCCAAGTCATTAAACAATGCATTGGGTGGATTAGGGGGTACACACTATACGTCCAATATATCATATAGTGTGTACCCAGCTTGGAACGTTGACCAAGTCTTAATTTATATGATCATTAAAACCTGCTTAAAAAGTAATAATAATAGTAATTGCAGACTTGTCATTAGATTGTACGGGGTCTCTGCCAGACACTATATAATGGCAGCTGCGCACAAAGATCTTCTGCGTGAAGTTGCGCTAACAGATACAGGGCTCCATCAAACGCGTTATGCCCGTTCTTCCTAGAACCTTGTGTTTTTGCGTTCTGAAGGGTCCACTGGTCTCTGTAACCCAGCGACGTGGAATCTGTGGTTCTTTGTTACATGTGAACAGTTTATGCTCCCAGTGGTGATATAACATCTGTTGTCTCCTATAGAACATAGAACTAATGTTACAGTATAACAATGCGGTGGATTATGGACACATTGTATAATCCCTGCCGGCGCTGTAACCCACATGATGTCTTTAACCAGGATTTTGGAATTCTGACAAATGTTGCGGTTGTGCGCTGAGGACCGGTTCCTGCACCCGGACGGTGACTGGAGAGGGAACTTTCCCTCCTACTTGTGTAATAATTTCTACCATCTCCGTCCTCATAGATCAGATACATCTCCCAGACACAGGGACTGCCGGCGGAATATCTGCTCAGCTCCGGAACCAAGACCACCCGCTTCTTTAACCGGGACGGAGACTCGCCTTATCCCCTGTGGAGATTAAAGGTGGGAAGTGTTTCATATGTAAACCTTTATATCAAGCAGAACATGATGTGTGTGTACAATGGAGGCAGCCCATATGTGTGTTATACTAATGTTCACAGCCTATTAATGCCATATTCCACTCTCAGTGATGTCACTGGCTCCTAGTGAGTGGATAGGCTGCACTCTCAGTGATGTCACTGGCTCCTAGTGACTGGATAGGCTGCACTCTTAGTGATGTCACTGGCTCCTAGTGAGTGGATAGGCTGCACTCTCAGTGATGTCACTGGCTCCTAGTGACTGAATAGGCTGCACTCTCAGTGATGTCACTGGCTCCTAGTGACTGGATAGGCTGCACTCTCAGTGATGTCACTGGGCTCCTAGTGACTATAGGCTGCGCTCTCAGTGATGTCACTGGCTTCTAGTGCCTGGATAGGCTGCACTCTCAATGATGTCACTGGCTCCTAGTGACTGGATAGGCTACACTCTCAGTGATGTCACTGGGTACTAGTGACTGGATAGGCTTGCACTCTCCGTGATGTCACTGGATACTAGTGACTGGATAGGCTGCACTCTCAGTTATGTCACTGGCTCCTAGTGACTGGATAGGCTGCACTCTCAGTGATGTCACTGGTAACTAGTGACTGGATAGGCTGCACTCTCAGTGATATCACTGGTTACTAGTGACTGGATAGGCCGCACTCTCGGTGATGTCAATGGTTGCTGGTGTTTTCTTACTGGTGTCATTGACGAGTTCAACTTTTTATCATGAACTAGTTACCAGCCCGTCAAAATGACAAAAGAACATAACAGTAATGTCGGCTCTGTCAGGCGCCATCTAGTGGCCGCTGGCGCGCAAAACACTTGAACTCCTCCCATAGAGGTGAGGCGCAGGATTTTGCTTGTTGACAGAAGTCATTGGTTTAGGTTGTAGAACAGACATTTACAGAAATATGGCAGTGAGCAAATTCTGAATGACTGTTTAGGTGACCGGCCAGCACGGTTCCCTCTAATGTACTATACTGGGATGGAGGTTTGGGAATACATAACTCTTCAGCTCCTCTGGTTTGTGATTTGTTGTGTAACATTTGTGTTGTCTCTTTTGGTATAGACGCCTGACGATCATGAGTCTGAAACGGGTATCAAGTCCAAGGAGGCCAGGAAATACATCTTCAATTGTCTGGATGACATGGCGCAGGTATGTCCCTCAGGCACCATGGTTGGGTTGTATAGGCTCTCAGCTGGCTATTTTGTGTTCTAGTGGGCCCAGTGGGCTGTGTGGCATTTATATTCTCCTGCTCGGATGTCCAGAGTGCTGGGGCAAAGATTTGTCCTCCAGGTCTACTGGGTGCCAATGGTGGCGGGCGAATGTGAAATGCCTGAGGTCTGATGGGTGTAGCTTTAGCTGCTCCGAATGTGTTACTCAGCGTAGGTGTGGCCTGGTCTCTCCGCAGGTGAATATGACCTCGGATCTGGAAGGTAGCGACATTGCTGGTGGAGAAGGCGGACAGGAGGGAGTTTATCGACCTGCTGAAGAAAATGTTGACCATAGATGCAGACAAGAGAATAACCCCCATCGAGACCCTGAACCACCCGTTTGTCACCATGACTCATCTCCTGGACTTCCCACACAGCTCACAGTACGGATACATTCTGGCGTCTCGGAGGGGCACTGGGGGGCAAAGAGGGAGGAAAATAGGGACACAGTAAAAAAGTACAGTTACTTTCAGACTAGACATAATCGCAACCAGTCCCAAACGTAAATAGATTATTCATTCGAGATCAGGTTCACTTTATGGGGCATTTTAAAGGGCGGGGAAGAGGGGTCCTGGGAGCGCGACTTTATGGGTAAGATTTGAGTACTTGGGGTCAGCTGATGTAATTGTGGGTGTTAGTGGGGTGTGGCTTGCATAGAGAGGGGATCCTGTGTGTTTTCTTTGGTCGGAACACTTTCTGTACACCTTATGAAAGTTCTCTTAACTTTCTTCTTCCTTCTTTATGTTTTTGAGAAATTTGCTTATTAGGGGATCATAACACAGGAACACAACTGCCAAAATCCAGGGAAATAAAAGCAAGTGCATCATTTCGGATAAGACCATTCAGGCAGCATATTGAATATGATCCATTTTAAAAATTTGCGTAGGAAAAAAAAAAAAGGATAGAAGTTGTAGCGAAGTAGTAAGTAAGAGGGCAAAGACCAATAGAAGAGAAGAGGAACCGAAAAGGAGAAAAAGACGGAAGAGCGGATCCTCGGTGAGAGAGAGAAAAAATGCAAACCAGTGAAGCCTGAGAACAGGACGACTCATCCGGAAGCAAATGGAGAGGCGAATTGCTAAAGGGAAATCCATGGGGACCACACGGAATCAAATTTTTTGGAAGAATTATTAATGATGCTCGTCATGTACCAAATACGAGCTAATATAGAATGGAAGGAAGGGGCAGCGGCACGTTTCCAGTCCATCGCAATTTGGCAGGTGGTCGCAGAGACCACATGACGCATCAATAGATTTTGGCGTCTGGATAAAGTTGGGACATATAATGGCAGAAGAAAAAACTAGTAACTATTTTAGAGCGGGACCAGGATATATGTATGAATGAGCCTTCTGCATCGCAACCCCTCCAACACCTGTCGGAAGAACCAGGATACAGTTTGCAGAGTCTGGAAGCAACATGGGGGGTCATTCCGAGTTGATCGCTAGCTGCATTTGTTCGCAGCGCAGCCATCAGGCTAAAAAACGGCAGTTCTGCGTATGCGGCGCAATGTGCACGTGCGACGTACGGGCACAACGAACGATGTAGTTTTGTACAGGGTCTAGCGATGCATTTCAGTCGCACTGCTGGCCGCAGAGTGACATGAAGAGGGTGTTTCTGGGTGGGAACTGACCATTTTCAGGAGTGTGCGGAAAACGCAGGCGTGCCAGGAAAAAACGCAGGCGTTGGCTGGGCGAACGCAGGGCCGTGTTTGTGACGTCAAATCCGGAACTGAATAGTCTGAAATGATTGCAAGCGCTGAGTAGGTTTTGAGCTACTCTGAAACTACACAAAAAATGTTTGTAGCCGCTCTGCGATACAACCGTTCGCACTTCTGCTAAGCTAAAATACACTCCCAGTGGGCGGCGGCATAGCGTTTGCATGACTGCTAAAAACTGTTAGCGAACAATCAACTCGAAATGACCCCCATAGTACCATCTGTAAAGTAATTTATAAGTGTTCTTAACGCATATAGAATTAGAAGCAGCATTGTCCCAGATCTCCGCCTATTCGTCCTCAGCTGGCGTAGTGTCAAGATCAGATTCCCAAGCCGTCTCGCAGGAGGTGGGCTGGGGGGGGGGGGGGGAGGGTGGTCGGTGTCAATGTGTATATAAGAGAAATCAGACCTCTAGTGGAAGATCGTCTAAGGCACAATGCTTCAAAAGCAGTCAGCGGCCGTTTGGTGATAACGGGGTAGAATGAAAACGACTAATTTGGAGGAACTGAAACAAATTTCTTGGTGGGATAGATATAGCCTCCTGAATTTGAGAAAATTGGGGTTGCGTTTGTGGAGATATCATTTAGAAACAGTACGCCCCTGTTCTTCCACGGGAGGAACAATGTGTTGTGCATACCGAGAGGAAAAGCAGGATCATGTAGAAGAGGCACAATCGGGGATGGATTGGGGGCTAGGCTGTATTTTTTATTTGCAGAGTCCCAAACAGATAAGGAGCGGGAGATGATTGGGTGGGAGACGACACCTTTGGGTCGGCTGGACCTCGGTATCCATAAAAGGGAGGAGACTAAAGAGAGCCCAAATTCAGCAGCCTCAATCTCAGTCCAGACCTTCCGTGCCTCAGGGTTGCACTGCAATATAACGTCTAAAATCTGGATACCCAGACCTCCAATACGGCTAGGGCGCTGTCGCAGGTGTAAGTGAATCCTGGGGTTTTTATTGGCCCAGATGAAGCGAGAGGACTGAAATCTTACAAATTTGAATACATAGGAGGGGATGAAGATTGGAGTGTTTGGAAGAGACAAAGGAGCCTAGGGAGCACATTCATCTTTACCGAGTTTTTTAGTTCGTTCCTATTCCACTATATAAAAAGAGAAGACCATGAGAGCAGGTCCGATTTGACCCGGGGGAAATTAGCCTGAAAGAGTTGATGATGCCGATGAGTTAAATAGATACCTAAATATTTAAGTTTGCGTTTATGCCAATTAAACGGGAAGGACGCTCCAGGAACCAGTCCCCGGAACATAGAAATCAAGTACTTCAGTTTTGTCAGTATCGGTTGTCTAACTGGAAAATTTGGAATAGAGGTCTGTTTCAGCTAAAAGAGATTGCATAGATTGGGCCGGTTGTCCAAGGGATATCAGGACATCGTCTGCATAGAGCGTGATTTGGTGTTAAGTTGGGCCTATTCGCACACCAGCAATGTCGGCATTGGCACATATCCTCGCAGCTAGGGGTTCCATAACGAGGGGCAAATATTAAGGGGGGAGAGCAGGCAGCCTGGTGCCGTTGGCGATCCAAAAGGGGAAGAGGTGAAGCGATTAACTGAAACCGTGGCTGAGGGGGAGTGGTACAGAGCTTGGATACCTTGGAGAAATCTACCGGCAAAACCCATCCTTTGGAGGATCTGAAAGACAAAGGACCATGAAATCCGGTCGAACGCCTTTTCGGCATCCAGCACAAGAATCAAAGAGGGGAGTTTCTGTATATGGATAGAGTGAATTACGTCTATGGCTCTCCTAGTGTTGTCGGACGCCAGGCGACCTGGAATAAAGCCTACCTGGTCCGGGTGAATGAGGTGGGGAAGACGCAGCGCTAAGATTTTGGAGTAACTCTTTAGGTCTACATTAAGTGGAGACATTGGCCGGTAGTTGGCACTTTTCGAGGAATCTCGGTCAGGTTTGTGGGATCACCACTATGTCTGCTGGCAACGAAGCAGGTGTTGAGCACCAATCCGCAGCCAGTAGTCCGGAGCACCAATCCGCAGCCAGTAGTGCTGTGGCACTGTATAAGCCCAGGGAGCACCGCAGGATGGCTGGAGACAGACATGGGGCTGCCGCTTATCACCTCAGAGCTGTTCCAAAATGGCCGAGTCCCGTTGCCGGGGGCTGCTCAGTCAGTCTGTTCTCTCCGCTCACCAAGATAACCTGGCAGCAGCGCAGAGCACCGCTTAGTTCCCCGGGAGGTCCGTCGCTAGACGGGATGAGGTCCGCAGATGTCACCCGAGACACCGGATCTCCCAGCGGGGGGGATGCCCAATCGAAGTCACGGATCCTGAAAGGAGGGTAGGCCGCAACATGCAGGGACAGGAAAACCCGTCCCCCCGACTCCGCAACCTAGCCCCACCGGATGCAAATTGTCAGGGCAGCCTAGGGCAATAAATGATGCAGTTAAAGCGGGCAGCAATAGGGGTTTTAGGTCCTTTTTGTTGCTGCGAGTGCAGGAGCTCCTATTAGGCACGTCTGCCTCGGCTGACCGTCAAGCCACGCCACCATGTGGTTTATTTTTCATTCAATAATGTTGTCCTTTTTTTTCCCATTTCTCTTTCCCATCTTCTTCCAAACACCCGTCCATCGCCCCTTCCTCCTCCTCGCTATGGCTTTGGCCTGTGTCTCCCCCCTGCCTCTCTCCGCAGCGTCAAGTCTTGTTTCCAGAATATGGAGATCTGCAAGAGGCGGGTGAATATGTACGATACTGTGAACCACAGCAAGACCCCCTTCATCACACACGTAGCCCCCAGTACTTCCACCAACCTCACCATGACCTTCAACAACCAGCTGAACACTGTGCATAGCCAGGTGAGGACCCTGCCGCCCAAACTCTATGTATGATGTCATCATTTGGTTTTCATACCGTTCTAATCGTCTTCCCCCTCTTCACCAGCCCTCTGCAGCCTCCATGGCGGCTGTTGCTCAGAGGAGCATGCCCCTGCAGACAGCAGCCGCACAGATCTGCGCTCGGCCTGACCCCTTCCAGCAGGCTCTGATTGTCTGCCCACCAGCCTTCCAAGGTGAGTATTCCATCTCCTTTTTCTTGGGGGAGCCTACTGACCAATGGGAATCGGCCCTGTGGTGTCACATGACCCATTTTATCTATGACGTTCAGACAGTGGTCTATTGCAAGCCACTCCTGCACCTGTGAGACCTATACTGTTTAATGGGTGGGATGTGATGTGATGTGATGTATGGTAGCTTCCTATAATGGTAAGTTTGCGGTTTCCTCCCACAGTCCAAATGCAAAAACTACTGGGAGGTTAATTGGCTTCTGAAAAAAAAGAACCCTTGTTTGTATGTTTCTGCCGGTTTAAGGGAAGATTACAGGCTCCTCTGGGGCAGGGACCGATCGCGAATGGCTGAAGATTCTTTGTGCAGCGCTGCATAATGCGCCACGTAAATAAATAGCAATAAATAAATAATTTGTTTAATAGGGTTTCTCTGATTTTATTGTGATACAGTAAATGCTGTTATGTGCTTCCTCAGGCCTGCAGACCTCTCCTTCCAAACACGGCGGCTATTCTGTGCGTATGGATAACACACTTCCGCTGGTCACGCAGACGGCGGCCGCGCAAGCTCTGCAAATCCAGTCGGGCCTCCTGACTCAGGTACAGTGTAAGACCAGCGTACGCCTGTATCTAGAAACTGCTGTGTAGGCCAATCATACAATCTATAGTTCTAGATTTGGCCTGTAGGGGGAACTATTCTATTGCTGTAGATGATTTTCCTTTTAGTTTTATGGGAGGAAGGGGAAACCGTTTCCCTCTGCATAATACGCAGTGTCCATGTATCTTACTGAACACACGCACAGTAATGGCAAAGTGAATATAAACCATACTTAAACCTTAAGTGGATTTTCTAGTTGATGGCGCATTTATGTGTGTAAATCTACCCTTTTTTCTGCACTGCAGGCGTGGCCCAGCGGCACTCAGCAGATCCTGCTTCCCCCGGCGTGGCAGCAGCTGGCAGGAGTGGCAGCACCTACTTCTGTCCAGCATGCCACGGTCATCCCAGAGAGCATGACGAGTACCCAGCAGCTGGCAGACTGGCGGTGAGTCTGTCCTGAAGTAGTAGTTGTGTGTGTGTGTGTGTGTGTGTGTGTGTGTGGTGGGGGGTGGGGTGGAGTCTGCCCACTTGTTGGGCATTTACTGCCCTCTTGTGCCCAGATGCCTCAGACACGGGCAAGCTGGTCATTCGGTTTTAGCATGATGCAATGTAACGTCTTTGTATTTTATAATCTGCATCGCTGTAGTGCAAATAATTTATGGAATTTTGGGCAAGGAACAAGGACGCCCTTATAACTGCCGCACCAATTTGCACGTTCCAAATCTGATGGGCTCTGTAAATATCCTGTCTTTCCCTAATGAGTCGGTATAAGTCTTATTATTCTGTATGCACAGATGTGCTGTAATGTATGGTGACCTGACGCCTCCTTTGTTTTGCAAACTGCACCATAAAAATACAGTCTGACTTTCAGTAGATGACTGCGGACAATAGCGTGTTCCGGACGCGTTCCCCGCTCCTGTCCTTGACCCTCCTTTTGTTTTTTCTTCTGATCTCTTTCCAGGAACAGTCACGCTCACGGTGGCCACTACAATCCATAATGCAGCAGCCGGCGCTCCTGGCGGTCATGTCACCCTACCCTCCGCTCAGCCCTTGAAATGTGGGCGTGGCTCACGTCATGAGACAGCAGCCAACCAGCTCTTCCTCTCCCGCAAAAAGCATCACTCGTCAGTGAGGTGAGAGCAACGAAAAGGGGCGGTGGAAGGGGGGGGTGGGGGGGGGTATGCGGCAAGAGTAAAGTATACAGACCGTGCAGTGGATGCAATGAGAACGTAGCATAACATATACACAATTGGGGTAATATACGTGCAGTGTGGTTGTTACTGACAACCAGTTTGCCCACATGTTGGATAAAGACTTCCCCCCAACCTGAGTTCATCTCCGTACACTGGCACCAGATCGATGATCCCGACATACAGAGTGGTTGTATTTTCTGATAACCTCCCATCAGGGACATAGTATTCATTACTCTCCGCTCGTTACGATATAAAATGTTTGTTGCATGAGCGCAGGAGAATAGGGTGTAATTCCCAGTCACACATTATACACGTCAATCACACATTATAGTCTATTACACTGACACGGATATTATGGTATTCTGGATAAGAAATTGTCAATAATTTACATTATCTGGATAAAATACAGAGGAGTTTCTATGTATAGAATAGACTGATTATAGCGGAGTCTGCACTGTATAATAACCAGAGATTGTTACATTGAATTATGTTAAAATATTATTTTGATCCGGTTTCTCTCTCTCTCTCCTATTCTCCCTCTCTCCTTCTCTCTCTCTCTCTCTCTCTCTCTCTCTCTCTCTCCTATTCTCTCTCTCTCTCTCTCTCTCTCTCTCTCCTATTCTCTCTCTCTCTCTCTCTCCTATTCTCTCTCTCTTCTCCACCTTCTCCCTTCTCCCTCTGTCTCCTTTTCCCTCTCTCCTTCTCTCTCTCCTCCTTCTCCTTCTCCTTCTCCTTCTCTCTCTCCTCCTTCTCCTTCTCCTTCTCCTTCTCCTTCTCTCTCTCTCTCTCTCTCTCTCTCTCTCTCTCCACCTTCTCCCTCTGTCTCCTTTTCCCCTCTCTCTCTCTCTCTCTCTCTCTCTCTCTCTCTCTCTCTCTCTCTCCCCTATTATCTCTCTCTCTCTCTCTCTCTCTCTCTATTCTCTCTCTCTCTCTCACCTATTCTCTCTCTCTCTCTCCTATTCTCTCTCTCTCTCTCTCTCTCTCCTATTCTCTCTCTCCTCTCCACCTTCTCCCTCTGTCTCCTTTTCCTTCTCTCTCTCTCTCTCTCTCTCTCTCTCCTATTCTCTCTCTCTCTCTCTCTCTCTCTCTCTCCTATTCTCTCTCTCTTCTCCACCTTCTCCCTCTGTCTCCTTTTCCCTCTCTCCTATTCTCTCTCTCTCTCTCTCTCTCTCTCTCTCTCTCTCTCTCTCTCTCTCTCTCTCTCTCTCTCTCTCTATTCTCTCTCTCTCTCCTCTCCACCTTCTCCCTCTGTCTCCTTTTCCCTCTCTCTCCTTCTCCTCTCTCCTTCTCTCTCTCTCTCTCTCCCCTATTCTCTCTCTCTCTCTCCTATTCTCTCTCTCTCTCTCCTATTCTCTCTCTCTCTCTCTCTCTCTCTCTCCTATTCTCTCTCTCTCTCCTATTCTCTCTCTCTCTCCTATTCTCTCTCTCCTCTCCACCTTCTCCCTCTGTCTCCTTTCCCCTCTCCTCCTTCTCTCTCTCTCTCTTCCTCTCGCTCTCCCTCTCGCTCTCCCTCCCACTCTCTACTTTCCCTCTGTCCCCTTCTTTCTCTCTCTCTCTCTCTCTCTCTCTCTCTCTCTCTCTCTCTCTCTCCTTCTCTCTCTCTCTCTCCTTCTCTCTCTCTCTCTCTCCTCTCTCGCTCTCTCTCTCTCTCCCTCCCACTCTCTACTCTCCCTCTGTCTCCTTTTCCCTCTCGCCTTCTCTCTCTCTTCTCCCTGTCTCCTCCCTCTTTCTGTCTCCTTTTCACTTTCTCCTTCTCCCTCTCTATTTCTCTCCCTCTTTTTCCTCTTCCTCTGTCTCTCCTTTTCTCTCTACCTCTTACCCTCTCTCTATATTCCACCCCCTCTTTATACCACCCTCTCTCCTTCCTTCTCTCTCTCTCTCTCTCTCTCTCTCTCCCCCTCCCTTGCTCTCTCTCTCCCCCTCCCTTGCTCTCTCTCTCCCCCCTCCCTTGCTCTTCTCTCTGTCTCCTCCCTTTCTCTTTCTCCTTTTCCCTCTTTCTCCTTCTCTCTCTCTCACCCTCTTTTTTCCCTCTTCCTCTGTCTCCTTTTCCTTCTCTCTCTACCTCGTACTCTCTCTATCTCCCCCTCCCTCTCTCCTTATCCCACCATCTCTCCCTCTCCCTCTCTCACTTTCTCTCTCCCTTGTTCACCCTCGATCTCCTCCCGATTCCATCTCCCATCGCTGACTACAACCCTCAGGAACTACGAGATGCTATCCTCCCAGTCGCACAGTTCTCCCCAGCGCTCCAAGCGGGTGAAGGAAAACACCCCACCACGCTGCTCCATACCCCAGAACCCTGCCCCCTGCGGCCCTTCCATAACCTGCGGCTGGGGAGACGTACCTGCGGTTTCATCTCGTGCTGACCACCAGCGGCAACCAATAGTCATCCCGGACACCCCCAGCCCGGCCGTCAGTGTGATCACTATCAGCAGCGACACAGATGAGGAGGAGGAGGAGCAGAAACTCGTCGCTCCCAGGTGAGCCCCCAATACGCCGTCTCCTGCAGGTGATGGGAAAGACAGAAGCACAACGTCTCCCGCTAGCTGTAGTATGCGTGGGCTGGTGGAGGGGCAGCTGGTTTGGAGGTCTCGTGGGTTCTTCTACATTCAGAATACATTTTTTTTTTTTAACAAAAATACAAATAGGTTCCACTTTGCTCTGCAGGAGGCAGATTTAGGATCTGCCTCGTCAGCAATCATCCTAAGCGCTTCTTTCTGAATGAAGATTATTTGTTGCCATGACATTTTACTTTTTGGTAACTTTTTGTAAAAAATTATTTTTTCCCCCACTTTTTTATTTATTTATTTTTTTACTGTGTTGCGGCCATGTAAGCTGCAGCCCTTGGCAGGTGGCTATATGATGGGTATTCCTAGCTGACAGGGAAAACTTCCTGAGATTACGTGGACGGCTGCAGCGTTTCACACGATGCAGATCTTCCGCAGCTGTGTCTTTGGGTAACTCTGGGATGACTTTAGCTACAGGAAAAGAAATAACTCCTTACTTTTTTTTTTTAAATGATCTCCTAAAAAGAAATTGTCCCCGGTAAATAATCTCGTTGCCTCCCTCCACTCAGCTGTTTGGCCGCATATCGGATCCCAGTTGCTTTCTGAATAGAACAAGGGGCGTACTGTCAATATAGAGGAGGGGGCGGCTGCGTGTGTTCGTAACAGCTTCCAAAAACACAGGCGGGTATTGAGGGATAATGACAACATTTGAAAACACATCTCTGTTTGTTTGTGTGTTTAAACGGTATCGGAGCCAGATTATCAGACGCTGAATGCGCTATTTTGAGGCATCGATATAGTAGTTGGTGCGCCTCTGAGTGTTAACATAAATTATACATTCCCCCCCCCCTTAATCTTATTGCCCCATTACAGGAGTTTTTCTAAATTAATTTTTTCTTAATCAAAAATTGTTAATAATTGTGCGTGTAAACGTGTGATGTGGTCTTACAGAGTTATTTCAGGTTTCCTACGGTCACCGTTCCTCTAATTTATACCAGATAAAGGTTAACGAAGCGCCAGGTCACCAGCTGCGCTGGTTTAAAAAAAAAAAAAAACTAAATTTGTATTAATTGCAGATAATAGTGAGCTGGAAGTCATTTCCTATGACATGCTTAGAGAATGTTTTGTTTGATAATTGATAACATACGCTAAGCTTGAGATAGCTGGTGCAATGTGACGTGACTATTTCGGTTTGCTAGGACAATGAATCTGTATGCTGCGACAGTTCTGTTCTTTAGTAACTAGTAACCGTTTGGCCTCAGGTAGTTCCATTACCGTGTTCTAACACCGCAACCCTAATGTGTGCGGAAACCTTTATACCGGAATGAATGAGAGACGTAAGGTTGTGTCAGTCTGGCGTTTTGTGCGTCAGTCCCTCCTGTGCGGACACTTTGATGTGAAGGGAGGTTGCTCCTTCTGTGTGGCTCGGAAAACATAACTCTTCCTTTTTACACTGCCAGAATGCCTGCTGCATCTGTCTCCCCGCTCATTTCTGCTTTGCGCAAACATCATTATCATCACTCACTGCCGGATTATGTTTTAATATTTATTTATTTTTGTCCGTCATCTGTTGTTGAAGCCAGCGTAGATGACGCGGTGCGGATTATCTGCTAACAAGCTACATACATGAAATCTCCCATAGCCACCAATCAGACTCTTCCTTCATGTCCAACTCGCACTACAGCAATGAAAGCTGCTTTCTGATTGGGTGCTGCAGGCCGCTATAGGTTTGCACTCTGATCATAAATAGGCCACCCCCTGGGAAAACGTCATTATTATGGCTCTGCAAATAGCCATTCGCCGGAGACGTGGATTTGTGCGTAGAAAGGTCCTTTGTCTCTGCTGTGCGGTGTGACACATGGCGCGGGCTGGTTTACTCCATCCATCCTGCCCCACTGATCTCAGACCTCTGTTATCATAGCAACATAATGCAGTCAGTGCACAAGCTGTTTCCTCCCAGCCACTCTGTGCCTCGTGTCTCTGCTGCTGCAGCAGCCGCCGCCTCTCCCTCTCGCCCTATCTCCCGTCACCCGTCCAGGGTCAGCTTCTGCTTCATGTGAGCACATCCATAGCATTGCAGCAATGATACAGATACACTCCATGATTGTACTATGAGAGTAAGCTCCGGTGGCGAGAAATGGTATTTACTGCGCAATAAGGGGTTACAGCCACACATTGTTACTGGCGACCATCTGAGCGCAATTATTCAGCAGAGGTGCGCAATTTAAACCGTTTTGTTTGTTCACGTTTTTTAAAGAGTTGGCCTATGGCTGCCGAGACTGGACGCGGCAGTAGCGATGCAGGCATCATGTTTTTGTATGTACGAGATCACAGCTGATGACGGATACACGCCCCGAAAACGTCCGCGACACGGCTGCGTTTTCCCAACCACTCCACGTTACCCCCTCCAAACGGTCACTTTCTGTCAACCAATTCTCCATGTGATCCTCATTGCGAGCGGGATCGCAGCGGCCCCTTCGCGCATGCGCACTGCGGTCGCAGCACATGCGCAGTCTGCTGAATAATGCTCCGTTGGCCATTACATATAAAACATGAAATAGGCCCATTGTACAATCACCGCTGCTAATACGGTGCATATAGAAACCGGTCATTACGGTTTATTCAGCTGATTCCTGGATCTGGTATTATACTGTTCTTATTGCCTGAAATCAGGCTCTGCTCTCATTTATCAGGATTAGGTCTAAGTCGTCTCTCTGCAGCGTTCTAGCAATCCACCATGTTCTGCCCCTGTGATGGGATGGGCTCGCTCAGGGGGTTATCCGTGTATGTGGTTTGGCTGGTGCCTCTTACCCTCACCAGCCACCTGCCAGTGAGAGCTGCAGACTCCCTTGCTGCCCGGTTGTAGGAGGTATCAGAACTACCCCATAAATGTAGTACAGCTGTGAGGAGAGGCAATCAAGCTTCAGCCAGACAGTACCACGGCGGGGACATGCATCAACCATCCGGGTGGTGCCCAGAGCTTCCGGGCCATGAATGAAACCAGCAGGGTAATGTGTTGGGTTGGTAGTGTCTGTACCTGGGGCGGAGAACTAGGAATCCGGCTTTCTCAACAGGCATACCCTACACCCCGGAGAATGGCTTCACATGGAAGTGTTCCAGCAGATCCTGGACAAATTGTGAGGCCCATACTCCTGTTTTTGTTTTTTTTCAAATGTATTATTATCGCCCCGTTAAATCCGAACTCCAAATTCATGGCGGCTTTGAAAAGCGCCTCTTACCAAATTTACCCCTTGGGGGTTGCTCTGTATGGGGACTCTGGAAACCTCAGAAACAACAACTTGAGCCTCACCTGAAGACCATCTGTAGATCTAGGTTCATCCTCTTCATGAATAGTGGAGCCGCTGATTGCATCGATCACGTGTATATAACAGGTTAAAGGTTCTCCCAGGTGCTGCTGGGAAATTCAGAACCTGTGGCTGATATAGAGGGGTTTGTGAGGCTCATTAGTAATACAGAGTAAGCACAGCGTCAGATGCCGGCTGCTGTATGTGCCAGTACTCTGTGCCATCTTGTCCTGACCGGAAGACTAAAGACTGTTCTGTCCTCTAGTGTCACTGGTCCCGTACTCTTCCACAGATATCCCGTGCGGTCACTTCCAGTACTAGAGGGTTTCATTAAATAGAAATACACAAAGTTACACAGCTGTTAGTTTTCCGTTCTGGCATGGAAGTCTGTCCTGCAACAAATAACCATGAAATAATGATTAATCGTCATTTATCAGTCGCATCCGATGATTCTTCAGGTTGTTTTTCTTCTACGGAAGCCGTCACCAGACAAACTTGCTCCACAGGGTTTGCCAGTGTCCAAGCTCAGGTTTATGTTTGGTTAAAAAGCCATTCATTGTATAATGCAGGTCTTTCTGTTATGTGTATGACAATAGTTCTCCCGGATAAATCTGGGCCTCTGCGAGAATGGCACCCGCAGTAACTTGTATCGTAGCGGCAATTTGCTTTTAGACCTCAGAATGTTCTTATGTTCACAAGTTGCCTCGTCTCTCCTCAGCCTGCCCAAGCAGCGCCGGAACGTCATCAGCTGCGTTACAGTACACGATTCGCCCATCTCCGATTCCTCAAGCAACACCAGCCCCTATGCCGCCAACGGGCAGCGACGCACCGCCAACACAGCTGCCCAGGAGAGCAAATGCCAGCCAGAGATCTCCTCCTCTTCCAACCCCCGCACCATCATTGTGCCACCTCTGAAGACCCAGCCGAGCGAGGGGCGTCTGGAGTGTGAAAAGAGGCAGCCAGGTGCGGTTCCGGTACTAGGGGCGATTATCGCGGTTGCCTTTTATAGGTTCCGTTGTAGAACACTGCAATGGAATGAACCATGATCGGAATAATATTTTGCTGCATCGATGTATCGCCATTCACCGTGACAATTTTTAGCACTTGCCGTGTCGGTAAGAATATTCTGCGGTTTATAATGTCTGATTTCCCTCCCTCTAGATACAACCAGCCACCACTCGTGCAAGCCCAAATCCTCCTCATCCACTACAGCTTCCAGCAATTCTACGGTGTCGGCCACCTACCGACAGCCCAGGCCTGTGGGCCATTCGTTCCAGCAACAGCCACTGAACCTTAGCCAGGTAAAAGCCTCTATGTCCAGATCGTCACCGTATCAGGGGGTGCAGAGAGTGGTTTACATAGGTCATTTAGCATTTGTTTATTGGGGTGTCATTGGCCACCGTTGGGCTCTAGAAATTCTATTTTGTATTGTATTTTCTGCCCATTGCACTATAGTTTTTTTTTTTTTTTTTTATATATATATATATATATATATATATATATATATATATATATATATATATATTCATGCGCCTGTGTATTGTGTACTTCAGAGTCCGCTAAGCCGGGCGTGAAGGGTGTTTCTTGCTAATTAGAACCAAAGTTAAACTTTTATTAGCGGCGGCTCCAATAAAGGTGTCTTTTTGTTTTTTTTAAATGAAGTATTTTTTTTTACTGAGGTTTTGTTCTTAAGAGTGCAACAAAATAACAAATGTTAAACAAAAAAAATAATAACATAGTAACAGAATCACAAGCGCAACAAAGCATGTTAGGTGAATGACGAGAAGATAAAAGCAATTCAGGTGTATAAGTGATGACCGTATAGAATGTACGGGCAACAATATACAAACAGTATAAATTGAGAAGGTATAAAGCTATACTAAAGAAGAAGACTAAGCGGTCACATCAAAAGCAATTCGGAAGGTGGGGCCACCCACGGGACACCTTAGGGAATCTGGAGAGCAGATCCTGGTGCAAGGCACAGTGGGATGATTGCCAGGGAGACCACACTTTAACACTTATACATGAAGCAGAACAGTTCACAACCCAATCCAGGCAGTAAGGAACGGAGCCTGTGGAGCCATCCATCCCCTAGCAATAAGAACCTTGATTAACGTTAGGAGAACAGTGACATAGAGCTTGTAGGTAGGTATTTAAAAAGTCCTAAAGGCAGAGGCCGAAGCAACAGATACGAGGGTCCAAAAAGGGGATTCGATCCTGATCTTGCGATACATCGGATCACTGCAGAACATAATTCCGATATAGATGGAGGGGACCAAGCATCAGGAACGGAGGTAGGAAGCTTAGCTAAATGCACTGGAGTCCAGTAGACCCTCTGCAGTATATAAAGCTGTATCAGCTGACCCAAGTATCATCGTCCAGTCATTGTCCGTCAGGGGACCCAGGTTTCTCTCCCACCGTAATCTCAATGACTGCAATTCTCCATCTCCAGAATGTAGTGTCGGGGAGGAATACACATAGGAGCTGGGCTTCTGGTGGGGAGCAGCTATTCAGATCCAGCCGGAACTGTACCCCGAGGGCGTGACGGAGCGGCACATATCTATAAAACATACTGTTCTGAAGATCCTAATCTGACAAAGGGAACGGAGCACGCTATCCTGATACAGGCGACCCACAGTCCCGCTCTATTAGAGAACCAGAGGGACCCACCCTCCAGGCAAGGAGTTCAGGAAAAGAGGGGTTTCCCCATAGAGGAGTGCCAGACTTTTCCAGCCTGCACCAAATTGGGGGCACAGTGCTTTAGGGAGGACAAGGTGATAAAGCACCAGCCAATCCGCTTTTAACACTCATTTTTCAAATCCGTAATGATTGGCTGTTGCGCTATCACCCTGCACTTATCACTTCTCCCGGTTAATACATCTGCCTCTCTAAATCCTGTAACTCTTCCACTAACTTGTGACGTTTTCCTCTTTTGTGTTGTCTCGCCTTTTCCTTTTCTTCCATCAGTGTGTATCTGTGTACAGTGCCGCAGCCGGCGAGTGATTATCCTTCTCCCGTCTTCTCTTTCCAGGTCACTCAGCACCTCAGCACAGAGCGCTCGGCCAGCCACCGGAGGCAGCAGGCTTACATCACGCCCACCCTGGCCCAGGCGCCCTACTCCTTCCCACACAATAGCCCCAGCCACGGGGCAGTGCACCCTCACCTGGCTGCTACCGCTCACCTGCCCAGCCAGCCGCACCTGTACACCTACACGGCACCTGCCGCTCTGGGCTCCACCGGCACTGTGGCCCACCTGGTGGCATCTCAAGGATCCGCGCGCCACGCCGCATACCCAGCCAGCATTGTGCCCGTCAGCATGGCGTCGCGGTTGCTTCCCTCTCCCAGTCTCCACCCCAGTCATTACCAGGCTCAATTTGCGCATCAGACTTATATCCCAGCCTCCCCCACCTCTGCTGTTTACACTGGATATCCGCTGAGTCCACCGAAAGTTAATCAGTACCCTTACATCTAGATCCGGTTGGCGGGAAAAGGACGCCGGGGGGGGCACGGACTAATGTAAAGGGTATGATACTAGTGATAACTTTTTAACCTGGAGAATTATGGAAATAGAGGCGGCAGGATGCCATTTGTTCCTTTTCTTTATCCTTGAACACGTTTTGGAGTAACTCTGCCTGTGCAAGGTTCGGGGGGGACACCTGGACCTGTGTCTACGGAGACCTAGAACTCTAGGACTCCAATGAACACTGAACGGTCTCTGGGACCGCCCGACGCAGAGTCTGCAAAGTCTTCTCTCTCCTCTGGACTTTTAACCTTTTTAAACTCTTGGGGGAAGGCGTATGGACGTTGCTGCAGCACCCGTGGGGTGACCGCAATGCTGTAATTTATTAATCTGACTTACTGATGAGAAACACACCGGGCTTTGGTGATGTCGTGCAGATTTAGGAGCTTATACAGAGTCTATAGAGTTAGGGGTTTGTGACCATGATGTAACTCAAGTTTTTAGTTTCTGTTTTAATTTTATTGTGTTCAGTAAGAATTGGAGCAAGGGCTATCCCTGCGCTAAAGGGAGCCCCCACTTCCAGTTTCTTCCTCCTTTTTACCCCTCTCCTATAACTGGGGAGCACTCTGGATACCTCTGATAACACATTTGCACCGCTTTTTAGGTTTCAGGTCCCCCTCCAGCACTAATTGTAATAATTTTAAATTTTAGAGGATTGTAATTTTTATCAATAGAGTATAGAGGAATAATGGACTTCTGGCGCCTAGCCGGGAGGGTTTTAAGATACCAAAAAAAAAAAAAAAAAAGACGATCAATGGGCAGTGGTTTTTTTCTTTTTGTTCTGAAGAGGGTTCTCGGATGTCGTGAAAAGGGATGACTGTGGCTACGTGGAGAAGGACTGCAATATGTGGACTAAAGATCGCACTGTGTCTACGGGGGGACGAGATGGAAATTGCTGGATGGACGGAAACGGAGACAGCTGCTAATCTCTCCCTATTCTGAGTCACTTTAGAAACGGACACTTCGCCCCCCCCCTTCCACCGCTACAATGTAGCACAGCCGGGCGCGCTGTTTTATATGCTACTTCTGACAGATCTATATGTATATATATATATATATATATATAAAAAAAAATTCCGTTCAAGTTGCACAATAGATATAGACCCCACCCATCACACATCCCAGAGTCCAAAACACTACCCCTGTCTGTGATCTAAGGTAACGGCATGTAAATTTGTGATGTCCTAAAACGCGCTATTCCATGTCCTTCGCTCCTAGTGCCTTACAAACTGCTGAAATTGTTTGGTTCTCGTTGTTTCTCTAATATCGTCCCGTGTTAGGTTGGTTGTCGGCGAGTCAAACCCAACTGTGCTAAATCCACATGGACCATAAGTCTCTCCTTCACCCTTCTGAATTTCGGGCGGCATCCATCTCTGTGTGCCGGAGGCGCAACCAGTATTAATCACGTTCACAAACTGATTTTAATTCCATTACGTTTTAACCCCTCAGCTGCAGGAAGCAGTTTAGCAGGCGCAACCGTTGCCTGGAATACCGGTCGCGTCGAGATTCCCAGCAGTTCCTAAGACTCAGAGTCATTAAGAAGACAAACGGCAAAATCCCAAATGTTGGCGCATAGTTATGTGTGTGACCGTATATGTGAGCGAAATTTAACCCCTTCAGTGCTGATGGGATAAAAAAAAAAAGGGAATAAAGGACCTGTAATTTGTGAGACAATGTGCGTACATTTACTATCGCTGCTTTGTGTTCATTTTGTTTTATTTTGTGAAATTTGAAAGACTTAAGGGCTCATTTATCAACGAGTGATAACACTTGCTGCGTATGATGAATGGTACCCCATCTAATCAGCTCCTAACTGTCATATTTCAAACACATGACTGTTGGGAGCTGTTTGGCTGGAGCACCAGTTACAGGACCCTTAAATTGCGTTATAGAAGAAAAAAATCAGCTGATTCATCTCCAAAGAATAAAGAAACCTGGTAAGGTTGCGCAGATTTTCCGATGGTCCGCCACTGCCGGCGGCGATCCATTACTGCGTCTTCGGATGCAGGCAGCGGGTCTGAGAAGCTGCCGGTGGGCGCCCTTTTACAGAAGACGCCTCCTGCTGCACTGACATAAGTTCTCGGCTCCGCTGCTACCGGAGACGCAGCACTGACGACAGAAATATAAACGAATGCAATCGCAGTTGCGATCCAATGCGTAGCGCATATGTGAAAGATGACACAGACGCCTGGATTTGTATCGAGACTCCCACTGGCAGCTTTGCAGATCCCAGCGGCTGCGTACAAACGCACAGCAGCGGACGCAGATCCTCCGATAATTGAATCCATGAGTGACTCTATTGTTATGGAGAATGGAATGCTGGCGCCATGTTTTCTGCGTATGGGATCGCAAGTGTAGGCTGAGGCCCGCCCCGAAACAGCTGCAACGCTCCTGCGTCTGTGCCGTCGCTCCCCGTTACCTCCCCAGTCCCTGACTGTCCATCACGCTGCGAATGCATCCTCACTGCGGGCGGCATGGCTCAGCTACCCTGGAGTGTGCGCAGTGTGACACGCGTACTGTCCTGATGGCGAGGGAACTGCACATGCCCGGGACCCATTCTGTGCATAGTCCTAGTCATAGGGAGAGATGTACTAAGCCTTGGCGGGAGATAAAGTACCGGCCCACCAGCTCCTAACTGTCATTTTTCAACACAGCCTGTAACATAGCAGCTGATTGGCTGGTACTTTATCTCCATCCACTTTATATCTCTCTAAGGATTAGTACACAGGGAGAAATTCATGTGTGTATGCACTGGGCGATTATCACGCAACAGAGCGTGTGCATCTGCCATGATTGCAATAAGCATGTGGGATTACGTCAGGATTACGTAGTACATGGGATTACAGGGGGGCGGCGGTGTCAGAACTGGCGGGCAGCAGGAGGAAGGGCGCGATCGTTCCCCTTCCTTTCATCGTGCAGGTAGAGCAGACTGGCTGCAGCTACCTCTCTCCCCAGCGCGCTGCGGCCAGTCTTCACTACCCCACTCAGCATGCGGCTCTCGGCAACGGGGAAGGGCAGCGGGACTCGGCCCCCCTCTGGGCTGCTCCAATGGGCCGGGAATAAACAGTACCTGCTCCCCTCCTCTCTTGGAGCCACTGTAGCCATAGGTACAAACTGAGATGCGAAACGTGACCGTTTCCCCATAACTGACCGCGGTTAGGATCACTGCAGTTGGTTTGCTGCTTGAATTCGGCCTGTAATGAGTAATCGTGCACCTCACCAGGCAGCAGACTTTGGGGGTAATTCAGACCTGATCGTAGCAGCAAATTTGTTAGCAGTTGGGCAAAACCATGGCCCTCATTCCGAGTTGTTCGCTCGGTATTTTTCATCGCATCGCAGTGAAAATCCGCTTAGTACGCATGCGCAATGTTCGCACTGCGACTGCGCCAAGTAACTTTACTATGTAGAAAGTAATTTTACTCACGGCTTTTTCATCGCTCCGGCGATCGTAATGTGATTGACAGGAAATGGGTGTTACTGGGCGGAAACACGGCGTTTCAGGGGCGTGTGGCTGAAAACGCTACCGTTTCCGGAAAAAACGCAGGAGTGGCCGGGGAAACGGTGGGAGTGCCTGGGCGAACGCTGGGTGTGTTTGTGACGTCAACCAGGAACGACAAGCACTGAACTGATCGCACAGGCAGAGTAAGTCTGGAGCTACTCAGAAACTGCTAAGTAGTTAGTAATCGCAATATTGCGAATACATCGGTCGCAATTTTAAGAAGCTAAGATTCACTCCCAGTAGGCGGCGGCTTAGCGTGTGTAACTCTGCTAAATTCGCCTTGCGACCGATCAACTCGGAATGAGGGCCCATGTGCACTGCAGGTGTGGCAGATGTAACATGTGCAGAGAGAGTTAGATTTGGGTGGGTTATATTGTTTCTCTAACGTCCTAAGTGAATGCTGGGGACTCCGTAAGGACCATGGGGATTAGCGGCTCCGCAGGAGACTGGGCACAACTAAAAGAAAGCTTTAGACTACTGGTGTGCACTGGCTCCTCCCACTATGACCCTCCTCCAGACCTCAGTTAGATTCTTGTGCCCGGCTGAGCTGGATGCACACTAGGGGCTCTCCTGAGCACCTAGAAAGAAAGTATATTTAGGTTTTTTATTTTACAGTGAGATCTGCTGGCAACAGGCTCACTGCACCGAGAGACTAAGGGGTGAAGAAGCGAACCTACCTAACTGGTGGTAGTTTGGGCTTCTTAGGCTACTGGACACCATTAGCTCCAGAGGGATCGACCGCAGGACCCGACCTTGGTGTTCGTTCCCGGAGCCGCGCCGCCGTCCCCCTTACAGAGCCAGAAGCACGAAGAAGGTCCGGAAAATCGGCGGCAGAAGACTTCGGTCTTCACCAAGGTAGCGCACAGCACTGCAGCTGTGCGCCATTGCTCCTCATGTACACCTCACACTTCGGTCACTGATGGGTGCAGGGCGCTGGGGGGGGGGGGGGGGTGCCCTGAGGGCAATAAATAACACCTTGGCTGGCAAATATACATCATATATAGCCCTAGAGGCTATATAGATGTAAAATTACCCCTGCCAGTATTACAGAAAAAGCGGGAGAAAGTCCGCCGAAAAGGGGGCGGGGCTTCTCCCTCAGCACACTGGCGCCATTTTTCCCTCACAGTTCCGCTGGAAGGAAGCTCCCTGGCTCTCCCCTGCAGTCTGAATACTACAGAAGGGTAAAAAAGAGAGGGGGGGCACTAAATTTAGGCGCAGTATAGATAAGATATATATGTAATATATATATAAAAAGCAGCTATAGGGAAAACACTCATTGATAGTGGGATCCCAGTGTTATATAGCGCTCTGGTGTGTGCTGGCATACTCTCTCTGTCTCTCCAAAGAGCTTTGTGGGGTCCTGTCCTCTGTCAGAGCATTCCCTGTGTGTTTGCGGTGTGTCGGTACGGCTGTGTCGACATGTTTGATGAGACTTATGTGGAGGCGGAGCAGATGCCTGTAAATGTGATGTCACCCCCTGCGGGGTCGACACCTGAGTGGATGGTGCTGTGGAAGGAATTACGTGATAGTGTCGACTCCTTACATAAAAGGTTTGACGACATACCAAATGTGGGACAGCCGGCTTCTCAGCCTGTGTCTGCCCAGGCGTCTCAAAAACCATCAGGGGCTCTAAAACGCCCGCTACCTCAGATGGTTGACACAGATGTCGACACGGATACTGACTCCAGTGTCGACGACGATGAGACTAATGTAACTTCCAGTAGGGCCACACGTTACATGATTGAGGCAATGAAAAATGTGTTGCACATTTCTGTTGTTACCCCCGGTACCACAAAAAAGGGTATTATGTTTGGAGAGAAAAAACTACCAGTAGCTTTTCCTCCATCTGAAGAGTTAAATGAAGTGTGTGAAGAAGCGTGGGCTTCCCCTGATAAAAAGCTGGTAATTTCTAAGAGGTTACTAATGGCGTACCCTTTCCCGCCAGAGGATAGGTCACGCTGGGAAACATCCCCTAGGGTTGATAAAGCGCTCACACGCTTGTCAAAAAAGGTGGCACTACCGTCTCCGGATACGGCCTCCCTGAAGGAATCTGCTGATAGAAAGCAGGAGGCTATCCTGAAATCTATATATACACACACCGGTGTTATACTGAGACCGGCTATAGCTTCAGCCTGGATGTGCAGTGCTGCTGCTGCATGGTCAGATTCCCTGTCAGAAAATATAGATACCCTAGACAGGGACACTATATTGCTAACCATAGAGCATATTAAAGACGCACTTTTATACATGAGGGATGCACAGAGGGATATTTGCCGGCTGGCATCCAAAATTAGTGCAATGTCCATTTCTGCCAGGAGAGGGTTATGGACTCGACAGTGGACAGGTGATCCATATGTCGTTTGGAATCTGCAAGTTCTGCCTTATAAGGGTGAGGAATTGTTCGGGGATGGTCTCTCGGACCTCGTTTCCACAGCAACAGCTGGGAAATCTACATTTTTACCCCATGTTCCCTCACAACCAAAGAAAGCACCGTATTATCAGGTACAGTCCTTTCGGCCCAATAGGGGCAAGCGGGTTAAAGGCGCGTCCTTTCTGCCCAGAGGCAGAGGTAGGGGAAAAAAGCTGCAGCATACAGCAAGTTCCCAGGAGCAAAAGTCCTCCCCCGCTTCCTCTAAGTCCACAGCGTGACGCTGGGGCTCCACAGGCGGAGCCAGGTACGGTGGGGGCCCGTCTCAAAAATTTCAGTGGGCTCGCTCACGGGTGGATACCTGGATCCTTCAAGTAGTATCTCAGGGGTACAAACTGGAATTCGAGACGTCTCCCCCCCGCCGTTTCCTCAAATCTGCCTTGCCAACCACTCCCTCAGGCAGGGAGGCAGTGTTACAGGCAATTCAAAAGCTGTATTCACAACAAGTGATAGTAAAGGTGCCCCTACTTCAACAAGGAAGGGGTTACTATTCCACAATGTTTGTGGTACCGAAACCGGACGGTTCGGTGAGACCCATTTTAAATTTGAAATCCTTGAACACATATATAAAAAAATTCAAGTTCAAGATGGAATCGCTCAGGGCGGTTATTGCAAGCCTGGACGAGGGAGATTACATGGTATCGCTGGACATCAAGGATGCTTACCTACATGTCCCCATTTACCATCCTCACCAGGAGTACCTCAGGTTTGTGGTACAAGATTGTCATTACCAATTCCAGACGTTGCCGTTCGGTCTCTCCACGGCTCCGAGGGTCTTTACCAAGGTAATGGTGCAAATGATGATACTCCTTCGAAGGAAGGGAGTTTTAATTATCCCGTACTTGGACGATCTCCTGATAAAGGCGAGGTCCAGAGAGCAGTTGTTGGTAGGGGTAGCACTATCTCGGGAAGTGCTACAACAGCACGGCTGGATTCTAAACATTCCAAAGTCACAGCTGGTCCCTACACGCCTGCTGTTCCTAGGGATGGTTCTGGACACAGAACAGAGAAAAGTGTTTCTCCCGGAGGAGAAGGCCAAGGAGCTGTCATCTCTAGTCAGAGGCCTCCTAAAACCAAAACAGGTGTCGGTGCATCATTGCACGCGGATCCTGGGAAAAATGGTAGCTTCCTACGAAGCGATTCCATTCGGCAGGTTTCATGCAAGAACCTTTCAGTGGGACCTGTTGGACAAGTGGTCCGGATCGCATCTTCAGATGCATCGTCTGATAATCCTGTCTCCAAGGACAAGGGTGTCTCTGCTGTGGTGGCTGCAGAGTGCTCATCTTCAAGGGGGCCGCAGATTCGGCATACAGGACTGGGTCCTGGTGACCACGGATGCCAGCCTTCGAGGCTGGGGAGCAGTCACACAGGGAAGAAACTTCCAAGGACTATGGTCAAGTCAGGAGACTTCCCTGCACATAAATATTCTGGAACTAAGGGCCATTTACAATGCCCTAAGTCAGGCAAAACCCCTGCTTCAAAACCAGCCGGTACTGATCCAGTCAGACAACATCACGGCGGTCGCCCATGTAAATCGACAGGGCGGCACGAGAAGCAGGATGGCGATGGCAGAAGCCACAAGGATTCTCCGATGGGCGGAAAATCACGTGTTAGCACTGTCAGCAGTGTTCATTCCGGGAGTGGACAACTGGGAAGCAGACTTCCTCAGCAGGCACGACCTCCACCCGGGAGAGTGGGGACTTCATCCAGAAGTCTTTCAAATGATTGTAAACCAGTGGGAAAAACCACAGGTGGACATGACGGCGTCCCGCCTAAACAAAAAGCTAGAAAAATATTGCGCCAGGTCGAGAGACCCGCAGGCGATAGCTGTGGACGCTCTGGTAACACCGTGGGTGTACCGATCGGTTTATGTGTTCCCTCCTCTTCCTCTCATACCAAAGGTACTGAGGATAATAAGGAGAAGAGGAGTAAGAACTATACTCATTGTTCCGGATTGGCCAAGAAGAGCGTGGTATCCGGAACTTCAAGAAATGATGTCAGAGGACCCATGGCCTCTACCGCTCAGACAAGACCTGCTGCAGCAGGGGCCCTGTCTGTTCCAAGACTTACCGCGGCTGCGTTTGACGGCATGGCGGTTGAACACCGGATCCTGAAGGAAAAGGGCATTCCGGAGGAAGTCATTCCTACGCTGATTAAAGCTAGGAAAGAAGTAACCGCAAACCATTATCACCGCATATGGCGAAAATATGTTGCGTGGTGTGAGGCCAGGAAGGCCCCAACGGAAGAATTTCAGCTGGGCTGGTTCCTGCACTTCCTACAGTCAGGGGTGACTATGGGCCTAAAATGGGGTTCCATTAAGGTCCAGATTTCTGCTCTATCGATTTTCTTCCAGAGAGAATTGGCTTCACTACCTGAAGTTCAGACTTTTGTTAAGGGAGTGCTACATATTCAGCCCCCTTTTGTGCCTCCAGTGGCACCTTGGGATCTCAACGTGGTGTTGGATTTCCTAAAGTCACATTGGTTTGAGCCACTGAAAACCGTGGATTTGAAATATCTCACGTGGAAAGTGGTCATGTTATTGGCTTTGGCTTCGGCCAGGCGTGTTTCAGAATTGGCGGCTTTGTCATGTAAAAGCCCTTATCTGATATTCCATATGGATAGGGCAGAATTGAGGACTCGTCCCCAGTTTCTCCCCAAAGTGGTATCAGCTTTTCATCTGAACCAACCTATCGTGGTGCCTGCGGCTACAAATGACTTGGAGGCTTCCAAGTTGTTGGATGTAGTCAGGGCCCTGAAAATTTATGTTTCCAGGACCGCTGGAGTCAGAAAGACTGACTCGCTCTTTATCCTGTATGCGCCCAACAAGTTGGGTGCACCTGCTTCAAAGCAGACTATTGCTCGCTGGATCTGTAGTACGATTCAGCTTGCACATTCTGCGGCTGGACTGCCGCATCCTAAATCAGTGAAAGCCCATTCCACGAGGAAGGTGGGCTCTTCTTGGGCGGCTGCCCGAGGGGTCTCGGCTCTTCAACTTTGCCGAGCTGCAACTTGGTCAGGGGCAAACACGTTTGCAAAATTCTACAAATTTGATACCCTGGCTGAGGAGGACCTTGAGTTCTCTCATTCGGTGCTGCAGAGTCATCCGCACTCTCCCGCCCGTTTGGGAGCTTTGGTATAATCCCTATGGTCCTTACGGAGTTCCCAGCATCCACTTAGGATGTCAGAGAAAATAAGATTTTACTCACCGGTAAATCTATTTCTCGTAGTCCGTAGTGGATGCTGGGCGCCCATCCCAAGTGCGGATTGTCTGCAATACTTGTATATAGTTATTGCTTAACTAAAGGGTTATTATTGAGCTATCTGTTGAGAGGCTCAGTTGTTATCATGCTGTTAACTGGGTATAGTATCACGAGTTATACGGTGTGATTGGTGTGGCTGGTATGAGTCTTACCCGGGATTCAAAATCCTTCCTAATTGTGTCAGCTCTTCCGGGCACAGTATCCTAACTGAGGTCTGGAGGAGGGTCTTAGTGGGAGGAGCCAGTGCACACCAGTAGTCTAAAAGCTTTCTTTATAGTTGTGCCCAGTCTCCTGCGGAGCCGCTAATCCCCATGGTCCTTACGGAGTCCCCAGCATCCACTACGGACTATGAGAAATAGAATTACCGGTGAGTAAATTCTTATTTTCTGTGCAGGGTAAATACTGGCTGCTTTATTTTTACACTGGACTTTAGATGTCCGTTTGAACACACCCCACCCAAATCTAACTCTCTCTGCACATGTTACATCGGTCCCACCTGCAGTGCATAGGGTTTTGCCCAACTGCTAGAAATTTGTTGGTACGATCAGGTCTGAATTACCCCCTTTCCCCTCAGTGCATGCATTTGGGACCTTACTCTGAGATGGAAGTAGATTGTTGCGTATGCAGCCAGATCTGCATTCATCTCCTCACAGGCTGGGGGCCGTACAGCATGTGTGAGGCCGGCGCCCAATGCATCAGAACTAAGGCTGACCCCTGGCAGGTGGTCTGTTGCCATTTTTTTTTTTGGTGCGGCTGCGTGGGAAGTCACGCAGTTTCCTGAAAATGGTCCCAGCCTGCCCCCGTTTCGGTCGCCCTGCTGCCTCAACGAAGCCCCCATGACAGACGTCGCTGTCAATCACACTGCGGCCTAATCCTTCCTGGATGCAGCCGCAATGTGTAATGTTGCGCATACGCACAGCGGCCGATGCATGTGCGTAGACCACTTGGATGCGGTCGATGCGTGACTGCGCGGCTGCGTCCAGGTGCGTGTGCAGAGAAGCCGTCAGGAGGCGTCTGTTTACACAAAGCACTTCCTGCGGCATTCACACATCAGCACAGCTGCCATTTACAAAGACGCAGCCACTGTGCTACCTCGCCCATCTCTGCGTCAGGACCTGAATGTGATGCGAACATTTGTCTTTTATCACTTTAATAAAAAAAAAAATATGATGAGAAACACTTGTACAAATAGCAGACAGGACCCTGGATGGAACAGAGCTTACAGTCTACATCTGGGGTGTGTGTGTGTATGTATGTATGTATGTATATATATAATGTGGGGGATGGGACATTACTGAGATCATAACGCTCTACGCCTTAAATGACGTAAGAAACATAGAATGTGACGGCAGATAAGAACCACGTGGCCCGTCTAGTCTGCCCCGTTTTTTTACCATATTTTTATCTCAAACCTTATTTGATCCTTATTTCTGTGTAAGGAGATCCTTATGTCTATCCCAGGCATGTATAAATTGCTCTACTGTCTTACCATCTACCACCTCTGCTGGGAGGCTATTCCGCCTGTCCACTACCCTTTCTGTGAAGTAATTTTTCCTCAAATTATGTTAGGCAGGCAGCCTGTGGTACTCCACATGCTTGGAACTACATATCCCAGCTTGCCCTACCATAGTTTTTGCACCCCCGAACAGCAAAACTGGCAGGGCATGCTGGGATGTGTAGTTCCAAGCATCTGGATTACCAAAGACTGCCTACGCCTGACCTACCCAGTTGATATGAGACTGCTGGTGGGACTGTAAATCCGTATTACACACAAGTGATGATGACGGCGTTGGGGACTGTATACAGAGGGCGTCATCCAGGTGTCGTCACTTCCGTGTGCATTGGAAAGCTGGGGATTAGCTGTAGTACCACCCTCCTCCATTACTATAAGTATTACAAGACTACTGATATCCGTATCATTTACTGGAGGAGGTCCACGGAGTATGGCCAGGGCTGGATTATGGCCTGTGAGGGCACCTACCAATAAAATGAGGGTGCCTGGAGGACTGAATTTGAGAAACACTGTTTTAGACTGTATAGTTGAATAAATGAAATAAACCAAGGTGGGGTGATGTGGGTGAGCGGGGGACATTGCGTATGTACTATGATTGGTCAATGTCTTACACCCAGCATGCCCTGAGACACTTTTGCTATCAGAAAATGCTAAAACTGTGGCAGGGCATGCTGGGATGTGTAGTTTCACAACAGCTGGAGGGCCGCAGGTTGGCCGGGCCTGCTCTGTTGTCTACAGTGCATCCGGAAAGTATTCACAGCACTTCGCTTTTTCCACATTTTGTTATACAACCTTATTCCAAAATGTAATAAATTCATTTTCCCCCTCAAAATTATACACACAATACCCCATAAGGACAATGTGAAAACAGTTTTTTTTTTAGATTTATTGCAAATTTATTAAAAATAAAAAATGAAGAATCACATGTACATAAGTATTCACAGACTTTGCCATGAAGCACAAAATTGAGCTCAGGTGCATCCTGTTTCCACTGATTATCCTTGAGATGTTCCTACAGCTTAATTGGAGTCCACCTGTGGAAAATTCAGTTGATTGGACATGATTTGGAAAGGCACACACCTGTCTATATAAGGTCCCATACTTGACAGTGCACGTCTGAGCACAAACCAAGCATGAAGTCAAAGGAATTGTCTGTAGACCTCTGAGACAGGATTGTCTCAAGGCACAAATCTGGGGAAGGGTACAGAAAAATATCTGCTGCTTTGAAGGTCCCAATGAGCACAGTGGCCCCCATCATTCGTAAATGGAAAAAGTTCGGAACTACCAGGACTCTTCCTAGAGCTGGTTGGCTGTCTAAACTGAGCAATCGGGGGAGAAGAGCCCTAGTCAGGGAGTTGACCAAGAACCCAATGGTCACTCTGTCAGCGCTACAGCATTCCTCTGTGGAGAGAGGAGAACTTTCCAGAAGGACAACCATCTCTGCAGCAATCCACCAATCAAGCATGTATGGTAGAGTGGCCAGACGGGAGCCACTCCTTAGTAAAAAGCACATGACAGCCCGCCTGGAGTTTGCCAAAATGCACCTGAAGGACTCTCAGACCATGAGAAACAAAATTCTGTGGTCTGATGAGACAAAGATTGAACTCTTTGGTGTGAATGCCAGGCGTCATGTTTGGAGGAAACCAGGCACCGCTCATCACCAGGCCAATACCATCCCTACAGTGAAGCATGGTGGTGGCAGCATCATGGTGTGGGGATGTTTTTCAGCGGCAGGAACTGGGAGATTAGTCAGGATAGAGGCAAAGATGAATGCAGCAATGTACAGAGACATCCTGGATGAAAACCTGCTCCAGAGCGCTCTTGACCTCAGACTGGGGCGATGGTTCATCTTTCAGCAGGACAACAACCCTAAGCACACAGCCAAGATATCAAAGGAGTGGCTTCAGGACAACTCTGTGAATGTCTTTGAGTGGCCCAGCCAGAGCTCAGACTTGAATCCGATTGAACATCTCTGGAGAGATCTGAAAATGGCTGTGCACCGACGCTTCCATCCAACCTGATGGAGCTTGAGAGGTGCTGCAAAGAGGAATGGGCGAAACTGCCCAAAGATAGGTGTGCCAAGCTTGTGGCATCATATTCAAAAAGACTTGAGGCTGTAATTGCTGCCAAAGGTGCATCAACAAAGTATTGAGCAAAGGCTGTGAATACTTATGTGCATGTGATTTCTTAGTTTTTTATTTTTAATAAATTTGCAAAAAAAAAACAAAAACTTTTTTCACGTTGTCATTATGGGGTATTGTGTGTAGAATTTTGAGGGAAAAAAATAAATTTATTCCATACTGGAATAAGGCTGTAACATAACAAAATGTGGAAAAAGTGGAGCGCTGTGAATACTTTCCGGATGCACTTGTAAGTAAATTACATCAGGATGTAATTATAATGTCAACATTGTTGAAATTGAACAATATATCTGCAGAATGTCAGCATCTTCCCAATGTCCCTTCTGTGTCACCCCGGTCTGTCAGCCCTTCACCTTTTAGATTGTAAGCTCCCTTCGATGGTACCTGACCCCGGGTTTTCTATGCCTGTCCTATATTGTCTTGTACTGTAAGTGCGGTTTTCTTGTTTGCTCGTTTGATTATGTACTGTGTAATGGGCGCTGCGGATCCCTTGTGATGCCATATAAGTAAAAGGATAATAATAATAATGTCAACATTCTGCAGGGGCCGGAGGGTTAGGCACTTAGGGTTAGTGATACTGATGGGGAGGGCCACCAGAAGTCATCAAGATGTCAGCGCTGCTCCCGGAACACACCAATGCAGCCACCGTACCGGGTAAGTCACCACTGGACCACCAGGGACTTCTGTCAACATTATATTGTTATGTCTATGTTTCATCAGTGCCGACGTGATGAATTGTCAACGTGGTGGAGCCAGCATTCACTCCCAGGTCCCCTAATTATGTCTCATCGTACACGAGGAAAGGCTTGCAAGACTAGGCATGTTTACACTGGAAAAGATGAGATTAAGAGGGGACATGATCAACATTTACAAATATATAAGGGGACAATATACAGATCTTGCGCAGGACCTGTTTTTGGTTAGATCAACACAGCGAACTCGTGGACACACGCTCAGGTTAGAGGAGAGGAGATGAGATTCCACACAATACGGCGTAAAGGCTTTTTTACGGTAAGGACGATACGTGTTTGGAATTCCCTGCCTGAGGGAGTTGTAATGGCTGACTCAGTCAACACCTTTAAGAATGGGTTAGATAAATTCCTAATGGATAAGGATATCCAGGGTTACGGGACATAGTCACGCACTATGGTTATTATAAAAAAGAGGGGTAAAACGTAACGGCTGTCATCAACATCAGTCATAATTTTATACAAAATAATCGTGCATAGGAGACCACAAATAGGTTGAACTCGATGGACAATTGTTTTTTTTCAACCTTAGATACTATGTTACAGAAGTCTCCGTTTACAAACCCCGTAATTGGCGATTGCCCCTACATGACGCCGCCAGTCCTCGTGTAAGAGACTTGCCCTAGTATTAATGCTATTCCTCTGTAATAGCCTAACGCACGGTACAATGTCTGATATTCTGTATATACTGTAAGCCACTGCAGCATAAGTGATTGCGATCCACGTGCCATGGCGGAGACTGAGGTGCACCAAGGACGGACTGTACCTGACACGCTCCCTACACCACCAACCCACTGTCCTGTCGGTTGTCGACATATGTTGGCAGCTACACATCTCCCAGTGCGGAGACAGCTGCTGGCCAGCAGGTGGCAGTAGAAGAGTCCTGGCCCTGGGAACACTGATAAATTAATTATATGCATCCATTTAAAGGAAAATAACCTGAGCAGGGATCCTCAATGAGAAACAGGGATTATCTTGTCCCCAGCGCATCCATGAAAGCCTCTGGAATCTGTTGCAAGACATTATATGACAGCGTCTGACACTATTCTAATATACTTGGACAGAACTTATTAAACTATAGAAACATGATGGATCAGAACTACGGAATTATTTTAGGAAAGGCCGCTGGATGCTATTGATGAAGCAGATTACGGGTACTTGCTCCAAACAAAACTATAAGGGGCAAATATTTATTATCATGATCTCACTGCTCTAAACTGCCATGTGTGTAACCGGTGCTCATGTGCCGCTTCCTCCAGCAGGGGGAGCAACGTGACCAGTAATTCATCTCTTTATTTAATTCTTCCCTCTTAATTGTATTTATTGCAGCATTTTACACACGAACCAGTCACTTGAGTGAGATAATCCTTCATTTGCCCGCCGGACATTCACCTTTCCCTAAATCGGGAAATGGCCCCTACTCCCCAGAATAATGGACCTGGTTCTTATTGTACGCACACTTGGTGATCAGTGGATTGCTCATGTGCAGAACAGGTCCTACGATATTGCTTCCAGACCCCCCTTAACCGCAGAAGGATTGACATGCGGCATTTTGGGGGCGGAGCAGCGATGGCGTCCGGGTCCGTTTTACAAAACGGGGGCCCATCGCCCCTGAAATGTAGACAGGCTGGACCCAGGGTCTGCGTCATTGGAGGCAGATTTCCTAGACCAAGTTGTCCAGATTCTGCGGCCTGCCTGACTAAGCTTCACCGTACACAGACTGACCGTGCACAACTTGCACAAATGCAGACAGTGGGCCCGATTCACACCTGATGGCTGCTGTGCGTTTTTCACACAGCGGGTGATCAGCAATAGGCTGCGCATGCGTATGCACCGCAATGCGCACGTACGTCGGCCAACAACAACAGGCGTCGGCGAAAGGCTGGTGCAAATATTTAATTCGTACAGCCATTCGCATGCTGATTGACCGGAGTAGGCCGTTTGTGGGTGGTAACTGACCGTTTTTTGGGAGTGTCAGGAAAAACACAGGCGTGTCCAAGCGTTTTCAGGGCGGGTGTGTGACGTCAGCTCCGGCCCCCGATCAGCCTGATGCTATCGCACTGCAGGAGTAAGTCCTGGGCTGCGCACACACCGCGCACTGGAAAAATCATTCACTGGTGAGTGAGGTGCGAACGGATTTGCAGCTGTCCGCTGACTGAGGGATTTATAGCAGCTCGGCGCACACATGCGAACGCACACTTCCACGGCGAATATACAGTACACTCCCCTTGGGCGGCGACTATCTGATCGCATCACAACTATTTTAGCAGCCCAGCGATCAGGTCTGAATCACCCCCAGTGTCGAGAGTTGCTGAAGGATAGTGCAGGGGAAGGAACAAGGAGGAAGATGGCTCGGCCCAAGAGCTCACATTTTAAAGTTTGTATTCTTCCCAGATGTCCATTTAGAATAATGATATTGACACAAGGCAAGAATAGGGAGAGGCACACAATAACGTATAGTTATGTCGCCATCCAGCTGTGTCTGCACCTCAGGATATCAGGACTTTATAAAGACCACTCACCTTTTTGTTCGCTGAAGATATTTTATTTTTGCCATCACGATTCTCTTCCTTTGTGACATTTCTTTAAAGAACTTCTCTTGAAACCTTCAAAATGACCTAGATAAAGCCTTTCTGATGTGAGTACCAGACCTATATGGCCTAGATAAAGCCTTTTCGGTGTGAGGACCAGACCTGTATGGCCTAGATAAAGCCTTTTCGGTGTGAGGACCAGACCTGTATGGCCTAGATAAAGCTTTATCAGTGTGAGGACCAGACCTGTATGGCCTAGATCAAGCTTTTCTGGTGTGAGGACCAGACCTATATGGCCTAGATAAAGCCTATTTGGTGTGAGGACCAGACCTGTATGACCTAGATAAAGCTTTATCGGTGTGAGGACCAGACCTGTACGGCCTAGATAAAGCTTTATCGGTGTGAGTACCAGACCTATATGGCCTAGATAAAGCCTTTTCGGTGTGAGGACCAGACCTGTATGGCCTAGATAAAGCTTTATCAGTGTGAGGACCAGACCTGTATAGCCTAGATAAAGCTTTATCAGTGTGAGCATCAGACATATATGGCCTAGATAAAGCCTTTTCGGTGTGAGGACCAGACCTGTATGGCCTAGATAAAGCCTTTTCGGTGTAAAACCAGACCTGTATGGCCTAGATAAAGCCTTTTCGGTGTGAGGACCAGACCTGTATGGCCTAGATCAAGCTTTTCAGTGTGAGGACCAGACCTGTATGGCCTAGATAAAGCTTTATCGGTGTGAGGACCAGAGCTATATGGCCTAGATAAAGCTTTATCAGTGTGCGGACCAGACATATATGGCCTAGATAAAGCCTTTTCGGTGTGAGGACCAGACCTGTATGGCCTAGATAAAGCCTTTTCGATGTGAGGACCAGACCTGTATGGCCTAGATAAAGCCTTTTCGGTGTGAGGACCAAACCTGTATGACCTAGATAAAGCCTTTTCGTGTGAGGACCAGACCTGTATGGCCTAGATAAAGCTTTATCAGTGTGAGGACCAGACCTGTATGGCCTAGATAAAGCTTTATCAGTGTGAGCACCAGACATATATGGCCTAGATAAAGCCTTTTCGGTGTGAGGACTAGACCTGTATGGCCTAGATAAAGCCTTTTCGGTGTGAAAACCAGACCTGTATGGCCTAGATAAAGCCTTTTCGGTGTGAGGACCAGACCTGTATGGCCTAGATCAAGCTTTTCAGTGTGAGGACCAGACCTGTATGGCCTAGATAAAGCTTTATCGGTGTGAGGACCAGAGCTATATGGCCTAGATAAAGCTTTATCAGTGTGAGGACCAGACATATATGGCCTAGATAAAGCCTTTTCGGTGTGAGGACCAGACCTGTATGGCCTAGATAAAGCCTTTTCGATGTGAGGACCAGACCTGTATGGCCTAGATAAAGCCTTTTCGGTGTGAGGACCAGACCTGCATGACCTAGATAAAGCCTTTTCGTGTGAGGACCAGACCTGTATGGCCTAGATAAAGCTTTATCAGTGTGAGGACCAGACCTGTATGGCCTAGATAAAGCTTTATCAGTGTGAGGACCAGACATATATGGCCTAGATAAAGCCTTTTTGGTGTGAAAACCAGACCTGTATGGCCTAGATAAAGCCTTTTCGGTGTGAGGACCAGACCTGTATAGCCTAGATAAAGCCTTTTCGGTGTGAGGACCAGACCTGTATGGCCTAGATAAAGCCTTTTCGATGTGAGGACCAGACCTGTATGGCCTAGATAAAGCCTTTTCGGTGTGAGGACCAGACCTGTATGACCTAGATAAAGCCTTTTCGTGTGAGGACCAGACCTGTATGGCCTAGATAAAGCTTTATCAGTGTGAGGACCAGACCTGTATGGCCTAGATAAAGCTTTATCAGTGTGAGCACCAGACATATATGGCCTAGATAAAGCCTTTTCGGTGTGAGGACTAGACCTGTATGGCCTAGATAAAGCCTTTTCGGTGTGAAAACCAGACCTGTATGGCCTAGATAAAGCCTTTTCGGTGTGAGGACCAGACCTGTATGGCCTAGATCAAGCTTTTCAGTGTGAGGACCAGACCTGTATGGCCTAGATAAAGCTTTATCGGTGTGAGGACCAGAGCTATATGGCCTAGATAAAGCTTTATCAGTGTGAGGACCAGACATATATGGCCTAGATAAAGCCTTTTCGGTGTGAGGACCAGACCTGTATGGCCTAGATAAAGCCTTTTCGATGTGAGGACCAGACCTGTATGGCCTAGATAAAGCCTTTTCGGTGTGAGGACCAGACCTGCATGACCTAGATAAAGCCTTTTCGTGTGAGGACCAGACCTGTATGGCCTAGATAAAGCTTTATCAGTGTGAGGACCAGACCTGTATGGCCTAGATAAAGCTTTATCAGTGTGAGGACCAGACATATATGGCCTAGATAAAGCCTTTTTGGTGTGAAAACCAGACCTGTATGGCCTAGATAAAGCCTTTTCGGTGTGAGGACCAGACCTGTATAGCCTAGATAAAGCCTTTTCGGTGTGAGGACCAGACCTGTATGGCCTAGATAAAGCCTTTTCGGTGTGAGGACCAGACCTGTATGGCCTAGATAAAGCTTTATAGGTGTGAGAACCAGACCTGTATGGCCTAGATAAAGCCTTTTCCGTGTGAGGACCAGACCTGCGTGGCCTAGATAAAGCCTTTTCGGTGTGTGGACCAGACCTGTATGGCCTAGATAAAGCCTTTTTTCGGTGTGAGGACCAGACCTGTATGGCCTAGATAAAGCCTTTTCGGTGTGAGGACCAGACCTGTATGGCCTAGATAAAGCCTTTTCAGTGTGAGGACCAGACCTGTATGGCCTAGATAAAGCCTTTTTGGTGTGAGGACCAGACCTATATGGCCTAGATAAAGCCTTTTCGGTGTGAGGACCAGACCTATATGGCCTAGATAAAGCCTTTTCGGTGTGAGGACCAGACCTATAAGTTAATATAAAACTGAATCTGGTGGAAGAAAAAGCCCACCTAGATGGCAAGATTTAAAGTATTCAAAATTTCTATGATCTACATGTATGGTGAGCAATGCACTGGCTCCTTCCATGATGGGTCACTTCTCCGTTAGTACCAGGTATATGGCCAACATTTCTCTATGGGGGATATGTACTAAGCAGTGATAAAAGTGGAAAAGTGAGCTAGTGTTAAAGTTGCCCATGGCAACCAATCAGCATTGACTTAACATTTAAAATTTGCATACTATAAAAGTATATAGAGCAGCTGATTGGTTGCCATGGGCAACTTCTCCACTGGCTCACTTCTCCACTTTTATCACTGTTTAGTACATGTCCACCTATGTCTGGCAGAAACATTTTGTTCTACTGGGGATACTGTTTTTTGCTATATACTGTATAGCCCCAAAGACGGCTTCAGGGACCTCAACCTCTATCACAAAGGCCTTCATATTGGAAGCAAAAGCGCTGATGAACGGTGACCTCATAAAAGGGGAAATGGGGTGACCGATGTTTGAAAAGTTTGTTATAAATTTCCTGTTGCATTTTGTGAAACCCATGAAGCCTTCTAGTCCCAAGGCAATGGCCATTCTTCTACATCTTGACTCTTTGCAGGGTCCATTTCAGTTTCCTTGGCTGGACATAATAATGTGCCTTAAAAACACATTTTGAAATTTTAGAATATTGTCTATGGGTTCTAAAGTTTGACAATATCATAAGCCGCCATGTACTTACATTGCCACCTTAAGCAACGACTCTTTGCCTTTACTCACACAAGCAATTCCCATCATAGAACAGAGACATTGCTTTGACCAAAGAACTCGTCCTCTGTCCCCCGTTACAGCTTTAACAGAAAGGGGGTATATGGTTCAAGAGGTAGAAAAATACAATAAGCAGAGCACAGACGCGCGTTTCACTGTGAGGCTTTGTCAAGGCAAGTCTTGGTAGCCAAACTTTTGAACGAAAGAAAAAATGCAAGGGGCGTTAGAGGGACCATAGAATGTGTTTGTGCTCATTTCTCCCTGGACCGCTCAGTAAGATGAATGTCTATAAAAATGTAGATGTCCATAAATCCTTCAATATCTTGAGGAGGATCAATATAGACTAATTCATCTTTAATGTTATTGTTAAGTCCTTGACAAAATTGATTGCTTTCAGCTGCCACATTTCAACCGGCAACATCTATCCGAAGACGGAATTCATATTATAGGCTAGCATAGACTGTGTACCTTGCCAAAAATCTGACAGAATTAACTCTGTTGTGGTAGCTCAAAGATCTTGCCAAAAGCATTAATACAAAGTGTAAGGAGTATATCATGGGGCTCTAACAGTGGTCTGGCCAAACCAAGGGCTCTTCTTCAAGCAATGTAAGGACCAGGACAACCTTTACAGAATCTGTGCTATACATTTGTGGATACATATGAAACATCAATCAACATTGTGTCACCTTGGGTGGTGGGTCATCACCGATAACCATCTCTGGCAACAGAGACCCATGCGGAACAGCTTTCGTTCTGCTCCTCAGCTGGAACTTCAAGGAATAGTATTTTGTAAAGTCGGGCTCTTGGAGGATAATTTATGGTTCTACATCATAGGGGAATGTGTCAAAGTTGCTGCAATTTGCAACTGGAGGATAACAAGTTTTACAATAGTCACATCTTATGAAACAGCGCCACCTACTGTTCCTCCAGTAACACTTTGCATGCAGCTGTAGGTATACGCCAGTTCCCCTTCTCAACAGTAGAGATCTGGCAAACCTATTTTTATTAATAACTTGCAATGTCTTTCCACAGGAAGGGACATCGGGCCTGATTAATGTTTGTAAGTAAAGCAAAAAAAAAGCAAGTAACTTTGTGTCTGGAACAAACCATGTTGCCATGCAAGGGGGGCAAATACATCTATATTGTTTCTGTGCAGGGTAAATACTGGCTGCTTCTGCATGTAGCCCGCATATGTTAGACAGCTTTATTTCTACACTGCAATTTAGATTTCAGTTTGACACCCCCCACCCAAATCTAACTCTCTCTGCACATGTTACATCTGCCCCACCTGCAGTGCAGCATGGTTTTGCTCAGGTGCTTGCTTTTTTGCTTTACTTACAAACACGAATCAGGCCCTTTGTACAGATATCCGCAATCACGTTCTCTGATTTACAGCACTGTAAATGGCGAACACCTTATAGACTTCTGAAGAAATTATACTTCACGCTGATGTGATTGGTTCTCGCTAAGCTTATTTGTTCCCTCTGTGCCGCAGCAAGACGTCCTTGGTTGGCTGCAGACTTGTGTCACTTCTGCCTGCCTTTGTCCCCGGTCGGCTAGCGGCTGTCTCATCCATCTCACCTCTTGAATTGCATGGGTAGGTGGCGGTGCAGAAAGTATTAGATAATTGCTTCCGGCTAGTTACAACTGACTGGTTCCCCAACCATGGATAAGTCACCAGCCACTGGTAGGCTTTTAGTCCATAGAGTCTCCAGCCCAATCTGTATTCACGTGTCCAGACATGTCGCCATTCGCAGTTGCTGGAGGTATTAGATGAACGTCCATGGTTCTCTTATAGAATGCGTAGAATCCTTTTCAGAGCATCCCAATCCACCTAACTTATGTTCTACATGATATCCCACCCTAATGTCAGGTCAGGAGGTAGTTATAATGGCGATCTGGTGGTGGAACACTTTGGTTGTTCCTTTCTTTTCTGTACTCGTGGGACTGGTTAATGGTCTTATATCCCAAGTTCCTCAATAATCTTCTGTATATTGGCCCTCATTCCGAGTTGTTCGCTCGGTATTTTTCATCGCATCGCAGTGAAAATCCGCTTAGTACGCATGCGCAATGTTCGCACTGCGACTGCGCCAAGTAACTTTACTATGAAGAAAGTATTTTTACTCACGGCTTTTTCTTCGCTCCGGCGATCGTAATGTGATTGACAGGAAATGGGTGTTACTGGGCGGAAACACGGCGTTTCAGGGGCGTGTGGCTGAAAACGCTACCGTTTCCGGAAAAAATGCAGGAGTGGCCGGGGAAACGGTGGGAGTGCCTGGGCGAACGCTGGGTGTGTTTGTGACGTCAACCAGGAACGACAAGCACTGAACTGATCGCACAGGCAGAGTAAGTCTGGAGCTACTCTGAAACTGCTAAGTAGTTAGTAATCGCAATATTGCGAATACATCGGTCGCAATTTTAAGAAGCTAAGATTCACTCCCAGTAGGCGGCGGCTTAGCGTGTGTAACTCTGCTAAATTCGCCTTGCGACCGATCAACTCGGAATGAGGGCCATTGTGTATGGTTTTACTCGGTTCTACTCGGTTCTCAAAACGGCATCTTATTGGCTCACGGATGTCATGTGTTTTGGATAGCCAATAAGATGCCGTTATGAGAACCGAGTAAAACCGAGTAAAACCGAACCTGCTCATCACTAAGTCTGAAGAAGAAGAAGAAGAAGGCTGCCATCTTCACCTCTGTCATTCTAAATACCATGTAATGGGTTATGTTTCTATGGGGTCTATATACTAAGCCTTGGAGAGAGATAAAGTGGAGAGAGGCAAAGTATCAGCCAATCAGCTCCTGCCATGTTACAGGCTGTGTTTGAAGCTGATTGGTTGGTACTTTATCTCTCTCCAATGCTTAGTAAATACACTTCTGTGTTTCTTTTGTCTCAATGCCCCGTGTGCAGGACTTGTAGTATCTCAGCGTCATCCCCTTCTTGCTCAGACCAGACTACAAGGTCATCCCCATAAATGAGTAAGTAGGTACATCTGTCAGTCGCTTCATTTACTATTGTATTTCATCATCGCGCACGCTGCGCGCAGCCTGATTCAGACCATATGTACTAACTGGAGTTTCCATCAAGAGTCAGGGAAGAGTTACTGAGACCAGAACAAGTAAAGCGGTATCCGGACTACAGGTCGACAGCACAAAGGTCGACACACCTTAGGTCGACGCCAATTGGTCGACACACCTTAGGTCGACAAGGACAAAAGGTCGACATGGACAAAAGGTCGAGAGGAACAAGGTCGACACGGAAAAAGGTCTTCGGAAAGGTAAGTAATAAAACATGGGTGCACCCGTTATAGAAACGCCGATGACTGTGAATGTCGGCAGTCGGCATGTTGACATGGCGTTTTTAGCATATATAAACTCTAACTGCAGCCTAGCCGTAAAACCTTTTACCAAAATGCACAAATCTGTCCCGAATTTGGGGGAGTTCTGGCTCCCATTCTCATTCACAGAGAGCATCCTGGTTCTTTCCCTTCTGCACCGCCCCCCCCCCATATCCTGAGCCACTCGGTGCATATGACATCATTATGATGTCACACAAGCGCTGGGATCGGGAGGATGGACGCCTTCCCATGTAGCAGGGTGCTGATAGCAGGTGCACGCCCCTTATTACGCCCTTGTTGAACCTGTAGGACCGGTGTATTTCTCCACTCTCAGTGATACTATGCGACTGTGACTGGAAATGTGGGGCAGCCGGTAACTCCACTTTAGCTTTTCACCTGTGCCAATCTACCTACATTTCACCATTCAGTGCCTGATACAGAGCCGCAAGCTAACTGTGCAATGCCGATGATGCAGGGGGTGTGGTTTTCAGTGGGCGTTCCCGTAGGTAACAGGAGGGGGTAACTAGGCAGATGCGGGTGGGTAACTGACAGCGGCTGTATCTAAAGACATAGATCCGCTCACACAGGACGCTGTGTGCAGACGCAGAAACTGCGCTTGCCATAGGGCTGGTGAGGTAACGGGGAATAAAAAAATACTTTCGGGGCGTGCCTCAGCCTACGACTGCGATTGCAGAAAACATGGCGCCAGCTTCTCACTTCCTGTGGCCATCCTGCGTGACGAGCCAATGCTCTGCGTCCGGTGCTGCCTCTTTGCACGCAGTTGCTGGGATCTGCGGAGCCGCTATATGCTCTGTAAGGGCATTCTAGTGATGTGTGACATTAATATGCGGCACTTCATAGATTGGGGGTCTGCACGTGTGTCCCTTGATGTATGCCAGGTCGCCCGTCACTCCGCTACACTCTGGAGACAAAGGGGTACATTTACTAAGCAGTGATAAGAGCAAAGAAGTGAGCCAATGGAGAAGTTGCCCATGGCAACTAGTGATGTGCACCGGAAATTTTTGGGTTTGTGTTTTGGTTTTGGATTCGGTTCCGCGGCCGTGTTTTGGATTCGGACGCGTTTTGTCAAAACCTCCCTGAAAATTTTTTGTTGGATTCGGGTGTGTTTTGGATTCGGGTGTTTTTTTTACAAAAACCCCTCAAAAACAGCTTAAATCATAGAATTTGGGGGTCATTTTGATCCCATAGTATTATTAACCTCAATAACCATAATTTCCACTCATTTCCAGTCTACTCTGAACACCTCACACCTGACAATATTATTTTTAGTCCTAAAATTCGCACCAAGGTCGCTGGATGGCTAAGCTAAGCGAACCAAGTGGCCGACACAAACACCCGGCCCATCTAGGAGTGGCACTGCAGTGTCAGACAGGATGTCAGATTTAAAACATAGTCCCCAAACAGCACATGATGCAAAGAAAAAAAGAGGTGCACCAAGGTCGCTGGATGGCTAAGCTAAGCGACCCAAGTGGCCGACACAAACACCTGGCCCATCTAGGAGTGGCACTGCAGTGTCAGACAGGATGTCAGATTTAAAAAATAGTCCCCAAACAGCACATGATGCAAAGAAAAAAAGAGGTGCAATGAGGTAGCTGTGTGACTAAGCTAAGCGACCCAAGTGGCCGACACAAACACCTGGCCCATCTAGGAGTGGCACTGCAGTGTCAGACAGGATGTCAGATTTAAAACATAGTCCCCAAACAGCACATGATGCAAAGAAAAAAAGAGGTGCACCAAGGTCGCTGGATGGCTAAGCTAAGCGACCCAAGTGGCCGACACAAACACCTGGCCCATTTAGGAGTGGCACTGCAGTGTCAGACAGGATGGCAGATTTAAAAAATAGTCCCTAAACAGCACATGATGCAAATAAAAAAAGAGGTGCAATGAGGTAGCTGTGTGACTAAGCTAAGCGACCCAAGTGGCCGACACAAACACCTGGCCCATCTAGGAGTGGCACTGCAGTGTCAGACAGGATGGCAGATTTAAAAAATAGTCCCCAAACAGCACATGATGCAAAGAAAAAAAGAGGTGCAATGAGGTAGCTGTGTGACTAAGCTAAGCGACCCAAGTGGCCGACACAAACACCTGGCCCATCTAGGAGTGGCACTGTAGTGTCAGACAGGATGGCAGATTTAAAAAATAGTCCCCAAACAGCACATGATGCAAAGAAAAAAAGAGTGCAATGAGGTAGCTGTGTGACTAAGCTAAGCGACCCAAGTGGCCGACACAAACACCTGGCCCATCTAGGAGTGGCACTGCAGTGTCAGACAGGATGTCAGATTTAAAACATAGTCCCCAAACAGCACATGATGCAAAGAAAAAAAGAGGTGCACCAAGGTCGCTGGATGGCTAAGCTAAGCGACCCAAGTGGCCGACACAAACACCTGGCCCATCTAGGAGTGGCACTGCAGTGTCAGACAGGATGGCAGATTTAAAAAATAGTCCCCAAACAGCACATGATGCAAAGAAAAAAAGAGAGGTGCAATGAGGTAGCTGTGTGACTAAGCTAAGCGACCCAAGTGGCCGACACAAACACCTGGCCCATCTAGGAGTGGCACTGCAGTGTCAGACAGGATGGCAGATTTAAAAAATAGTCCCCAAACAGCACGATGCAAAGAAAAAAAGAGGTGCAATGAGGTAGCTGTGTGACTAAGCTAAGCGACCCAAGTGGCCGACACAAACACCTGGCCCTTCTAGGAGTGGCACTGCAGTGTCAGACAGGATGGCAGATTTAAAAAATAGTCCCTAAACAGCACATGATGCAAAGAAAAAAAGAGGTGCACCAAGGTCGCTGGATGGCTAAGCTAAGCGACCCAAGTGGCCGACACAAACACCTGGCCCATCTAGGAGTGGCACTGCAGTGTCAGACAGGATGGCAGATTTAAAAAATAGTCCCCAAACAGCACATGATGCAAAGAAAAAAAGAGGTGCAATGAGGTAGCTGTGTGACTAAGCTAAGCGACCCAAGTGGCCGACACAAACACCTGGCCCATCTAGGAGTGGCACTGCAGTGTCAGACAGGATGGCAGATTTAAAAAATAGTCCCTAAACAGCACATGATGCAAAGAAAAAAAGAGGCGCAATGAGGTAGCTGTGTGACTAAGCTAAGCGACCCAAGTGGCCGACACAAACACCTGGACCATCTAGCACCCCTTTCACATCGCACTAAAAACCCGGTATCGACGCGGCATATTGCCGTGTCGAAACGGGTCCGTGTGCGATGTGAAAGGTCCGTTGGTGAATTAGCGCCTGACCCGGTAATTCAACCCGGTAAAAAAGAAGGGTTATTACCGGGTTGATTACCGGGTCAGGCGCAGTGTGAATGGGAGCCGTTCTGATGCGACACGGCTCCCATTCACAGCATAGGCAGAGGCGGCGCAGGAGATGAGCTCATCTCCCGGCGCCGCCTCCACCCCCGCCCCTGCTGCTGCTGCGCCCTCCGCTGCTATGGCAACCGACCCGGTATATTGCCGGGTCGGAAAGCCAGCAACGGAGCGCAAATGCCGGATCCCACCCGGTAAGTACACGTTTCTCTTACCGGGTAGGATCCGGCATTTGCGATCTGAATGCAGCATAGGAGTGGCACTGCAGTTTTCTAGCGAGATGATGAGTGCTTCCATCCTCATGTGAATCTGAACCACTAGCCATGAACATAGGCCAGGGCCTCAGCCGTTCCTTGCCACTCCGTGTCGTAAATGGCATATTGGCAAGTTTACGCTTCTCATCAGACGCTTTTAATTTTGATTTTTGGGTCATTTTACTGAACTTTTGTAGTATACTTGACGACACAGAGGTAGGTAGAGCAGTGGACTACTGTACCGTACTGCTATATTTAGTATATACTGGTGGTCACAGCAACATTCTGCACTGTCCCCTCCTACTATATACTGCGCACAACTGAAATGCAGCACAGGTATGGATGCATAGTATACTTGACGACACAGAGGTAGGTAGAGCAGTGGACTACTGTACCATACTGCTATATATATATTATACTGGTGGTCACAGCAACATCTGCACTGTCCCCTTCTACTATATACTGCGCACAACTAAAATGCAGCACAGGTATGGATGCATAGTATACTTGACGACACAGAGGTAGGTAGAGCAGTGGACTACTGTACCGTACTGCTATATATATTATATACTGGTGGTCAGTGGTCACAGCAACATTCTGCACTGTCCCCTCCTACTATATACTGCGCACAACTAAAATGCAGCACCGGTATGGATGCATAGTATACTTGACGACACAGAGTTAGGTAGAGCAGTGGACTACTGTACCGTACTGCTATATATATATTATATACTGGTGGTCAGTGGTCACAGCAACATTCTGCACTGTCCCCTCCTACTATATACTGCGCACAACTAAAATGCAGCACAGGTATGGATGCATAGTATACTTGACGACACAGAGGTAGGTAGAGCAGTGGACTACTGTACCGTACTGCTATATATATATATACTGGTGGTCACAGCAACATTCTGCACTGTCCCCTCCTACTATATACTGCGCAAAACTAAAATCCAGCACCGGTATGGATGCATAGTATACTTGACGACACAAAGTTAGGTAGAGCAGTGGACTACGGTACCGTACTGCCAACATTCTGCACTGTCCTCCTACTATATACTACAATGCAGCACAGATATGGAGCGTTTTTCAGGCAGAGAACGTAGATATTTGCAGCACACTGAGCACAGATATTTGCAGCACACTGAGCACAGATATTTGCAGCACACTGAACACAGAAACTGAGAGAACGCTGCACGTCCTCTCGCTATCATCTCCAATGCACGAGTGAAAATGGCGGCGACGCACGGCTCCTAATATAGAATACGAATCTAGCGAGAATCCAACAGCGGGATGATGACGTTCGGGCGCGCTCGGGTTAACCGAGCAAGGCGGGAAGATCCGAGTCTGCCTCGGAACCGTGTAAAATGGGTGAAGTTCGGGGGGGTTCGGATCCCGAGGAACCGAACCCGCTCATCACTAATGGCAACCAATCAGCACTGAAGTAACATCTATAATTTGCATACTATAAAATGATTCAGAGCTGCTGATTGGCTGATGGGGAGATTTCTCCACTGGCTCACTTCTCTGCTCTTATCACTGCTTAGTAAATGTTCCCCAAAGGCCTAGAAGTCCAGACCTGAAAATCTAGAAGTTACTTCCCCCATCCCAGACTTTGTGGAATCAGTGCGGATAGGGGTCTGAGGGCAAGTGACACCCTTTCCCCGGCTACTATAGTGATAGTATGGGTAAAGTGACCAGGCCTTATGAATAGTCAGTCAGGATTGGTTAAAGGGGTTGATGGCTGCTTTACCCGTCCCCCAACCTTTAGTAAAAAAAATAAGATTTTAAACCTACCGGTAAATCTTTTTCTCTTAGTCCGTAGAGGATGCTGGGGACTCCGTAAGGACCATGGGGTATAGACAGGCTCCGCAGGAGACATGGGCACTATAAAGAACTTTTAGTATGGGTGTGCACTGGCTCCTCCCTCTATGCCCCTCCTCCAGACCTCAGTTAGAGAAACTGTACCCTGAGGAGATGGACAATATGAGGAAAGGATTTTGTTAATCTAAGGGCAAGATTCATACCAGCCCACACCAACCACACCGTATAACCTGGAATATACGCAACCAGTTAACACTATGAACAAAACAGTATCAGTCAAAGACCGATCTCAACTGTAACATAACCCTTATGTAAGCAACAACTATATACAAGTCTTGCAGATTTAGTCCACGCTGGGACGGGCGCCCAGCATCCTCTACGGACTAGGAGAAATAGATTTACCGGTAGGTTTAAAATCTTATTTTCTCTTACGTCCTAGAGGATGCTGGGGACTCCGTAAGGACCATGGGGTTTATATCAAAGCTCCAAACCGGGCAGGAGAGTGCGGACGACTCTGCAGCACCGATTGAGCAAACGCGAGGTCCTCATCAGCCAGGGTATCAAACTTGTAGAATTTTGCAAAAGTGTTTGACCCCGACCAAGTAGCTGCTCGGCAAAGCTGTAATGCCGAGACGCCTCGGGCAGCCGCCCAAGAAGAGCCCACCTTCCTAGTGGAATGGGCCTTTACCGACTGTGGTAACGGCAATCTAGCCGTAGAATGAGCCTGCTGAATCGTGTTACAGATCCAGCGAGCAATAGTCTGTTTAGAAGCAGGAGCGCCAACCTTGTTGGCTGCATACAGGACAAACAGAGCCTCTGTTTTCCTAACCCTAGCCGTCCTGGCTACATAAATTTTTAATGCCCTGACTACATCCAGGGACTTGGAGTCCTCCAAGTCACCCGTAGCCACAGGCACCACAATAGGTTGGTTTATATGAAATGAAGAAACCACCTTAGGCAAAAATTGAGGACGAGTCCTCAACTCTGCTCTATCCACATGGAAAATCAAATAGGGGCTCTTGTGAGACAAGGCCGCCAATACGGACACCCGCCTTGCAGATGCCAAGGCCAATAACATGACCACCTTCCAAGTGAGAAATTTTAATTCAACCGTTTGAAGAGGCTCAAACCAATGAGAGTTTAGGAACCTTAACACCACGTTAAGGTCCTATGGTGCCACTGGGGGCACAAAAGGAGGCTGGATGTGCAGCACTCCCTTCACAAAAGTCTGGACTTCTGGGAGAGAAGCCAATTCCTTCTGAAAGAATATAGATAGGGCCGAAATCTGTACCTTAATGGAGCCTAACTTCAGGCCCATATCTACTCCTGTCTGTAGAAAGTGGAGAAAACGGCCCAGATGGAAATCTTCCGTAGGAGCATTCTTGGCTTCACACCAAGATACCTACTTCCTCCAGATACGGTGATAATGTTTTGCCGTCACCTCCTTCCTAGCCTTTATCAGAGTAGGGATGACTTCCTCCGGAATACCTTTCCCAGCTAAGATTCGGTGTTTAACCGCCATGCCGTCAAACGTTACCGCGGTAAGTCTTGGAACACGCAGGGCCCCTGCTGCAACAGGTCCTCCCTGAGAGGAAGAGGCCACGGATCTTCTGTGAGCATTTCCTGAAGATCTGAGTACCAGGCCCTTCGAGGCCAATCTGGAACAATGAGTATTGTCTGCACTCTTTTTCGTCTTATGATTCTCAATATTTTTGAGATGAGAGGAAGAGGAGGGAACACATAGACCGACTGAAACACCCATGGTGTCACCAGGGCGTCCACAGCTACTGCTTGAGGGTCCCTTGACCTGGCACAATACCTCCGAAGCTTCTTGTTGAGGCGTGACGCCATCATGTCTATTCGAGGAATGTCCCAAAGACATGTTATCTCTGTAAAAACTTCTTGATGAAGTCCCCACTCTTCTGGATGGAGATCGTGTCTGCTGAGGAAGTCTGCTTCCCAGTTGTCCACTCCCGGAATGAAGACTGCTGACAGAGCGCTTACGTGATTTTCCGCCCAGCGAAGAATCCTGGTGGCTTCCGCCATTGCCGCTCTGCTCCTTGTCCCGCCCTGGCGGTTTACATGAGCCACGGCTGTGACGTCCTCTGATTGAATCAGAACCGGTAGGTCGCGAAGAAAATTCTCTGCTTGTCGTAGGCCGTTGTATATGGCCCTCAATTCCAGTACGTTGATGTGTAGACAAGCCTCCTGGCTTGACCATAGTCCCTGAAAATGTCTTCCTTGTGTGACTGCTCCCCATCCTCGGAGGCTCGCGTCCGTGGTCACCAGAACCCAGTCTTGAATGCCGAACCTGCGACCCTCTAGAAGGTGAGCACTCTGCAGCCACCACAGGAGAGACACCCTGGCCCTGGGGGACAGGCTTATCTTCTGATGTATTTGTAGATGGGACCCGGACCACTTGTCCAGAAGGTCCCACTGAAATGTCCTCGCATGAAACATGCCGAAGGGGATGGACTCGTAGGCTGCCACCATTTTTCCCAGGACTCGAGTGCATTGATGAACAGACACTCTTTTTGGTTTTAGCAGGTCTCTGACCATGTTCTGAAGGTCCTGGGCTTTTTCCATTGGGAGAAAAATCCTCTTCTGTTCCGTGTCCAGAATCATGCCTAGGAATGATAGTCAAGTCGTTGGAACCAATTGTGACTTTGGCAGATTGAGAATCCAACCGTGCTGTTGCAGCACTCTCAGGGAGAGCGATACACTCTTCAGCAATTGATCTCTCGATCTCGCCTTTATCAGGAGATCGTCCAAGTATGGGATAATTGTGACTCCCTTCCTGCGCAGGAGCACCATCATCTCCGCCATCACCTTGTAATGACAGTCCTGTACAGCGAATCTCAGGTACTCCTGATGAGGGGGATATATGGGGACATGAAGGTAAGCATCCTTTATGTCTAGTGACACCATAAAATCCCTCCCTTCCAGACTGGATATCACAGCCCAGAGTGATTCCATCTTGAATTTGAACTTTTTCAAGTACAGGTTTAGGGATTTTAGATTTAAAATGGGTCTGACCGAACCATCCGGCTTCGGGACCACAAACAGGGTTGAATAATACCCTTTCCCCTGTTGGACCAGGGGAACCTTGACAATCACTTGCTGTTGACACAGCTTTTGAATTGCAGCTAACACTACTTCCCTCTCCGGGGGAGAAGCTGGCAAGGCCGACTTGAAAAATCGGCGAGGGGGCACCTCTTCGAATTCCAGTTTGTAGCCTTGGGAGACAATTTCCATCGCCCAAGGATCCACGTCTGACTGAACCCAGACGTGGCTGAAGAGTCGAAGACGTGCCCCCACCGGCGCGGACTCCCTCAGTGGAGCCCCAGCGTCATGCGGTGGATTTAGCAGAAGCCGGGGAGGACTTCTGCTCCTGAGAACTAGCCGTAGCATGCATTCTTTTCCCTTTTCCCCTTACCTCTGGCGAGGAAGGAGGAGCCCCGACCTCTTCTGGACTTATGCGACCGAAAGGACTGCATCTGATATTGTGGAGTTTTCTTTTGCTGTGGGGGAACAAAAGGCAAAAAAATTGATTTACCCGCGGTAGCTGTGGAAACCAGGTCCGCGAGACCATCCCCAAATAAAACTTCACCCTTGTAAGGTAAAACCTCCATATGCTTCTTTGAGTCGGTATCACCCGTCCATTGGCGGGTCCACAGGGCTCGCCTAGCAGAAATCGCCATGGCGTTGGCTCTCGAACCTAGCAGCCCAACGTCTCTCTGAGCGTCTCTCATATATAAGACTGCGTCTTTAATGTGACCTAAGGTCAATAAAATGGTATCCCTGTCTGGGGTATCAATGTCAGCTGACAAGGTATCTGTCCAAGCCGCAACTGCGCTACATACCCATGCCGATGCTATTGCCGGTCTGAGTAAAGCACCTGTATGCGTATAAATAGATTTTAAGGTAGTCTCCTGTCTGCGATCAGCAGGATTCTTGAGGGCTGCCGTGTCCGGAGACGGTAGCGCCACCTTCTTGGACAGATGCGTCAAAGCCTTGTCCACCCTGGGCGAAGATTCCCACCGTACCCTGTCCTGTGCAGGGAAAGGGTACGTCATAAGAATCCACTTGGGAATATGCAGTTTTTTGTCTGGAGTTTCCCAAGCTTTTTCAAACAACTCTTTCAGCTCATGAGATGGGGGAAAGGTTACCTCAGGTTTCTTTTCCTTATACATGCGCACCCTCGTATCAGGGACAGAGGGGTCCTCTGTGATATGCAAAACATCTTTTATTGCAATAATCATATAATGAATACTTTTTGCCACCCTTGGGTGTAACCTTGCATCATCGTAGTCGACACTGGAGTCAGAATCCGTGTCGTTATCAGTGTCTGCTATTTGGGATAGGGGACGTTTTTGAGACCCTGAAGGGCCCTGTGACACAGTCGAAGCCATGGCTTGACTCCCTGCTTTTTCCCTGGACTCTGCTTTGTCCATTCTCTTATGTAATAAGGTCACATTTGCATTTAACATATTCCACATGTCCAACCAATCATGAGTCGGCGTTGCCGACGGAGACACCACAATCATCTGCTCCACCTCCTCCTTAGATGAGCCTTCCGCTTCAGATATGCCGACACACTCGTACCCACACCCCCACACACACAGGGATATATCTATAAGGAGACAGTTCCCCAATAAGGCCCTTTGGAGAGACAGAGAGAGAGTATGTCAGCACACACCCAGCGCCAACTGACACTGGAAACAATTTCCCAGATAATATAGCGCTTTTATATATAATAAACTGTGTAATACACTCACTGCGCCTTACAAGTGCCCCCCCCCCCCTCCTCTTTTCAGCCCTGTGTCACCGTGTTCAGCAGGGGAGAGTCCGGGGAGCCAGCTTCTCTGCAGTGCTCTGTGGAGAAAATGGCGCTGGTTAGTGCTGAGAGACCAAGCTCCGCCCCCTCTAGCGGCGGGCTTAGGTCCCGCTCAATTGTTTAAACTGGCGGGGGATTTTTATAATTACTGCCTCCGCAGCCCATATACTCGTAAATGCCAGATTGGAGGTTTATATTGCTGCCCAGGGCGCCCCCCCTGCGCCCTGCACCCATCAGTACCTGCTAGTGTGTGTAGTGTGTGGGAGCAATGGCGCGCAGCGGCTTACCTCAGGGAAGATCTGAAGTCTTCTGCCGCCTTGACGTCTTCTTTTCTTCTTACACTCACCCGGTTTCTATCTTCCGGCTCTGTGAGGAGGACGGCGGGTGGAGACCTGCGTTCCGACTCCCTCTGGAGCTAATGGTGTCCAGTAGCCTAAGAAGCAGTGCCTATCACTTAAGTAGGTCTGCTTCTCTCTCCTCAGTCCCACGATGCAGGGAGCCTGTTGCCAGCAGAGCTCCCTGAAAATAAAAACCTGACAAAATTATTTTTCAGAGAAACTCTGGAGAGCTCCCTGTAATGCACCCAGTCTCCTCTGGGCACAGGATCTAACTGAGGACTGGAGGAGGGTCATAGAGGGAGGAGCCAGTGCACACCCATACTAAAAGTTCTTTATAGTGCCCATGTCTCCTGCGGAGCCCGTCTATACCCCATGGTCCTTACGGAGTCCCCAGCATCCTCTAGGACGTAAGAGAAAAAAAGTTGCAGTGCGTCCGCATAAGTAGAAATGCCCAGGGGCCGAACACGGCATTGTCAGGCCCCGAAGAAACATTTGGGTAGGCCTTGCTATTCTGCCGCCTCAACTGCGCATACTGACAGCAAGTTGGCGAATGCCTATTTACTCCATGTAATATATGCAAATTTGTATTGCCTTCTTAGGTTTGGAGCGGTGCAACGAGGAGGAATGAGGCGTGTAAAAGGAAGTTGCGTTTGCGTAATTGTGAACTGAGGCAGAACCGCATGAAGACGCAGTATCGCATGCTAGTAGCCGTGTCAGTTGCAGGCGTCTGAGGGCTGTAACTATGACGATGATGATGTCACCAGCACTAGCCGTGTTTGATTGGCTGGTTGGCGGGTTCTCCCCTGAAGCAGATAGGTGAATTCTTCCTCGCTGGTATATCAACTATCAAAAGGAATTCTTTGCTACACGAGAAGGGCAATTATGGGGGTTATTCAGAGTTGTTAGCAAACCAAAAAAGTTACCAATTGGGCAAAACCATGCTGCACTGCAGGTGGGGCAGATGTAACATGTGCAGAGAGAGTTAGATTTTGGGTGGGTTATATTGTTTCTGTGCAGGGTAAATACGGGCTGCTTTATTTTTACACTTCAATTTAGATTTCAGTTTGAACACACCCCACCCAAATCTAACTCTCTCTGCACATGTTACATCTGCCCCACCTGCACTGCACATGGTTTTGCCCATTAGAGAAAGATTTTGCTGCTGCGATCAGGTCTGAATTAGGCGCACAGACCCCTGATTCTGCGTGGCAGCTGTAAGGGGTTACTGGGCAGCTCAGGCCCTGCTGTCAGCTGTTTGGCAGCCCTGGATTCGGTCCTCGTCATCTCATTTATGGTCTGAACAGATGAATAACTCAGGTCTCACATTCCTCTGTGTCTCAGCTCATTAATATTTCAGGCTCTGCTGGCGAGGGTAATATAATATAACCAATATAATGAAACATTAACAGGGCACCCTAGCACGAAGGAGGGCAGGGGGAGAGGTGAGTGAAAAGGAGGGGCACACGGAGAGAGCTCTCATGTAATAAAATGATTACATTACTGCCACTTGCCACGCGTTCAGGTGCTCCGGACGCACAGAATAAAACTTCAAAATGACATTGTGCTTTCTGCACCTCGGATGCAACTACAAACACTACGGAGTATGCTGGTGCTATAAATACATGTTATTACTAATAATAATAGGACTTGGGAAAGTTTTGACTGATTCATGATAAAGGGGGACATTTACTAAGCAGTGATAAAGGTGGAGAAGTGAGCCAGTAGAGAAGCTGCCCATGGCAACCAATCAGCTGCTCTGTATACTTTTATAGTATGCAAATTATAAATATTACGGCAATGCTAATTGCATACTTGCCGACATTCTGGCTGCTCTCTGCGGGAGAGAGCAGCCAGGTCGGCTCAGCAAGGGGGCAGGGGAGGACTGTGACGTGGGGAGGAGGTGGACCGGAGCCGGGACAGGGGTGGAGCAGGGGCGGGATAGGGGCGGAGTTTTGGCGGGACACCCTTTAAGCCACGCCCCCGCTCTGTAATTCCGCGATCCCCGGCATTACACTGCAGGGGGCGTGGCTATGATGACGCGATTCAGCAAGAATCGCGTCATCAACTGCCCGGACCGCCCACTTTACACACTAAGTGGGCGGACGGGCAGGGGGACCCCTGATTCCGGGAGACTTGCCTGCTCTTCCGGGGGGCCGGGAGAGTCACCCGATTTTCGGGAGCCTCCCGGCCATTCCGGGAGAGTAGGCAAGTATGGCTGATTGGTTGCCATGGGCAACTTCTCCACTGGCTCACTCTCCACCTTTATCACTGCTTAGTAAATGTCCCCCTTAGAGAGATGTAACTAAAGATATTTAACATTATTATATATCAATCACTCTATTTTGCCAAATAATATACTAAAGTGTTAACTACATGCTTTCTACCAGTGTGTGAGAGGCTGGAAGCATTGCGTCAGTAGTTAGCAGTTTCTCCATGGGGCTGGGCCGCTGATGCAACAGCTGCTTAACTGATCTAAATTTCATCTTTTTGCCCTGTATCATATTACAGCAGGACTTTGTCTTAAAGATGTGGGAAGTGTTTCAGATGTTTCTAATGAAGTAACAGAAGGGTCTATTCATGAAGCAGTGGAAAGAGTGGAGAAGTTGCCCATGGCAACCAATCAGGTGCTCCGCACAATTGTAGAATATGCAAGTTGTAAGTGTTACATCAATGCTGATTTGTTGCCATGGGCAACTTCTCCACTGGCTCACTTCTCCACACTTTTCACTGCTTCATGAATAGACCCCAAAACTTCATCCTGGTTGCCTTTTATAGCTTTGCTCTCTTGGATTACCACCTTCCCATAGTGTTCCTTCAGTCTCTCTCCTTTTGGTACATCCCCCCACTCCCACTAACTTGTGGGGTCCCACACAGCTCTGTTCCTGAGACTCTGAATGTTCTATTTTTTGTAGCTTCTTAGGCCTTTACTCTTTGCAAACAAAACCTACATTTACCCGTCTTTCCCCGTCCTCTGTGTTATCGTATGCTTCCAACTGCCACTCCATCATCTCAGCTTTACTACTCTAAAACTGACCTCATCGTCTTCCATCCTCCTAGTGTCACTTCTATGGCCCCCACGGTTGTCTCTCACCGTAGACATCTTCATGCTCTCTAGTGTCCCCATGTCCGCTGCCTTTGTGTCATCGTTAACTTCATCCTCAGTTTTCCTCCATACATATAGGGGGAGATGTGTCAAACCTTACAGAGAGATAAAGAGGAGAAAGATAAAGTACCAACCAATCAGCTCCTGTAATTTTTTCAAACACAGCCTGTAATATGACAGTAAGGAGTTAAATGGCTGGTACTTTATCTCTCTCCAAGGTTTGATACTCCTTCCCCATAGTCCCTTAAACAACCTTCTTGCCTCCCACTTGGAAACATTGCCAGAATCTGCCCCTTTGTTACTCAGGACATTACCAAAAGCCTCATCATTATATTATTGTCTACTTGTAAGTGTCTGTCACCTACCTCTGCTGCTTCATCTACCGAGGGTAGCTTGCGGGTGGTGGGCCTCATCTACCTAGGATCAGAGGATCAGGGCCGTGGATAGCTGAACGGGGTTCAGGTACTGGGGTGTGTGGCGTGGTCACGCCCTCTCCCAAAAAATGAAAATAAAAATACTATGCACTCTGCATCTCTTTACTTATCCCTGCTCTGCATCTCTTTACTTATCCCTGCTCTGCATCTTCTTATTTCTCACTGCTCTGCATCTTCTTATTTATCACTACTCTGCATCTTCTTATTTATCACTGCTCTGCATCCTCTTATTTCTCACTGCTCTGCATCTTCTTATTTATCACTGCTCTGCATCTTCTTATTTATCACTGCTCTGCATCTCTTTACTTATCCCTGCTCTGCATCTCTTTACTTATTACTGCTCTGCATCTTCTTATTTATCACTGCTCTGCATCTCTTTACTTATCCCTGCTCTGCATCTTCTTATTTATCACTGCTCTGCATCTTCTTATTTATCACTACTCTGCATCTTCTTATTTATCACTGCTCTGCATCTTCTTATTTATCACTGCTCTGCATCTCTTTACTTATCACTGCTCTGCATCTTCTTATTTATCACTGCTCTACATCCTCTTTACTTATCCCTGCTCTGCATCTTCTTATTTATCACTACTCTGCATCTTCTTATTTATCACTGCTCTGCATCTTCTTATTTATCACTGCTCTGCATCCTCATATTTCTCACTGCTCTGCATCTCTTTACTTATCACTGCTCTGCATCTTCTTATTTATCACTGCTCTGCATCCTCTTATTTCTCACTGCTCTGCATCTCTTTACTTATCCCTGCTCTGCATCTTCTTACTTATCACTGCACTGCATCTTCTTTTCTCTGACGTCCTAAGTGGATGCTGCGTAAGGACCATGCTGGGACTCCGTAAGGACCATGGGGAATAGCGGCTCCGCAGGAGACTGGGCACAACTAAAGAAAGCTTTAGGACTACCTGGTTTGCACTGGCTCCTCCCTCTATGACCCTCCTCCAGACCTCAGTTAGAATTTTGTGCCCGGCTGAGCTGGATGCACACTAGGGGCTCTCCTGAGCTCCTAGAAAAAGAAAGCTTATTTTAGGTTTTTTATTTTCAGTGAGATCTGCTGGCAACAGACTCACTGCTATGAGGGACTAAGGGGAGAGAAGCGAACCTAAGGTAGCTTGGGCTTCTAAGGCTACTGGACACCATTAGCTCCAGAGGGATCGAACACAGGGCCCGACCTCGATCGTCCGTTCCCGGAGCCGCGCCGCCGTCCCCCTTACAGAGCCAGAAGCAAGAAGAGTCCTGGAAATCGGCGGCAGAAGACTTCGGTCTTCAAACAAGGTAGCGCACAGCACTGCAGCTGTGCGCCATTGCTTCCCATGCACACCTCACACTCCGGTCACTGATGGGTGCAGGGCGCTGGGGGGGGGGCGCCCTGGGCTGCAATATTAAGTACCTTGGCTGGCAAAAAAAACACATAATAAAGTCATAGAGACTATATATGTGTAAAATACCCCTGCCAGATATACATAGAAAAAAGCAGGAGAAGTCCGCCGAAAAAGGGGCGGGGCTATCTCCCTCAGCACACTGGCGCCATTTTCCCTCACAGCTCCGCTGGAAGGATCGCTCCCAGGCTCTCCCCTGCAGTTTCCAGACTACATAGGGTAAATAAGAGAGGGGGGGGCACTAAATTTAGGCGCAATATTGTGTATACAAGCAGCTATTGGGAAAAATCACTCAGTTATAGTGTTAATCCCTGTGTTATATAGCGCTGTTGGTGTGTGCTGGCATACTCTCTCTCTGTCTCCCCAAAGGGCTTTGTGGGGTCCTGTCCTCAGTCAGAGCATTCCCTGTGTGTGTGCGGTGTGTCGGTACGGCTATGTCGACATGTTTGATGAGGAGGCTTATGTGGAGGCGGAGCAAGTGCCGATAAATGTGATGTCACCCCCTGCGGGGCCGACACCTGAGTGGATGGACTTGTGGAAGGAATTACGTGAAAGTGTCAACTCCTTACATAAAAGGTTTGACGACATATCAGATGTGGGACAGCCGGCTTCTCAGCTTGTGCCTGCCCAGCTGTCTCAAAAGCCATCAGGGGCTCTAAAACGCCCGCTACCTCAGATGGCAGACACAGATGTCGACACGGATACTGAATCCAGTGTCGGCGACGATGAGACAAATGTACATTCCAATAGGGCCACACGTTACATGTTTGAGGCAATGAAAAATGTGTTGCACATTTCTGATATTACCCCAGGAACCACAAAAAAAGGGTATTATGTTTGGGGAGAAAAAACTACCAGTGGTTTTTCCCCCATCTGATGAATTAAATGAGGTGTGTGAAGAAGCGTGGGCTTCCCCCGATAAGAAACTGGTAATTTCTTAAAGGTTACTAATGGCGTACCCTTTCCCGCCAGAGGATAGGTCACGTTGGGAAACATCCCCTAGGGTGGATAAAGCGCTCACACGTCTGTCAAAAAAGGTGGCACTACCGTCTCCGGACACGGCCGCCCTCAAGGAACCTGCTGATAGGAAGCAGGAGGCTATCCTGAAGTCTGTATATACACACTCAGGTATTATACTGAGACCAGCTATTGCTTCAGCATGGATGTGCAGTGCTGCAGCTGCGTGGTCAGATTCCCTGTTGGAAAATATTGATACCCTAGACAGGGACACTATATTGCTATCCATAGAGCATATAAAAGACGCAGTCTTATACATGAGAGATGCACAGAGGGATATTTGCCGGCTGGCATCTAAAATAAGTGCAATGTCCATTTCTGCCAGGAGAGGATTATGGACTCGGCAGTGGACGGGTGATGCAGATTCTAAAAGGCACATGGAAGTTTTGCCTTATAAGGGTGAGGAGTTGTTCGGGGATGGTCTCTCGGACCTCGTTTCCACAGCAACAGCTGGGAAGTCAGCATTTTTACCCCATGTTCCCTCACAGCCAAAGAAAGCACCGTATTATCAGGTACAGTCCTTTCGGCCCCATAAGGGCAAGCGGGTTAAAGGCGCGTCCTTTCTGCCCAGAGGCAGAGGTAGAGGGAAAAAGCTGCAGCATACAGCCAGTTCCCAGGAGCAAAAGTCCTCCCCCGCTTCCTCCAAGTCCACCGCATGACGCTGGGGCTCCACAGGCGGAGCCAGGTACGGTGGGGGCCCGTCTCAAAAACTTCAGCAATCAGTGGGCTCGCTCATGGGTGGATTCCTGGATCCTTCAAGTAGTATCTCAGGGGTACAAGCTGGAATTCGAGACGTCTCCCCCCCGCCGTTTCCTCAAATCTGCCTTGCCAACAACTCCCTCAGGCAGGGAGGCAGTGCTAGAGGCAATTCACAAGCTGTATTCCCAGCAGGTGATAGTCAAGGTGCCCCTCCTTCAACAAGGACGGGGTTACTATTCCACAATGTTTGTGGTACCGAAACCGGACGGTTCGGTGAGACCTATTTTAAATTTGAAATCCTTGAACACATATATAAAAAAATTCAAGTTCAAGATGGAATCGCTCAGGGCGGTTATTTCAAGCCTGGACGAGGGGGATTACATGGTATCACTGGACATCAAGGATGCTTACCTGCATGTCCCCATTTACCATCATCACCAGGAGTACCTCAGATTTGTGGTACAGGATTGTCATTACCAATTCCAGACGTTGCCGTTTGGTCTGTCCACGGCACCGAGGGTATTTACCAAGGTAATGGCCGAAATGATGATACTCCTTCGAAAAAAGGGAGTTTTAATTATCCCGTACTTGGACGATCTCCTGATAAAGGCGAGGTCCAGGGAGCAGTTGTTGGTCGGGGTAGCACTATCTCGGGAGGTGCTACAACAGCACGGTTGGATTCTAAATATTCCAAAGTCACAGCTAGTCCCTACGACACGTCTACTGTTCCTGGGGATGGTTCTGGACACAGAACAGAAAAAAGTGTTTCTCCCGGAGGAGAAAGCCAAGGAGCTGTCATCTCTAGTCAGAGGCCTCCTGAAACCAAAACAGGTGTCGGTGTGTAAAGATGTGCCCTGTGGGCACATCCGTGTTGCTGTCCCTAGCTGGGGGCAGCGCTGGGGCAGCTTGTCTGTCCCCAGCGCTGAGTGTGCGGCGGCGGGTGTCTGGTGCAGGGATCAGATGTTTCCCTGCACCAGGCTGTCGGCGGCGGGGAGCGGCGCGGCGGCGCTTTAAACTTGGCGCCGCTCGGGCCGCCAATCAGAAGCGCCGCCCGCGGCTTTTTGAATCCGGCGCCTCCAGCGAGCCAATCGCGGCTCGCCGGCCAATCAGGAGCAGGCGCGGCGAGCCAATCGGCGCTCGGCGCGTCACAGGCCCCGCCCCCGGCGTCTGACGTCAGACGCCGGGCGGGAGCCTGAAGAAAAGGCCGCGCCGAAGAGCGGCGAAGAAGACAGGCGGGAGCGGAGGTCAGCGCGCGCGCGGAAGAGCGCGAGGAGAAGGCCAGCGGTCGGGCTCCGGGAAGAAGATGTCCAGCGGCGGCTGGACGCGGAGCAACGGAGGTGATGCCGCTGGCCAGGACGGGTCAGCGGCAGAAGACGGTGCCGGAGGCCCCCGGATTAGGTGAGGCCTCAGTGAGGCTATCCTTCCCCCTCCCCTTTTCCTCCCTCGACCACCAGGGACGGGCATTAGGCCCGAGGGCACAATTCAGGCACTAGGCCTGGGGCGCAGATAGGAGTTTGGGGTCACTATTTTATTGGGTGGTTTGGGCATTAGGCCCAAGCCACCCTCCCTGTGGCACAGTTAGGCGGGCATTAGGCTCGGGGGTGTATTTTGGCCGATTAGGGATACGATAAGGTGACCTTGGGCACAAGGCCAAGGTCACCCAACGGGCAGCAAGTTAGGCGGGCGCTAGGCCCGTGGGCGAAGTCAGGCCTCCGGCCTGTGTGCAGTTAGGGGGCGCTAGGCCCAGTGAATCAGTGTTTCCCCGAGGTGAGTACAGGTGGCCCTGGGCGCTAGGCCCAGGCCACCCTGAGGTGTTAAGTAGGCAGGCCCGCTCGGCCTGAGCCCCTAAGGAGAGAGTACGGTAGGTGGGTGAGCTGTGCGGCCCCCAGTACTGGGTGTTCTGAGACGGGTAGATAAAGGGACCGTACCGTCGCTTGCATTGTGTATCGTGATGTATGTTACCGTGCGGGGCGATGTGTGAGCTCGTTAAGTGTGTGAAATCTGGGTGGCTGAGGCTTCGTGCCGGTGATGACCATTCACCCAACCGGTGAAGGTCGCGGTCACCCCTGGGGTATCCCCTGTTCCAGAGGAAGAAGGGTCGATACCCCCTTTAAGGTATATTATTCTCTCCTCAGCTCGGTCGCGGTCAGCTCCGAGAGGTAATCGCCGTGTCCGGATCCGACTGAAGATTTCCAGGTCCGTTGAAGGTTCCGGTACCTGAAGGTGAGAGAGAGCGGCGCCTGGTGAGTACCGAGTCTACACCTGCACGGCAGCAGGCACCACCACACAGCAGCCGCACCTCTCACACTTGGCGTAGTCGGCAGGATCAAAGAGACCGGATCACGGACACGATGTGGAACGCCACCAAGAAGACCTCCCTGCGGACGGCTCCGGAGAAGACTCACCCCCGGATGTGTGCGGACCAGAGCGACTGGGTGACGGTGTCTGGGGCAGACATCCTGAAGATGGTGCAGCGGTCGATCCAGCGTGGAAAAGAAGAGCGCCGGGAGAAGGGGCGCAAGAAGGCCGCTGTGACGCCCTGCAAGAAATGTCGGCAAACAGGGCACTTTGCCAGCGAGTGTACTTGGCGAGAGACGTCCCCAAAGAAGGTGGTCCAGGAAGTGGACCGAAGACGTCAGAAGGGCCAAGCGAAGAAGGAGTCCTGGTGTTTGCTCTGCGGAAACTACGGGAATGAGCACAACAGTTGTCCCTGGGACGAAGAGTTGAGCCAAGACGAGGTTGATTCTTGGTGTGAAAACTGTGGAGATCCCCGACATCGGCTCCTGGAATGTCCATGGACAGAAGACAGGACGGACTACGAGGCCACGGTGAAGCAGATGACGGAGTCTCGTCAGCAGCTTTGGGACCGGGTGGCTGCAGAGCCTGTGTGTGCGCTCTGCGAGGCGAGAGGACATGCGCTTCCCGACTGTCCGTGGAATGAAGACCGGATGATTGCGGATGGTCGCGCCCAGAGATGGGAGGAGGAAACCAGGGAAATGGAGCGGAAGACCCTGCTGGAAGTTAGTTCGCAGGTGCCCATTTCCTCTGAGCCGGAACAAACGGGTGAAGATTCCCCAGTGAATGAGGTGGACAAGGGACCCGTCTTGGAGAAGGTGGCAGTGGCCCTCCCTTGTTGGAAGTGTCGGCGACCAGGACATGTGGCCAGTGAGTGCCCCTGGGAAGATGCCGCGGACCTACTCTGTCCCAAGAAAGTGACCCCGGTAAGGCAGAATCCTTTCCCGCATAAGGCGGAGGTGGACGACTGGGAGGTGAAGAGACCACGCTGCGAAGAAAAGCGTGAAGACCCAGTGACTGAGACGTCCGGAATCTCCCCGCGATGGAACCGTCCACGACCAGGACGTGCGGAACAGGAGTGTCCTGGGTACCAAGAGATGCCAGCGGAAGCGAAGGAGTACGCTGAGGAAGTAAAGGATCCAGCGGAAGCGAAGGAGTACGCTGAGGAAACAGAGGTGCCAGCGGAAAGGGCTAAGTACGCTGAGGAGGAAAATAATACCCCAGTCCAGATATCGGAGGAAGACTCGGACTACGGTGAGCTGTCCGCCGACGAATCCCTCCCAGAACAGATGGAGGACGACTCTGGCATCGGAAGCGCCGACGAGAGTGACTGGCAGGATCGGGTGGAGTCATGCTCCCAGTTGAATGCCCTCCGTGAAGAGGAGGAGATAGTCCTGGAGCAAGAGTACCTGCCGGGAGTGGCGAAATGGACGGACGTACGGGGGGAGGATCGCGATGCCGTGGGAGGACCCGTTCCAGAGGAAGACACAGGACCTTTGGAGATGCCCCACGAGGAAATGCGACATGTGGTGGCTGTTGCCCGGGAGGAAACGGATGCCCCGGAGGATTCCGCTGTTGGGTGGTGGTCGATACCACACCCGGAAGACAGGGACGAAGCCACAGATGATATCGAAGGTCAGGAGTGGGTGACTGTTGTCCCCGTGGAAGAAGATTCCCCATGGTGGCCAACGTCGAGCGACCGTGAGGAGATGCCACTCCCCCAGAGGATCCGCCGATGGAGGTCGGGAGGTAAGAAGAGGAACCCGGAGCTGGAGGTGGTAGGAGGTGGGGTCACAGCCCGTCCGGGCTGGGCCCTCGAACACAACCTCGCCGGAGGGACCTCGGAATCCCCTGACCCGCGGACAAGGGACATCGTGAGGGACTTTGTAGGGACTACAAAGGAAAAAGGGGGGGGAAATGTAAAGATGTGCCCTGTGGGCACATCCGTGTTGCTGTCCCTAGCTGGGGGCAGCGCTGGGGCAGCTTGTCTGTCCCCAGCGCTGAGTGTGCGGCGGCGGGTGTCTGGTGCAGGGATCAGATGTTTCCCTGCACCAGGCTGTCGGCGGCGGGGAGTGGCGCGGCGGCGCTTTAAACTTGGCGCCGCTCGGGCCGCCAATCAGAAGCGCCGCCCGCGGCTTTTTGAATCCGGCGCCTCCAGCGAGCCAATCGCGGCTCGCGGGGCGCCGGCCAATCAGGAGCAGGCGCGGCGAGCCAATTGGCGCTCGGCGCGTCACAGGCCCCGCCCCCGGCGTCTGACGTCAGACGCCGGGCGGGAGCCTGAAGAAAAGGCCGCGCCGAAGAGCGGCGAAGAAGACAGGCGGAGCGGAGGTCAGCGCGCGCGGAAGAGCGTGAGGAGAAGGCCAGCGGTCGGGCTCCGGGAAGAAGATGTCCAGCGGCGGCTGGACGCGGAGCAACGGAGGCGACGCCGCTGGCCAGGACGGGTCAGCGGCAGAAGACGGTGCCGGAGGCCCCCGGATTAGGTGAGGCCTCAGTGAGGCTATCCTTCCCCCTCCCCTTTTCCTCCCTCGACCACCAGGGACGGGCATTAGGCCCGAGGGCACAATTCAGGCACTAGGCCTGGGGCGCAGATAGGAGTTTGGGGTCACTATTTTATTAGGTGGTTTGGGCATTAGGCCCAAGCCACCCTCCCTGTGGCACAGTTAGGCGGGCATTAGGCCCGGGGGTGTATTTTGGCCGATTAGGGGTACGATAAGGTGACCTTGGGCACAAGGCCCAGGTCACCCAACGGGCAGCAAGTTAGGCGGGCGCTAGGCCCGTGGGCGAAGTCAGGCCTCCGGCCTGTGTGCAGTTAGGGGGCGCTAGGCCCAGTGAATCAGTGTTTCCCCGAGGTGAGTACAGGTGGCCCTGGGCGCTAGGCCCAGGCCACCCTGAGGTGTTAAGTAAGCAGGCCCGCTCGGCCTGAGCCCCTAAGGAGAGAGTACGGTAGGTGGGTGAGCTGTGCGGCCCCCACTACTGGGTGTTCTGAGTCGGGTAGATAAAGGGACCGTACCGTCACTTGCATTGTGTATCGTGATGTATGTTACCGTGCGGGGCGATGTGTGAGCTCGTTAAGTGTGTGAAATCTGGGTGGCTGAGGCTTCGTGCCGGTGATGACCATTCACCCAACCGGTGAAGGTCGCGGTCACCCCTGGGGTATCCCCTGTTCCAGAGGAAGAAGGGTCGATACCCCCTTTAAGGTATATTATTCTCTCCTCAGCTCGGTCGTCGGTCAGCTCCGAGAGGGAATCGCCGTGTCCGGATCCGACTGAAGATTTCCAGGTCCGTTGAAGGTTCCGGTACCTGAAGGTGAGAGAGAGCGGCGCCTGGTGAGTACCGAGTCTACACCTGCACGGCAGCAGGCACCACCACACAGCAGCCGCACCTCTCACAGGTGCATCACTGCACGCGAGTCCTGGGAAAAATGGTAGCTTCCTACGAAGCAATTCCATTCGGCAGGTTCCATGCAAGGACTTTTCAGTGGGACCTGTTTGACAAGTGGTCCGGATCGCATCTTCAGATGCATCGGCTGATAACCCTGTCTCCAAGGACCAGGGTGTCTCTGCTGTGGTGGCTGCAAAGTGCTCATCTTCAAGAGGGCCGCAGATTCGGCATACAGGACTGGGTCCTGGTGACCACGGATGCCAGCCTTCGAGGCTGGGGGGCAGTCACACAGGGAAGAAACTTCCAAGGACTATGGTCAAGTCAGGAGACTTCCCTACACATGAATATTCTGGAACTGAGGGCCATTTACAATGCCCTAAGTCAGGCAAAACCCCTGCTTCAAAACCAGCCGGTACTGATCCAGTCAGACAACATCACGGCAGTCGCCCATGTAAACCGACAGGGTGGCACAAGAAGCAGGACGGCGATGGCAGAAGCCACAAGGATTCTCCGATGGGCGGAAAATCACGTGTTAGCACTGTCAGCAGTGTTCATTCCGGGAGTGGACAACTGGGAAGCAGACTTCCTCAGCAGGCACGACCTCCACCCGGGAGAGTGGGGACTTCATCCAGAAGTCTTCCAACTGATTGTAAACCGTTGGGAAAGGCCACAGGTGGACATGATGGCGTCCCACCTAAACAAAAAGCTAGAAAGATATTGCGCCAGGTCAAGAGACCCTCAGGCGATAGCTGTGGACGCTCTAGTGACACCGTGGGTGTACCGGTCGGTTTATGTGTTCCCTCCTCTTCCTCTCATACCCAAGGTACTGAGGATAATAAGGAGAAGAGGAGTAAGAACTATACTCATTGTTCCGGATTGGCCAAGAAGAGCTTGGTACCCGGAACTTCAAGAAATGATCTCAGAGGACCCATGGCCTCTGCCGCTCAGACAGGATCTGCTGCAGCAGGGGCCCTGTCTGTTCCAAGACTTACCGCGGCTGCGTTTGACGGCATGGCGGTTGAACACCGGATCCTGAAGGAAAAGGGCATTCCGGAGGAAGTCATTCCTACGCTGATTAAAGCTAGGAAAGAAGTGACCGCAAACCATTATCACCGCATTTGGCGAAAATATGTTGCGTGGTGTGAGGCCAGGAAGGCCCCAACGGAGGAATTTCAGCTGGGCCGTTTTCTGCACTTCCTACAGTCAGGGGTGACTATGGGCCTAAAATTGGGTTCCATTAAGGTCCAGATTTCGGCTCTATCGATTTTCTTCCAGAGAGAACTGGCTTCACTGCCTGAAGTTCAGACGTTTGTTAAGGGAGTGCTGCATATTCAGCCCCCTTTTGTGCCTCCAGTGGCACCTTGGGATCTCAACGTGGTGTTGGATTTCCTAAAGTCACATTGGTTTGAGCCACTTAAAACCGTGGAATTAAAATATCTCACGTGGAAAGTGGTCATGCTGTTGGCCTTGGCTTCGGCCAGGCGTGTGTCAGAATTGGCGGCTTTGTCATGTAAAAGCCCTTATCTGATTTTCCATATGGATAGGGCAGAATTGAGGACTCGTCCCCAGTTTCTCCCTAAGGTGGTATCAGCCTTTCATTTGAACCAACCTGCGGCTACTAAAGACTTGGAGGCTTCCAAGTTGTTGGACGTAGTCAGGGCCCTGAGAATTTATGTTTCCAGGACAGCTAGTGTCAGGAAAACTGACTCGTTGTTTATCCTGTATGCAGCCAACAAGCTGGGTGCTCCTGCTTCAAAGCAGACTATTGCTCGCTGGATCTGTAGTACGATTCAGCTTGCGTATTCTGCGGCTGGACTGCCGCATCCTAAATCAGTGAAAGCCCATTCCACGAGGAAGGTGGGCTCTTCTTGGGCGGCTGCCCGAGGGGTCTCGGCTCTACAACTTTGCCGAGCAGCTACTTGGTCGGGGTCAAACACATTTGCTAAATTCTACAAGTTTGACACCCTGGCTGAGGAGGACCTAGAGTTTGCCCATTCGGTGCTGCAGAGTCATCCGCACTCTCCCGCCCGTTTGGGAGCTTTGGTATAATCCCCATGGTCCTTACGGAGTCCCAGCATCCACTTAGGACGTCAGAGAAAATAAGATTTTACTCACCGGTAAATCTATTTCTCGTAGTCCGTAGTGGATGCTGGGCGCCCATCCCAAGTGCGGATTGTCTGCAATACTTGTATATAGTTATTGTTTAACTAAAGGGTTATTGTTGAGCCATCTGTTGAGAGGCTCAGTTATATTTCATACTGTTAACTGGATATTGTATCACGAGTTATACGGTGTGATTGGTGTGGCTGGTATGAGTCTTACCCGGGATTCAAAATCCTTCCTTATTGTGTCAGCTCTTCCGGGCACAGTATCCTAACTGAGGTCTGGAGGAGGGGCATAGTGGGAGGAGCCAGTGCACACCAGGTAGTCCTAAAGCTTTCTTTAGTTGTGCCCAGTCTCCTGCGGAGCCGCTATTCCCCATGGTCCTTACGGAGTCCCAGCATCCACTACGGACTACAAGTAATAGATTTTCCGGTGAGTAAAATCTTATTATTTATCACTACTTTGCATCCTCTTATTTCTCACTGCTCTGCATCTCTTTACTTATCACTGCTCTGCATCTCTTTACTTATCACTGCTCTGCATCTTCTTATTTATCACTGCTCTGCATCTTCTTATTTATCACTACTATGCATCCTCTTATTTCTCACTGCTCTGCATCCTCTTATTTCTCACTGCTCTGCATCTCTTTACTTATCACTGCTCTGCATCTCTTTACTTATCACTGCTCTGCATCTTCTTATTTATCACTGCTCTTCATCTTCTTATTTATCACTGCTCTGCATCCTCTTATTTCTCACTGCTCTGCATCTCTTTACTTATCACTGCTCTGCATCTCTGTACTTATCACTGCTCTGCATCTTCTTATTTATCACTGCTCTGCATCTCTTTACTTATCGCTGCTCTGCATCTTCTTATTTATCACTGCTCTGCATCTTATTTATCACTGCTCTGCATCTCTTTACTTATCACTGCTCTGCATCTTCTTATCACTGCTCTGCATCTCTTTACTTATCACTGCTCTGCATCTTCTTATTTATCCCTGCTCTGCATCTCTTTACTTATCACTGCTCTGCATCTTCTTATTTATCACTGCTCTGCATCTTCTTATTTATCCCTGCTCTGCATCTCTTTACTTATCACTGCTCTGCATCTTCTTATTTATCACTGCTCTGCATCTTCTTATTTATCCCTGCTCTGCATCTCTTTACTTATCACTGCTCTGCATCTTCTTATCACTGCTCTGCATCTCTTTACTTATCACTGCTCTGCATCTTCTTATTTATCCCTGCTCTGCATCTCTTTACTTATCACTGCTCTGCATCTTCTTATTTATCACTGCTCTGCATCTTCTTATTTATCCCTGCTCTGCATCTCTTTACTTATCACTGCTCTGCATCTTCTTATTTATCACTGCTCTGCATCTTCTTATTTATCCCTGCTCTGCATCTCTTTACTTATCACTGCTCTGCATCTCTTATCACTGCTCTGCATCTCTTTACTTATCACTGCCCTGCATCTTCTTATTTATCACTGCTCTGCATCTCTTTACTTATCACTGCTCTGCATCTTCTTATCACTGCTCTGCATCTCTTTACTTATCACTGCTCTGCATCTTCTTATCACTGCCCTGCATCTTCTTATTTATCTCTGCTCTGCATCTTCTTTTTTATCACTGCTCTGCATCTTCTTATTTCTCACTGCTCTGCATCTCTTTACTTATCACTGCTCTGCATCTTCTTATTTATCACTGCTCTGCATCTTCTTATTTATCCCTACTCTGCATCTTATTTATCACTGCTCTGCATCTTATTTATCACTGCTCTGCATCTTCTTATTTATCCCTGCTCTGCATCTTCTTATTTATCCCTGCTCTGCATCTTCTTATTTATCACTACTCTGCATCTTCTTATTTATCCCTGCTCTGCATCTTCTTATTTAAAACTGCTCTGCATCTTCTTATTTATCTCTGCTCTGCATCTTATTTATCCCTGCTCTTCATCTTGTTATTTATCACTGCTCTGCATCTTCTTATTTATCACTGCTCTGCATCTTCTTCTTTCTCACTACTCTGCATCCTCTTATTTATCACTGCTCTGCATCTTCTTATTTATCACTGCTCTGCATCTTCTTATTTATCCCTGCCCTGCAGCTTCTTATTTATCACTGCTCTGCATCTTCTTATTTCTCACTGCTCTGCATCTTCTTATTTATCACTGCTCTGCATCTTCTTATTTATCACTGCTCTGCATCTTCTTATTTATCCCTGCCCTGCATCTTCTTATTTATAACTGCTCTGCATCTTCTTATTTATCTCTGCTCTGCATCTTCTTATTTCTCACTGCTCTGCATCTTCTTCTTTCTCACTGCTCTGCATCTCTTTACTTATCACTGCTCTGCATCTACTTATTTATCTCTGCTCTGCGTCTTCTGATTTCTCACTGCTCTGCATCTTCTTATTTATCACTGCTCTGCATTTCTTTACTTATCACTGCTCTGCATCTTCTTATTTATCACTGCTCTGCATCTTCTTATTTATCCCTGCTCTGCATCTTCTTATTTATCACTACTCTGCATCTTCTTATTTATCACTGCTCTGCATCTTCTTATTTCTCACTGCTCTGCATCTTCTTATTTATCTCTGCTCTGCATCTTCTTATTTCTCACTGCTCTGCATCTTCTTATTTATCTCTGCTCTGCATCTTCTTATTTCTCACTGCTCTGCATCTCTTTACTTATCACTGCTCTGCATCTTCTTATTTCTCACTGCTCTGCATCTTCTTATTTATCTCTGCTCTGCATCTTCTTATTTCTCACTGCTCTGCATCTCTTTACTTATCACTGCTCTGCATCTTCTTATTTATCACTGCTCTGCATCTTCTTATTTATCACTACTCTGCATCTTCTTATTTCTCACTGCTCTGCATCTTCTTATTTATCACTGCTGTGCATCTTCTTATTTATCACTGCTCTGCATCTCTTTACTTATCACTGCTCTGCATCTTCTTATTTATCACTACTCTGCATCTTCTTATTTATCACTGCTCTGCATCTCCTTATTTATCACTGCTCTGCATCTTCTTATTTATATCTGCTCTGCATCTCTTTACTTATCACTGCTCTGCATCTTCTTATTTATCACTGCTTTGCATCTTCTTATTTATCACTGCTCTGCATCTTATTTATCACTGCTCTGCATCTCTTTACTTATCACTGCTCTGCATCTTCTTATTTATCTCTGCTCTGCATCTCTTTACTTATCACTGCTCTGCATCTTCTTATTTATCACTGCTTTGCATCTTCTTATTTATCTCTGCTCTGCATCTTATTTATCACTGCTCTGCACCGTCTTATTTATCACTGCTCTGCATCTTCTTATTTATCCCTGCTCTGCATCTCTTTACTTATCACTGCTCTGCATCTTCTTATTTATCACTGCGCTGCATCTCTTTACTTATCACTGCTCTGCATCTTATTTATTACTGCTCTTCATCTCTTTACTTATCACTGCTCTGCATCTTATTTATCATTGCTCTGCATCTTATTTATCCCTGCTCTGCATCTCTTTGCTTATCACTGCTCTGCATCTTCTTATTTATCCCTGCTCTGCATCTCTTTATTTATGACTGCTCTGCATCTTCTTATTTATCCCTGCTCTGCATCTTCTTATTTATCCCTGCTCTGCATCTTCTTATTTATTACTACACTGCATCTCTTTACTTATCACTGCTCTGCATCTTCTTATTTATCACTGCTCTGCATCTTCTTATTTATCACTGCTCTGCATCTTCTTATTTATCACTGCTCTGCATCTCTTTACTTATCACTGCTCTGCATCTTCTTATTTATCACTGCTCTGCATCTCTTTACTTATCACTGCTCTGCATCTTCTTATTTATCACTGTTCTGCATCTCTTTACTTATCACTGCTCTGCATCTTCTTATTTATCACTTTTCTGCATCTCTTTACTTATCACTGCTCTGCATCTTCTTATTTATATCTGCTCTGCATCTTCTTATTTATAACTGCTCTGCATCTTCTTATTTATCACTGCTCTGCATCTTCTTATTTATATCTGCTCTGCATCTCTTTACTTATCACTGCTCTGCATCTTCTTATTTATCACTGCTCTGCATCTCTTTACTTATCACTGCTCTGCATCTTCTTATTTATCACTGCTCTGCATCTTCTTATTTATATCTGCTCTGCATCTCTTTACTTATCACTGCTCTGCATCTTCTTATTTATCTCTGCTCTGCATCTCTTTACTTATCACTGCTCTGCATCTTCTTATTTATCACTGCTTTGCATCTTCTTATTTATCAATGCTCTGCATCTTATTTATCACTGCTCTGCATCTCTTTACTTATCACTGCTCTGCATCTTCTTATTTATCTCTGCTCTGCATCTCTTTACTTATCACTGCTCTGCTCTGCATCTTCTTATTTAGCACTGCTTTGCATCTTCTTATTTATCTCTGCTCTGCATCTTATTTATCACTGCTCTGCACCGTCTTATTTATCACTGCTCTGCATCTTCGTATTTATCCCTGCTCTGCATCTCTTTACTTATCACTGCTCTGAATCTTCTTATTTATCACTGCGCTGTATCTCTTTACTTATCACTGCTCTGCATCTTATTTATCACTGCTCTTCATCTCTTTACTTATCACTGCTCTGCATTTTATTTTTCATTGCTCTGCATCTTATTTATCCCTGCTCTGCATCTCTTTGCTTATCACTGCTCTGCATCTTCTTATTTATCCCTGCCCTGCATCTCTTTATTTATCACTGCTCTGCATCTCTTTATTTATCACTGCTCTGCATCTTCTTATTTATCCCTGCTCTGCATATTCTTATTTATTACTACTCTGCATCTCTTTACTTATCACTGCTCTGCATCTTCTTATTTATCACTGCTCTGCATCTTCTTATTTATCACTGTTCTGCATCTCTTTACTTATCCCTGCTCTGCATCTTCTTATTTATCACTGCTCTGCATCTTCTTATTTATCACTGCTCTGCATCTCTTTACTTATCACTGCTCTGCATCTTCTTATTTATATCTGCTCTGCATCTCTTTACTTATCACTGCTCCTCATCTTCTTATTTATCACTGCTCTGCATCTTCTTATTTATCACTGTTCTGCATCTCTTTACTTATCACTGCTCTGCATCTTCTTATTTATCACTGCTCTGCATCTCTTTACTTATCACTGCTCTCCATCTTCTTATTTATCACTGCTCTGCATCTCTTTACATATCACTGCTCTGCATCTTCTTATTTATATCTGCTCTGCATCTTCTTATTTATCACTACTCTGCATCTCTTTACTTATCACTGCTCTGCATCTTCTTATTTATCTCTGCATCTTCTTATTTATCACTGCTCTGCATCTTCTTATTTATCACTGTTCTGCATCTCTTTACTTATCACTGCTCTGCATCTTCTTATTTAACACTGCTCTGCATCTCTTTACTTATCACTGCTCTGCATCTTCTTATTTATCACTGCTCTGCATCTTCTTATTTATCTCTGTCCTGCACCTCTTTATTTATCACTGCTCTGCATCTCTTTATCACTGCCATTGCAAAAAAAGGATCTGCTCATGTTCAGCACAGATCCTGCTCAGATCTACACTCATTAGTTTGTGTACATCTTTAAATTATCCATGTGTGGGGGTCAGAGGAGCCCCCTGTATCCCCCCAGCAGCACAGTGACTGTGTAATCTATGTTTGGGGGTCTCAGAGGAGCCCCCCTGTATCCCCCCAGCAGCACAGTGACTGTGTGATACATGTGTGGGGGTCTCAGAGGAGCCCCTCTGTATCCCCCCAGCAGTGACTGTGTGATCCATGTGTGGGGGGTCTCAGAGGAGCCCCCCTGTATCCCCCCAGCAGCACAGTGACTGTGTGATCCATGTGTGGGGGTCAGAGGAGCCCCCCTGTATCCCCCCAGCAGTGACTGTATGATCCATGTGTGGGGGTCTCGGAGGAACCCCCCTGTATCCCCCCAGCAGCACAGTGACTGTATGATACATGTCTGGGGGTCTCAGAGGAACCCCCCTGTATCCCCCCAGTAGTGACTGTGTGATCCATGTGTGGGGGTCTCAGAGGAACCCCCCTGTATCCCCCCAGCACAGTGACTGTGTAATACATGTGTGGGGATCTCAGAGGAGCCCCCCTGTATCCCCCCAGGCACAGTGACTGTGTGATCCATGTGTGGGGGTCAGAGGAGCCCCCCTGTATCCCCCCAGCAGCACAGTGACTGTGTGACCCATGTGTGGGGGTCAGAGCAGCCCTCCTGTATCCCCCCAGCAGTGACTGTGTGATCCATGTATGGGGGGCAGAGGAGCCCCCCTGTATCCCCCCAGCACAGTGACAGTGTGACCCATGTGTGGGGGTCAGAGGAGCTCCCCTGTATCCCCCCAGCAGTGACTGTATGATCCATGTGTGGGGATCTCAGAGGATCCCCCTGTATCCCCCAAGCAGTGACTGTGTGATCTATGTGTGGGGGGTCAGAGGAGCCCCCCTGTATTCCCCCAGCAGTGACTGTATGATCCATGTGTGGGGGGTCAGAGGAGCCCCCCTGTATCCCCCCCCAGCAGTGACTGTGTGATCCATGTGTGGGGTTCAGAGGAGCCCCCTTGTGTCCCCCCAGCAGTGACTGTGTGATCCATGTGTGGGGGTCAGAGGAGCCCCCCTGTGTCCCCCCAGCAGTGACTGTGTGATACATGTGTGGGGGTCAGAGGAGCCCCCCTGTATCCCCCCAGCAGCACAGTGACTGTGTGATCCATGTGTGGGGGTCAGAGGAGCCCCCCCTGTATCCCCTCAGAAGTGACTGTGTGACCCATGTGTGGGGGTCTCAGAGGATCCCCCTGTATCCCCCAGCAGTGACTGTGTGATACATGTGTGAGGATCAGAGGAGCCCCCCCCCCCCCGTATCCCCCCAGCAGTGACTGTGTGATCCATGTGTGGGGGTCAGAGGAGCCCCCCTGTATCCCCCCAGCAGTGACTGTGTGACCCATGTGTGCAGGTCAGAGGAGCCCCCCTGTATCCCCCCAGCAGTGACTGTGTGATCCATGTGTGGGGTCAGAGGAGCTCCCCTGTATCCTCCCAGCAGTGACTGTGTGACCCATGTGTGGGGGGTCAGAGGAGCCCCCCTGTATCCCCCCAGCAGTGACTGTGTGATCCATGTGTGGGGTCAGAGGAGCCCCCCTGTATCCTCCCAGCAGTGACTGTGTGACCCATGTGTGCAGGTCAGAGGAGCCCCCCTGTATCCCCCCAGCAGTGACTGTGTGACCCATGTGTGGGGTCAGAGGAGCCCCCTGTATCCTCCCAGCAGTGACTGTGTGACCCATGTGTGGGGGGTCAGAGGAGCCCCCCTGTATCCCCCCAGCAGTGACTGTGTGACCCATGTGTGGGGGGTCAGAGGAGCCCCCCTGTATCCCCCCAGCAGTGACTGTGTGATCCATGTGTGGGGTCAGAGGAGCCCCCCTGTATCCCCCCAGCAGTGACTGTGTGACCCATGTGTGGGGGTCAGAGGAGCCCCCCTGTATCCCCCCAGCAGTGACTGGGCTTTGTCTCATCCCTCCTCCTGCCTGCAGTACCCCCGACCGGCCGCTGGGTGTCTCCCCTCCCCCCGGGGACCGAGCAGCAGCGGACAGAGGGGAAGCTGCGGCAGCGGCTGCTCGGTGTGTAGGGCCGGCCCCGGGATGCCGCCCTCTCCTCTCCGGTAACCTCAGGACAGGGGACATGGACCGGGGATTGCACGGAGCTCCGGCCGCCTGCACCCTCCTCGTTTTGGGGATCGGGCTGCAGCTGTACCCGGGGGCGACGGAAGGTAGGTGCAGACTGCTGCTGTATGATGTGGGGAGGGGGAACAGCAGAGACGGTGCCAGGGGGGCTATATGCTGCATAGGTGCCCATGCTGGGTATGTGTTATAGGATGCCCCTGATACCCCGGCACAGAATGCTCCTGATACCCTGACATAGGATGCCCCTAATACCCTGACATAGGATGCCCCTAATACCCTGACATAGGATGCCCCTGATACCCCGGCATAGGATGCCCCTGATACCCCGGCATAGGATGCCCCTGATACCCCGGCATAGGATGCCCCTGATACCCCAGCATAGGATGCCCCTGATACCCTGGCATAGGATGCCCCTAATACCCCGACATAGGATGCCCCCTGATATCCTGACATATGATGCCCCCTGATACCCTGACATATGATGTCCCTGATACCCCGGCATGGGATGCCCCGGCATAGGATGCCCCTAATACCCTGACATAGGGTGCCCCTGATACCCTGGCATAGGATGCCCCTAATACCCTGACATAGGATGCCCCTGATACCCCGGCATAGGATGCCCCTGATACCCCGGCATAGGATGCCCCTGATACCCCGGCATAGGATGCCCCTGATACGCTGGCATGGGATGTCCCATATATGCTGGCACAGAATGCCCTGATTCCCCGGCATAGGATGCCCCTGATACCCTGGCATGGGATGCCCCTAATACCCTGGCATAGGATGCCCCTGATACCCTGGCATAGGATGCCCCTGATACCCTGGCATAGGATGCCCCTGATACCCTGGCATGGGATGCCCCTAATACCCTGGAATAGGATGACCCTGAGACTCTGGCATAGGATGCCCCATATACGCTGGCACAGAATGCCCTGATTCCCCGGCATAGGATGCCCCTGATACCCTGGCATGGGATGCCCCTAATACCCTGGCATAGGATGCCCCTGATACCCTGGCATGGGATGCCCCTAATACCCTGGCATAGGATGACCCTGAGACTCTGGCATAGGATGCCCCTGATACCCTGGCATGGGATGCCCCTAATACCCTGGCATAGGATGACCCTGAGACTCTGACATATGATGCCCATGATACCCCGGCATAGGATGCCCCTGATACCCCGGCATAGAATGCCCCTGATACCCTGGCATATGATGCCCCTGATACCCTGGCATAGGATGCCCCTGATACCCTGTTGGGTGTATATTGTTAGATGCCTCGGAGGGTGCTGGGAGTATATTATTAGATAGATGCCCCCTGGGCATGTGATAATATGCCTGGGAATGTAGTGAGATGCCCACAGGTGGCCTCGCAGATCACAGCGTATGAGACGCGGCATACGTCACATATCATTGGATTATCAGATGTCTGCGTAACCCTGTGATTATACAGCGCGGCCGCAGGAAGACGCTGGAGCTACAGTATCGCAGGCTTAAGCATGCCCCCGAAACGATACGCCTGCGTTTGACACGCCGCACCCCGTTACCTTCCACAAACCGTCCCTGACTATGAATCTATTTGCTAATAAATTGTGCATACACCGTTGCACGACCACGCCGCAGATGCACAGCGCGACTCAGACGCCGATAATCGCTCAGCTGCGGAAAAATCAGCTTTGTGTATATCCCTGAGTCCGGCCCAGAGATAACTAATACTGTACTGTCCTCACTGGGTGTATTATTAGATGCCCCTGGTGGCGCTGGGTGTATATTAGATGTCTATGACAGTGCCGGGTGTATATTATTATATGCCCCTGATGGCACTGGGTGTATATTATTATATGCCCGTGATGGCGCTGGGTGTATATTAGTAGATGTCTATGACAGTGCTGGGTGTATATTATTAGATGCCCCTGATGGCACTGGGTGTATATTAGTAGATGTCTATGACAGTGTTAGGTGTATATTATTATTATATGCCCCTGATAGTGTTGGGTGTATATTACTTGATCCCATGACAGCGTTGGTTGTTGATTATTATATGCCTCTGATGGCACTGGGTGTATATTATTATATGCCCCTGATGGCACTGGGTGTATATTAGTAGATGTCTACGACAGTGTTGGGTGTACATTATTATATGCCCCTGATGACACTGGGTGTATATTAGTAGATGTCAATGACAGTGTCGGGTGTATATTATTATATGCCCCTGATGACACAGGGTGTATATTAGTAGATGTCTATGACAGTGTCGGGTGTATATTATTATATGCCCCTGATGACACAGGGTGTATATTAGTAGATGTCTATGACAGTGTTGGGTGTATATTAGTAGATGTCTATGACAGTGTCGGGTGTATATTATTATATGCCCCTGATGACACAGGGTGTATATTAGTAGCTGTATATGACAGTGTCGGGTGTATATTAGTATATGCCCCTGATGACACAGGGTGTATATTAGTAGCTGTATATGACAGTGTCGGGTGTATATTATTATATGCCCCTGATGACACAGGGTGTATATTAGTAGCTGTATATGACAGTGTCTGGTGTATATTATTATACTAGGTGCTTCATCGCGCCCTACGGGCACTCTTCACACCGTCGGAAGTTGCTGCGCCCCTTTAACCCCTGCAGAGACGCGGGGCACCAGGGAGGGGACTTAGAGACGCGGGGCACCAGGGAGGGGACTTAGAGACGCGGGGCACCAGGGAGGGGATGCAGAGATGCGGGGCGGCAGGGAGGGAATGCAGAGATGCGGGGCGGCAGGGAGGGGACGCAGAGACGCTGGGCGTCAGGGAGGGGACGCGGGGCGTCAGGGAAGGGACGCAGAGATGCAGGGTGGCAGAGAGGGGACGCGGGGCGGTAAGGAGGGGACACGGTGGCAGGGAGGGGACACAGAGATGCGGGCGGCAGGGAGGGGACGCAGAGACGCGGGGGGGCAGGGAAGGGACGCAGATATGCGGGCGGCAGGGAGGGGACGCAGAGATGTGGGCGGCAGGGAGGGGGAGCAAAGATGCGGGCGGCAGGGAGGGGACGCAGAGATGCGGGCAGCAGGGAGGGGACGCAGAGATGCGGGGCAGCAGGGAGGGGACATGGCGGCATGGAGGGGATGCAGAGATGCGGGGCGCCAAGGAGGGGACAGAGGCAGGTTGGCAGGGAGGGGACACGGTGGCAGGGAGGAGATGCGGGGCGGCAGGGAGGGAAAGCAGAGACGCGGGGCGGCAGGGAGGGAACGCAGAGGCAGGGAGTGGACGCGGGGCGGTAGGTAGGGGACGCAGAGACGCGGGGTGGCATGGAGGGGACGCAGAGACGCGGGGTGGCACGGAGGGAACGCAGAGATGTGGGGCGGCACAGAGGGGACACGGTGGCAGGGAGGGGACGCAGAGATACGGGCGGCAGGGAGGGGACACAGAGACGCGGGGCGGCAGGAAGGGGGTCCAGAGATGCGGGGTGGCAGGGATGGGACAGAGGCAGGTCGGGGACACGGTGGCAGGGAGGGGATGCAGAGATGCGGGGCGGCAGGGATGGAACGCAGAGATGCGGGGCGGCAGGGATGGAACGCAGAGATGCGGGGTTGCAGGGAGGGGACGCAGAGGCAGGGAGGGGACGCAGAGGCAGGGAGGGGATGCGGAGCGGCAGGGAGGGGACGCAGAGAGGCGGGCGGCAGGGAGGGGACGCAGAGGCAGGGAGGGGATGCGGAGCGGCAGGGAGGGGGCGCGGAGGCAGGGAGGGGATGCGGAGCGGCATGGAGGGGACGCAGAGAGGCGGGCGGCAGGGAGGGGACGCAGAGGCTGGGAGGGGATGCGGAGCGGCATGGAGGGGACGTAGAGAGGCGGGCGGCAGAGAGGGGACGCAGAGGCAGGGAGGGGGCGCGGAGAGGCATGGAGGGGACGTAGAGAGGCGGGCGGCAGAGAGGGGACGCAGAGGCAGGGAGGGGGCGCGGAGAGGCATGGAGGGGACGTAGAGAGGCGGGCGGCAGGGAGGGGACGCAGAGGCAGGGAGGGGATGCGGAGCGGCAGGGAGGGGACGCAGAGAGGCGGCCGGCAGGGAGGGGACGCAGAGGCAGGGAGAAGATGCGGAGCGGCATGGAGGGGACGCTGAGAGGTGGGCGGCAGGGAGGGGATGCGGAGCGGCAGGGAGGGGGCGCGGAGCGGCAGGGAGGGGACGCAGAGACGCGGTGCTGCCTGTGCAGTCTCTCTTACCTGTGAGGTTGGTGCAGCGGCCACATTAGCAGGCGCGCTGTCCCCCGTCTCTGGTCTGTGGAGCCGGCAGCCCAGGGGCCCTGTGACGTGCAGTCCGGGTCTCTGGGGATGGTGGGAGGCAGCGTTGTATTAGGTGTGCGGAGGAGGCGGCGGGTGTCTGTACGCGGCGCAGGGAGGGCTATGAAGCCTTCTCCTGCGCCACCCGTCCCTCCTAATGCGTATGGCGGCGGCAATCAGGCGCGGGTGATGCTGACCTGTAACCTCACTGTCTTCGTCCGTTGTGTGGACGGCGTCTGGCGGGACAGTGGGTCCCAGCCGCGGCTGCAGTGCGGGAGCTGGCTCTGGTGGTGTGTGGAGGGCGGGAGGGGTGGTGCGGCCTGCGGATGTCTGGACGGCCGTGGTGCGGGCGGCGGGTCCCGGCTACCGCGTCCGTGCCGCAGATGGCTGGGGGAGATGCTGGGCTTGTGCGGAGGGTGGGATCGTTATGCGTGGGGTGTGGGGGTGTCTGGGCCGTCAGTGGCTGCATGTGGGAGCTGGTGGAGGGTGGGTTTGGGGGTGTCTGGTGCGGGTGGCATTGGGGTGTCCATGGTTACCTGGCACTATGGTGTCCCTTGCCGGCTTCTGTGTGGGGATGTTGGGGGGATTATGTGGCTGCTGCTCAGTTCTGCTAGTGGTGTGCTCGGACAGGGCAGGAGCTGCTAACTCCACCCAGGCCTGTAACTCCACCCACCACTGTGACTCCGCCCAGCGTTAGAGGGCCAGACACAGACTTATAATAAGGCAAATATATAGGAGATGCCCCTGATAGTGTTGGGTGTATATTACTAGATGCCCTTGACAGCGTTGGTTGTTTATTATTATATGCCTCTGATAGTGTTGTGTGTAAATTATTAGATGTCCATGATGGCACTGGGTGTATATTATTATATGCCCCTGATGGCGCTGGTGTATATTAGTAGATGTCTATTACTGTGCTGGGTGTATATTATTATAGGGTGTGGTATTGAAAGTCGACAGTGACTAGGTCGACAATGTCTAGGTCGACCACTATTGGTCGACAGTAACTAGGTCGACAGGGTGTCTAGGTCGACAGAGTCTTTAGGTTGACATGTTCTAGGTCGACAGGTCAAAAGGTCGACATGAGTTTTTAATGTTATTTTGGTGTCGTTTTCTTCGTAGAGTGACCGGGAACCCCAATTAGTGCACCGCGTCCCCTCGCATGGCTCGCTTCGCTCGCCATGCTTCGGGCATGGTGCCTTCGCTCCGCTACCGCTTCGCTCGACACAGATTACCGTTCCAATCGTAGTCCACGTGGATCGTTAAGTATGGAAAGGTTCAAAAAAAGAAAAAAATTGTGAAAAACTCATGTCGACCTTTTGACCTGTCGACCTAAAGACCCTGTCGACCTAGACACCCTGTCGACCTAGTTACTGTCGACTTTCAGTCCGGATCCCATTATTATATGCCCGTGATGGCGCTGGGTGTATATTAGTAGATGTCTATGACAGTGCTGGGTGTATATTATTATATGCCCGTGATGGCGCTGTGTGTATATTAGTAGATGTCTATGACAGTGTTGGGTGTATATTATTATATTCCCGTGATGGCGCTGTGTGTATATTAGTAGATGTCTATGACAGTGCTGGGTGTATATTATTATATGCCCCTGATGGCGCTGTGTGTATATTAGTAGATGTCTATGACAGTGTTGGGTGTATATTATTATATGCCCGTGATGGCGCTGTGTGTATATTAGTAGATGTCTATGACAGTGTTGGGTGTATATTATTATATGCCCGTGATGGCGCTGTGTGTATATTAGTAGATGTCTATGACAGTGCTGGGTGTATATTATTATATGCCCCTGATGGCACTGGGTGTATATTAGTAGATGTCTATGACAGTGTCGGGTGTATATTACTATATGCCCCTGGTGGCACTGGGTGTATATTAGTAGATGTCTATGACAGTGTCGGGTGTATATTATTATATGCCCCTGATGGCACTGGGTGTATATTAGTAGATGTCTATGACAGTGTTGGGTGTATATTATTATATTCCCGTGATGGCGCTGTGTGTATATTAGTAGATGTCTATGACAGTGTTGGGTGTATATTATTATATGCCCCTGATGGCACTGGGAGTATATTAGTAGATGTCTATGACAGTGTTGGGTGTATATTATTATATGCCCCTGATGGCACTGGGTGTATATTATTAGATGGTCCTGATGGCACTGGGTGTATATTATTAGATGCCCCTGATGGCACTGGGTGTATATTATTAGATGACCTTGATGGCACTGGGTGTATATTATTAGATAACCCTGATGGCACTGGGAGTATATTAGTAGATGTGTATGACTGTGCTGGGTGTATATTATTATATGCCCCCTGATGACACTGGGTGTATATTAGTAGATGTCTATGACAGTGTTGGGTGTATATTATCATATGCCTCTGATGACACTGGGTGTATATTAGTAGATGCCTATGACAGTGCTGGGTGTATATTATCATATGCCTCTGATGACACTGGGTGTATATTAGTAGATGCCTATGACAGTGCTGGGTGTATATTATTATATGCCCCCGATGACACTGGGTGTATATTAGTAGATGTCTATGACAGTGCTGGGTGTATATTATTATATGCCCCTGATTGCACTGGGTGTATATTAGTAGATGTCTATGACAGTGTCAGGCGTATATTATTATATGCCCCTGATGGCATTGGGTGTATATTAGTAGATGTCTATGACAGTGCCAGGTGTATAGTATTATATGCCCCTTATGGCACTGGGTGTATATTAGTAGATGTCTATGACAGTGTTGGGTGTATATTATTATATGCCCCTGATGACACTGGGTGTATATTAGTAGATGTCTATGACAGTGCTGGGTGTATATTATTATATGCCCCTGATGACACTGGGTGTATATTATTAGATGTCTATGACAGTGTTGGGTGTATATTATTATATGCCCCTGATGACACTGGGTGTATATTAGTAGATGTCTATGACAGTGCTGGGTGTATATTATTATATGCCCCTGATGACACTGGGTGTATATTAATAGATGTCTATGACAGTGCTGGGTGTATATTATTAGATAACCCTGATGGCACTGGGAGTATATTAGTAGATGTCTATGACAGTGCTGGGTGTATATTATTATATGCCCCTGATGGCATTGGGTGTATATTAGTAGATGTCTATGACAGTGCTGGGTGTATATTATTATATGCCCCTGATGACACTGGGTGTATATTAATAGATGTCTATGACAGTGCTGGGTGTATATTATTAGATAACCCTGATGGCACTGGGAGTATATTAGTAGATGTGTATGACTGTGCTGGGTGTATATTATTATATGCCCCCTGTTGACACTGGGTGTATATTAGTAGATGTCTGTAATTATGTGCATCTGATAATGCTGGGGGCAAATAGAACATTAGATGACCCTATTATAGGGGGCAATCTTTTCTCCCTCTAGTTTGGGGTAGATAAATGATTGCCTGTAGCCATGTAGATATTGTTTATGGAATCAGGTAAGTCACCCTCGCTCGCTGTGACAAAACAGGACTGTGGTACTTACCGATAACTCCCTTTCTCTGAGTCCTTAGGCGCCCTGCGCCTGGTAAGGAAAGCTGGAGGGACAAACACCTTACTACTGGCGCTTTTCCTTACCGGAGTGTGGCGTCAGCTCCCTGGCGTCTCTTCACCAGCCGTCCCCCGTGGTAGCGGCGTGATCTAGTGGCAGTGTGCGGCTGAAATGTCAGTCCCAGCGCTGATATATGCGCAGAATGGGACGTCTAATGTACACAGCGCTGCGGGGGGAGAGATAGAGTTTTAGAAAGGGTACTGAGTGCCAGCGCCCCCTATGGATGATAGAGAAATACATCTAAGCCAGGAACTTTATCACATAACTAGTTACCAGCCCGTCCAGATGACGGAACATAACAGTCATTTCAGTACTGGTGGCTGTGCGTACCGGAACCAAGCAATACTTGAATTGCACCGTCGGGCACCATCTAATAGCGGCCAGCGTGCAAAATCCTTGAATCCCCCCATAGAGGTGAGGAGCAGCGTTAGCTTTTTATGATATAGGGTGCCCAGGAATTGCCACTAAAATGACCATTAATGTATTGTAGGCCCCCGTATAGATTATTCCCACATGGCACAGTTACCACTTACATGCTAGGTCTGTAATTCCCTCATTACACGCGTGTTTGTGTGTACAGCCACACGTTATAGTCTTTGATTCTTTATGTAGTATGTTTATAAAAAAATCCTTAGATATCAAAGGTGAGTAAAATAAAAATTAAATGAAACTCTGCTGTACAGTGTTACCCTCACATGAAAAGCACAAGATATAGATGGGGTGATTTCAGACTTGGATGTGTGGTAAGGGATGTGGTCGAGTAACACACATCGCCGCTTACTCCAGTGACGTGACACATGTATGTGTCTGTTATTATTACATAGGTGATCTTTTATATATAGAGATAACGTGTTTATGCCTCGCTGTCCGGGCGTGACAGGGGCTCATCAACATTGTGGCTCCAATAACAAACCAGTATTGCACGTGCATTAACCCTCTATACATCTGTGTTGGAGGCGGCCATTTTGTGGTCTGATTTAATATGAAGGTAAATGGTGTCTCAGTGACATGGCTCTTTCCTGGTGACGTAATATGGTGCATTGACATACTCAGTGGGTCAGCCACCAAAATGGCTTCCTCCACCATGGACGTGGGCACCTGATCTTTGCATAATGACGGGCACCTGATCTTTGCATGTAACGGGCACCTAATCTTTGCATGTAACGGGCACCTAATCTTTGCATGTAACGGGCACCTAATCTTTGCATGTAACGGGCACCTGATCTTTGCATGTAACGGGCACCTGATCTTTGCATGTAACGGGCACCTAATCTTTGCATGTAACGGGCACCTGATCTTTGCATGTAACGGGCACCTAATCTTTGCATGTAACGGGCACCTGATCTTTGCGTGTGACGGGCACCTGATCTTTGCATGTAACGGGCACCTAATCTTTGCATGTAACGGGCACCTAATCTTTGCATGTAACGGGCACCTGATCTTTGCGTGTGACGGGCAGCTGATCTTTGCATGTAACGGGCACCTGATCTTTGCGTGTGACGGGCACCTAATCTTTGCATGTAACGGGCACCTGATCTTTGCGTGTGACGGGCACCTGATCTTTGCATGTAACGGGCACCTAATCTTTGCATGTAACGGGCACCTAATCTTTGCATGTAACGGGCACCTGATCTTTGCGTGTGACGGGCAGCTGATCTTTGCATGTAACGGGCACCTGATCTTTGCATGTAACGGGCACCTGATCTTTGCATGTAACGGGCACCTGATCTTTTCATGTAACGGGCACCTGATCTTTTCGTGTGACGGGCACCTAATCTTTGCATGTAACGGGCACCTGATCTTTGCGTGTGACGGGCACCTGATCTTTGCATGTAACGGGCACCTAATCTTTGCATGTAACGGGCACCTAATCTTTGCGTGTGACGGGCACCTAATATTTGCATGTAACGGGCACCTGATCTTTGCGTGTGACGGGCACCTGATCTTTGCATGTAACGGGCACCTAATCTTTGCATGTAACGGGCACCTGATCTTTGCGTGTGACGGGCACCTGATCTTTGCATGTAACGGGCACCTGATCTTTGCATGTAACGGGCACCTGATCTTTGCATGTAACGGGCAGCTGATCTTTGCGTGTGACGGGCAGCTGATCTTTGCATGTAACGGGCACCTAATCTTTGCATGTAACGGGCACCTGATCTTTGCGTGTGACGGGCACCTGATCTTTGCATGTAACGGGCACCTGATCTTTGCGTGTGACGGGCACCTAATCTTTGCGTGTTATATGCACCAGAGTTTTGCGTGTGACATGCACCAGAGCTTTGCGTATACTATTTGGATGGTAAAATGAATAATTATAGGCTTCTGAGGCCACTAAAATCCATGATTTAGCGGTTTCCGTACAAGATACAGAAATAAGAAGAATATATGTCACATAACCATACGCTAGATAGAACGCAATCAGATAATTAGGAGTCTCCCTCGGTAGTTAGTGGTAATTAGCAATTACCCTAATGGCTGCCGATATACTGTATTGTGTGGTAGTTACAGTTGTGTGGTGGATTCTCCGGCAGTAAAGGGGTTTGTTCATACCAGTGGTTCTATCCGCTGTCTTCCCTCAGGAATGGAGTAAATGGTAAGCTCTGCGGCCTAGGCTTTTCCTGTTGCCTGTTACACATTGATCCTGCGTAACCCTTACATGTGGGGATGTGTGCTGGCACCAGGCTGTAGATGAGGGCAGATTTTTACCTCATAACGCACAGCCAGAGAGTGAGGGGGATTCCCTTCTCATAACGAGGGATGGAGGCTAGTTGGGAAAGGGGAGAACCTCCACACGCACCCCTGCGTTACACACTTACTGCGGTCCCCAACATCTCTGAGGGTAACGTATACTGATTGCAATGGCGGGGGGGGGGAGACGTCACCTGTGTGGGAATTCCACAGCTCATGTCATAGGTGACGCTGTCTGCGTGGTACACACGTGTAATAAACTATACAGAGAATGGTACTGACAGAGTATTGTCCGCATAGATACATGACCATTGGAGCTGATTGTTTGCTTTGGGTAACTTTACACCGCACAGGCCATGTCAGGCTCTCAGCCACTTAAGAGACCTTCAGGGTTTCAGGCAGAATGCATTCTCTGTCCGGCTACGATGGACCTAATGGACGGACGCTGTTTAGCTCTGTAGCCGCTGGCTTGTATTGGCAGCTGACGTTATGTAATCTCACCATGGGAGGCACTGTACACTCCAATAGGCACAAGTGACACAACCCAGATTAACAGGCCAGGTCATGGTCACTATGGAGAGAAATACGTTTCAGGGTCAGAACAGCCTCGGCCCGTACTTCTAGCCGTATCTCCAGGGACAGTGCCGGAGTAAAGTAATGGGGGTCTATGGAAAACCCCCGGAAAGTGTTTGTGGCAGAGCTGACCTTGACCCCCAGACTTGTAGGAAGGGAGAGAGGCGATCCTTCTAGTAAAGCCTCAGGGCACGCCAGTGGTTTGGATGATGGAGATGGAATGGATCGCATCTTCTGGACGTGTCGTTGTGCAATAGCAGACCCTGGTCAGTAGATAGTCATCATCTGGTAGTTCCTCCATTGGGAATCTGTTTTGGTGTAAGTAGTGATTCCGTAACTTTATAATGAGGACGGGTCTAAATGGTCCATTTCTGCTTTCGGATAGGGCACGGGTGACCGCCCTAACCTTTGGCCTATAGATTGGCTAGCTGTATTCTCCCCAAATCCAGAGCTGGTGCGAGGACTTCCTCTAGCTGCAGTTCCTTCATCAAGGACATCTCCGTCCTGGGAAACCTTTCAATGGGAGGTTTAGCCCTAAACTAATCATCCATAGTGACCACTCGGAAAAAGGAGGGAGATTAAATTACCACCATTTTTCCTGTATTGAAAGAAGACCAGACGGGTGCCAATGACTCCTTGACGTTGTTTTGGGGTCTGTGTGCAAACTTTCTTCTTTGGAATCTTTCCAGAGTCTCGGTAATCTCAGGGCGGACCCCCCCCAGCTTTTACAGTCCGACCCCTTTGACGATAGGATCTTCTTAAGGTCTGAATCAAAGCTTGGAGAGATATATAAAGTGGACAGAAATAAAGCACCAGCCAATCAGCTCCTAACTGCCATGTTACAGGCTGTGTTTGAAAAATGACAGTTGGGAGCTGATTAATTGGTACCTTAATTCTCTCCAATGTTTGATACATCTCCCCCTGAAAGGTTTTACAACAAAAGACCAGCAGTGCACAATTTGTACCTCAGATTGAACCTTTAGAGCCCAGTGTGCGGCATATAATTTTGTTGGGGTGTCTGTTCCGCTTATGCCACTCCAGCCATTGGAATTATACTATATTTACCTCATTTAAATGAGACTGAAGTTCCGGATGAGGTTTGCTGAAAGCTTTATTTGTCCCTTTTTCCTATATTGTTGTTGTTATTATATGTGAGCCCAGGAGCAGGGCGAGGACCCGCGGCTCTTTTGTGCAGTCACTTCTACCTCAGAGTCTGAGGCACTGTAGACAAATGAAAGTCCACCCTGACAGGACATGTCGTTTTCTTTTAATAAACAGTTCTTGGGATGAAGAGCAAATTCAGGAGAAGAGGCCTCATTCTCTGCTTAAGCTTTCCATGGAAATGGAGGACAGCTGCAAAGAGTCTGTCGCAGAGACAGCGTCTTCCATTGGAGGCGCACGGTGATGTGACTGGTGACGTGTGCGTGACCTGCGGGAGCCATATTGCTTTAGCTACTCAGTGATTTTAGCAGAGACTGTGAGGCTTGCGGCCTAGCACCTCGGACTGTTGCTAGGTGGCACTAATACATTCCTCTTTGTTGCCCCTCATTTTAGTCTAGATGGCTGACTAAGTGGAGCCGGCACTTTAATGTTATTCAGGAAGTTTAGTGTGCATAAGAAAATGCTTTCCCTCTATCGCTATTATTTTCTAAAATGCAAGTTCTGTAAATGGTTGCAAACACCTGACATCCGGCAGGTAAGCGTCAGTAACGTGCATTGCATTGGTAGAAATGCGCTCGGACGACGAGAAAGGCGTCCCACTGACAGTATAGCCCGGACCTGGTTCCCAGCGCCTTCGTTGATCTGTAGAAAACAATCTCATTGAAATATCTCATCGGCGAAATGAGATCTAATTTTTGCATGGGAACGTTGGAATGAGGAGCACTACTGTGCCCAGCACTCGTTCATTTACCGGCGCCCCTGACTCTCTCCGGGCACCCCCATCAGAGCATGCCATCAGTTCATTCACATCATAATACTCCCTTGACGTCACAAAGCGTCATTCACCCGGTGGGGCCGTAGTTTTACTCCTGACTTCGGAATGACTTATAATGCCCCGTAGACATGTTCTGCTGGACGACAGTCCCTGGGGCGAGAGGCTATTACTGTGTATTTACCAACACGCAGCCCAGCAGAGCGTTGCAATTAGTCTTCGCTGCTCTACCAGGGGAACCGGCTCTGTGTCTGTTCCTACCTGTCGCCAGGTGACGGAACAAACAGACCTTAACGTCCCCTCGGAGCATCCTCCCTGCCCCCCACCCCACCAGCGTCATATGTGTACCTCTAAATAAATCATGAGACAAGAATGTCAGGTGTCAGGACCGCTCAGCCATCAGTCTCCTCCTAATTGGGACATGAGGTGGCTGCGTGTTTGCCAGGTGAGGTGGTGCAGCTGTGAAATGCGTGATACACCGCCGTACCATAACCATAAGCATGTCTGCCAGTAGAAATTGTGGGGCCCGGGATTGACTAAATAGAAAGGGCCCCTACCTCCCAAAAAAAAATGGTGCAGCTCTACAGGTATTGGCTGTAGGAACTAGGGGTGGGCCCCCCTCTCTGTATGGGCCCGGGACACCAGTCCCCGCAGTCCCCCCCTGGTGGCTGCCCTGACCATAAGTAGGTAGTACAGACCCTGCTAAGTTGCGGCCCGCACCCTTTGTCAGCTGACGCGTACAAGATGCAGTAGAATTAAGGACTGATTGATGGGGAGAAGATAGAGGCTTCTGCTTTGGGAAGATGAAGATTGCATCCCTGAAGCTGATGCCGGAGTAAAGAGGCACCCCTAGCCTTGCAGCGGATCTTGTCTGGGAAGCCTTCTGGCCCAGGGGCCGGGAATGTAACAGTGCCCGGAAGGCCGGCTTGTAGGACCAATAGGCAAAGTACTGTACATACAACAGGCACAATACTGCGTATAAGATGCAACAGGCAGGGTGTGTATAGCAACAGGTGTCGTAAAGATGCAGGTTGTAAGATGTAAGGACGCTGGACAAGGGCAACAGACCAGAAGATAGGAATAAGGAGGCCCTGGTCAGAAGAGCTTACAATCTAATGTTTTGGACACAAGCCTTATCTTTTCTTCTCATCTATCCTGTAGTGTATTATGCAGCTTATTATTATATTATTTAAAAATAAAACAATTATTATCTGGTTATATATGATTTGCAGTAATCCTGTCCAGCGTGTGCTGGGGCATTGGCCCTCATTCCGAGTTGTTCGCTCGCTAGCTGCTTTTAGCAGCTTTGCACACACTAAGCCGCCGCCTACTGGGAGTGAATATTAGCTGTGCAGAATTGCGAACGGAAGGTTCGCAGAACTGCGAATAGAATAGCGATTAGAATTTTTTTTGCAGTTTCTGAGTAGCTCGAGACTTACTTCTACACTGCGATCAGTTCAGTCAGTTTCGTTCCTGGTTTGACGTCACACACACGCCCAGCGTTCGCCCAGCCACTCCCCCGTTTCTCCAGACACTCCCGCGTTTTTCCCTGAAACGCCTGCGTTTTTTCACACACACCCATAAAACGACCAGTTTCCACCCAGAAACACCCACTTCCTGTCAATCACACCTCGATCACCAGAACGATGAAAAATCTTCGTTAAGCCGTGAGTAAAATACCTAACTTTTGTGCTAATTTACTCGGCGCAGACGCACTGCGAACATTGCGCATGCGCAGTTTGCGACTCATCGCACCGATGCGAAGAAAAAGAACGAGCGAACAACTCGGAATGAGGGCCATTGTGCAGACGGTGCTTTCACTGATTACTGCTCTATGCTGGTCATTAGGGCACAGCCGCGATACACCTGTAACACCTGTGTTCAGCTTAGCGCTGGGACTGTCCCTTCTCGCAGGCGATGGTCTAAGCGAGCCTGACAGCGACCTGACTTCCTGCGCTCATTCATAAGAGATGACACAAGCCCCGGGGCTAGTCGCCTGCGGCTTTCCGGCGCTGCTAAGACTTAATCTCCGGCGTCACTCAGTAACACACCTCCATAGCTGTCTGTATCCCTGAAGAATCCCCCCACCCCCAATATTACTGCACAAATCCTAGCGGCGTTTATATCATTTGGACAACATCACTCTTTGTACAGATCTGCCCGGGATTTCTTCTACACATACGATTCAGCCGCCCTGTAGTCTGCAAATGACTATCCGTCACACTCTGTTAGTTTATGGGAAGGGGGGGGGGGGATGGGATATCATTACCTGAGTCAGTGAGATCAGATCTGCATGGTATTCATAGTTTAGCGTACGGCTATCCAACGACCCACCTGTTGTAAAGCACTGCACTATAGTGGTGCCCGCGCACACTGCCATATTGCAGGCCTAGGTCTGTGACAGACTCTGAGCTCCAAAACGGCCTAATAAAATCACCCTGATTTAGAGACGTACGCTAATGCCGCCGAGGCTGCGAACGTGTACGCAGCAACCGTGCCAAAATAAGCAATTCCCGCAGCAGCGGCGGATTTGCCAGTCCCAGCAGCGGCTGCGTACAGAGCCGCAGTGACGGTTGCAGATCAGTCGATTATCGAGTTTCTGAATAGGCGCGTGGTCGCGCATCGTGGCCGCAGGAAGTAAGATGACGGCGCTATTGCAGCTGCGTTTTGTCACCACTCCCCGTTACCTCCCCCATACGCTCCCTGACTGCCAATCACTTTGCGAATACTCTGCGACAGTCATGGTGGCACGCACACAGTGCGACCTAGACGCACGCGCAGACCACCGATAATTGCTCAACTGTGTTAAAGTCGAGCTTGCGTCTATCTCTGAATCAGCCGCTCTGACCCGGATGAAACCGCTTAGATCACTGTTGGGCTTGTGGGTAAATCGGGTGGAAATAGCCACTGTTGTGTACGTTCATCCGCCAAGCATGCTAAACGGCCGCTGTGACGCCGAAACCAGCCTTACTGACTAAGCGGCCCAGTGGTCAGATCTCGTCCAGTCTTGGCCACGCATGTGTGGGGGAGGTGGCTGGGGATCCCGTTTAAGCCACTATGAGGTAAATTAGGATTTATTTTTTTACAACTGGTGATGTTGCTGATAGCAACCAATCAGATTCTGCTTAACATTTATTTAGCTGCTTCTAGAAGATAATAGAATCTGATTGGTTGCTATGGGCAACATCACCAGTTCTAAAAAATAAACTCCCACCTTAGTAAATTTACCCCTAAGAGTCTTCATCCCTGACACTAGCACTCTCTTGCATCAGGTACCTGTACACCCGCCCACTCTGTGCCCACTACCCAGCTAAGTCTGCTGCATGTGCCACAACCAGTCCGCACCACCCCGCAGCACAACACAACGTTGCGACGTCATGTGTTTCAGCATTACTGAGAGAGACCTGTTGAATGGCTGAACATGCAGTACCGCACCCTGTACGTCGTGGGTCTTCAACCTGCGGGCCTCCAGCTGCTGCGGAACTACACATCCCAGCATGCCCAGCCTCAGTTTTTTTAGAAGCCTTAATAGCAAAACTGTGGCAGGGCATGCTGGGATGTGTAGTTCCACAACAGCTGGAGGGCCACAAGTTGAAGACCCATGCTGTACGTGGTCCGTAAAACAACTGGCCCTGGGACTGCAACGTGTGTTAAGCTCTAAGCTTTGTTTATCTACCGTCTGGGGAAACCCAGGCTGTCTTCTGCGGCACCGACAGTCGCCCCATTTGTCGTCTCAGACTAAAGTCTCCATTTCTCTGACAGCTGCGGCGCTCCCCTCCCCTCTATTCCTTTCCGTGTGTGGGGCTGCACTGGTAGGAAACCATCTCTGCGGGTATTAATTTCTATAAAGCAATGCGATGCCAGCTAGTTATGCTAGAATGCAGCATAATCCATACATGGAACTACATGAACTACAGACCTGTCCTGGCTTTCCGCTGTATCCCTCTTAAATGTAGTGTTGTGGAGCATTTCCATCCCTGGACTTGTTCTACAACATGTACATCATGCTTATAAATGAAATATAATAATAATAATAATAATAATAAAAAAATAACATGTTGACTAGGAAAGGACAAAAAGTTAAAATGTCTAAGCACAGCAAACGGTCATAACTGGAAGTAGGCATAGATGTTTGATTTGCACATTGAACGAAGAGAAGTTTAACTCCAATTTATTGACTATTTCCAGTGTCCTACACACACATTCTATTGGGGAGGAAGTGGTTTGTGCAGAAACAAATGTCTTCCCTCAGTCCCTGGAATGTTGTGAAGCTCTGAGCATTTTTCAGTAGGGAACGGCTCATATCACTTTCTTCACATTGTTCGCGACGTTAAAGCTGTTCAAAGTATTTACTAGATTTTTCCTTTTGAGATTTTTGCCTTTAGTATTTATTTTTGTTTTTGGCTCCTGTATCAGTCACCCGTTCAGCAACTAAAATCCGTACGCTTGCCAACGATGCAACGCGCCAGGTGCATTTATAACGCAAATAACATGTCATGCTATTAGATGCTAGCGTGCACGCGGCTTGTCGCCCTGGCATGCATGCTATGCCGGCTGTTTACTCGGTCGCTGGGATTAATCCGTATTGTTGTCTGCAGACATATTTATCAATCTCTTCTTACAGTTTGAAGAGTTGTGCAATTTAAACAGATGCGATTAGAATAGGACTTGATTCACGGGAAGACATTCCTCTGTGCACAGCCTGGAACCATATTCTAGACATATAGATAATTATCATTTCAGAGCAAATTCAGCTTTGCATGGTTATCTAGCATGAACTGGTTCTCTTGTGTTTTACGTAGCAGTGTCATAAAGACAACGCATGTCCCACGCGCCTGGTGTAATGTTCCGTGCTGATCTGTAGACAAGAGTTAAAGTTTCACATATTTTGAGATTTGTGCAGTTCCAGTGCAGCCGCAGATACCTTACGTCACCTGACGCGTTTCTCCATTTGGAGTTGGACACCTGCCATTTTTATTTTGTGTGACTACGCGTTTTGGTGCTGTGTTTCTGCATGTGAAACGCGCCTGTACCTACAATTGTGTGCATTATGGGCGTGCTTCTCCTGACGGACAGAGAGGCGGAACAGGTGGGTGGTCATAAGGGAGTGTGACTTCAGGAGACCACCGCAACTGGAGATATTTAGGTGGGAATTCAATTAGCCCTGATAATTTATCGGGTGTAAAAATGTGTGGTTGCTCCGGGCATTAAACAATTAGGGGGATATTCAATTGTTTGAAAAGTCAGTTGGGTGTCTGTTTTTTCCTGTGTATTAGATAGGAAAAAACAGACACCCAACTGACATTTCAAACATTTTAATTCCCCCCTTAGAGTCAATTTTTTTCCGTCCTGTCAATCACCCTATTAACGGGTGTTAAACTGTAAATCTAGGATAATTTTATGGAAATAATTTGTTAACACGCCCGCTGCACCCAAATACAGGCAATATACCGGGGATTTCTTTTCAAGCCTGCTCAAACTCTAGTAAAATGTCCCATTATCTGTGGGCTGCCTTCGGGAATAATTGAATAGCCTCGCTGCTACAATTATCCCGCGGTAAATTACCGTGGCTAATTGAATTCCCTGCTAAATGTACAGTTAGTGATTATGGGGGAAATATTTTGCTGCACGCAGTAGACTTCCTGTGTGTAACCTACTTAAAGGACTCTATAAATCAGCCGCTTCCCACCCAGAAATGACTGATATCAGAGTACAACAGTTTTCACACAGCCAGGCAGTGCGTTCATGCCACGTGGAACATATCAAGTATTGTCAAGGAACGGAAACCTTTACATTTATATACATAGATACAGTATATATACTCTATATAAATGTGTGTGAATGGTATTAAAAGTGTCTGTGTAAGACAACTTGTATCTCTTGTATCTATGTACGTGCTGGGGGCCGGGGCCCACCTCTGTGTATGTGCTGGGGGCCGGGGCCCACCTCTGTGTATGTGCTGGGGGCCGGGGCCCACCTCTGTGTGTGTGCTGGGGGCCGGGGCCCACCTCTGTGTATGTGCTGAGGGCCGGGGCCCACCTCTGTGTGTGTGCAGGGGGCCGGGGCCCACCTCTGTGTATGTGCTGGGGGCCGGGGCCCACCTCTGTGTGTGTGCTGGGGGCCGGGGCCCACCTCTGTGTATGTGCTGGGGGCCGGGGCCCACCTCTGTGTATGTGCTGGGGGCCGGGGCCCACCTCTGTGTGTGTGCTGGGGGCCGGGGCCCACCTCTGTGTGTGTGCTGGGGGCCGGGGCCCACCTCTGTGTATGTGCTGGGGGCCGAGGCTTACCTCTGTATGTGCTGGGGGCCGAGGCTTACCTCTGTATGTGCTGGGGGCCGAGGCTTACCTCTGTATGTGCTGGGGGCCGGGGCCCACCTCTGTGTATGTGCTGGGGGCCGGGGCCCACCTCTGTGTATGTGCTGGGGGCCGGGGCCCACCTCTGTGTATGTGCTGGGGGCCGGGGCCCACCTCTGTGTATGTGCTGGGGGCCGGGGCCCACCTCTGTGTATGTGCTGGGGGCCGAGGCTTACCTCTGTATGTGCTAGGGGCTGGGGCCCACCTCTGTGTATGTGCTGGGGGCCGGGGCCCACCTCTGTGTATGTGCTGGGGGCCGAGGCTTACCTCTGTATGTGCTAGGGGCTGGGGCCCACCTCTGTGTATGTGCTGGGGGCCGGGGCCCACCTCTGTGTATGTGCTGGGGGCCGGGGCCCACCTCTGTGTTTGTGCTGGGGGCCGAGGCTTACCTCTGTATGTGCTGGGGGCCGGGGGCCCACCTCTGTGTATGTGCTGGGGGCCGGGGCCCACCTCTGTGTATGTGCTGGGGGCCGGGGCCCACCTCTGTGTATGTGCTGGGGGCCGAGGCTTACCTCTGTATGTGCTGGGGGCCGGGGCCCACCTCTGTGTATGTGCTGGGGGCCGGGGCCCACCTCTGTGTATGTGCTGGGGGCCGGGGCCCACCTCTGTGTATGTGCTGGGGGCCGGGGCCCACCTCTGTGTATGTGCTGGGGGCCGGTGCCCTCCCCTGTGTACGTGCTGGTGGCCGGGACCCTCCCCTGTGTACGTGCTGGGGGCCGGGACCCTCCCCTGTGTACGTGCTGGGGGCCGGAACCCTCCCCTGTGTACGTGCTGGGGGCCGGGGCCCACCTCTGTGTATGTGCTGGGGGCCGAGGCTTACCTCTGTATGTGCTGGGGGCCGGTGCCCTCCCCTGTGTACGTGCTGGTGGCCGGGACCATCCCCTGTGTACGTGCTGGGGGCCGGGGCCCTCCCCTGTGTATGTGCTGGTGGCCGGTGCCCTCCCCTGTGTATGTGCTGGTGGCCGGTGCCCTCCCCTGTGTACGTGCTGGTGGCCGGGACCCTCCCCTGTGTACGTGCTGGGGGCCGGGGCCCTCCCCTGTGTACGTGCTGGGGGCCGGGGCCCTCCCCTGTGTATGTGCTGGTGGCCGGTGCCCTCCCCTGTGTATGTGCTGGTGGCCGGGACCCTCCCCTGTGTACGTGCTGGGGGCCGGGGCCCTCCCCTGTGTACGTGCTGGGGGCCGGGGCCCTCCCCTGTGTACGTGCTGGGGGCCGGGGCCCTCCCCTGTGTACGTGCTGGGGCCGGGGCCTACCTCTGTGTATGTGCTGGGGGCCAGGGCCCACCTCTGTGTATGTGCTGGGGGCTGGGCCCACCCTTGTGTATGTTCTGGGGACACGGGGGCCGGGGCCCTCCCCTGTGTACGTGCTGGGGCCGGGGCCTACCTCTGTGTATGTGCTGGTGGCCGGGAACCTCCCCTGTGTACGTGCTGGGGCCGGGCCCACCCTTGTGTACGTGCTGGGGACACGGGGGCCGGGCCCACCCATGTGTATGTGCTGGGGACACGCAATCTCTACAGGCTGGATTACTGCATGTAATGTTCTAGTGACAGCGCTCAGACATATATGTGTCTGTGACGGATCAGACTGCTGCTATCGCGTGTGATTATTGGTCACAGAACTTATTGGGAGCAGAGGTAACCCCGCTGCATTGTGGGAACCTGTCTCTCTGTGATTGACAGCCCGTCAGACCGGTGCCCCCTCCCCCACTAGGCAGCGTTAACCTCCCGCTGAATGTTTGAGGCTGAGTGCAGAGAGATTTCCCACCAGGTTAATTGCAGCCTCACCAGCATCATATTCCGGAGTTTATCCTTCTTGCACCTCAGCTAACAGGATTAATGATGACTGTAAGTGGCTGGGAGTGCAGGCAGCACCACCGAGCGCCGCATCCCAGATTTTATTGGGAACATCTGCTGCTGCGGCGGCCATGCACCTGCTAGGAACATCTGCAGCCTCTACCTGAGGGCTGGAGGGGAGCATATTGGCGGGAACGCCTCTATTCCTTACCCCCAGTGCAGGTGCATGGAATCAGTGAGGGTGGTGTAACGTTACACAGCCCTGGGATAACCATCCCATAGACCGACACAGAACTGGCAGCGGCTGAGCTGGCACAGCAGGAGACACATAACTCCAGATCTAGAACGTAAGGGGACAATTAATGCACCGTCTGTAGTGTGTGGTAATGCAGTGGTGCAGGGGTAGTGCGTGGTAATGCAGTGGTGCAGGGGTAGTGCGTGGTAAGGCAGTGGTGCAGGGGTAGTGCGTGGTAAGGCAGTGGTGCAGGGGTAGTGCGTGGTAAGGCAGTGGTGCAGGGGGTAGTGCGTGGTAAGGCAGTGGTGCAGGGGTAGTGTGTGGTAAGGCAGCGGTGCAGGGGTAGTGTGTGGTAAGGCAGTGGTGCAGGGGTAGTGCATGGTAATGCAGTGGTGCAGGGGTAGTGTGTGGTAAGGCAGTGGTGCAGGGGTAGTGCATGGTAAGGCAGTGGTGCAGGGGTAGTGTGACTGGATGTATGATCACTGTGTGTAGCACACGTGTGTAGATGCAGCATACATGTGAGTGACTGGATGTATGATCACTGTATGTAGCACACGTGTGGAGATGCAGCATACATGTGAGTGACTGGATGTATGATCACTGTATGTAGCACACGTGTGGAGATGCAGCGTACATGTGAGTGACTGGATGTATGATCACTGTATGTAACACTCGTGTGGAGATGCAGCATACATGTGAGTGACTGGATGTATGATCACTGTATGTAGCACACGTGTGGAGATGCAGCATACATGTGAGTGACTGGATGTATGATCACTGTATGTAACACACGTGTGGAGATGCAGCATACATGTGAGTGACTGGATGTATGATCACTGTATATAACACTCGTGTGGAGATGCGGCATACATGTGAGTGACTGGATGTATGATCACTGTATGTAACACTCGTGTGGAGATGCGGCATACATGTGAGTGACTGGATGTATGATCACTGTATGTAACACACATGTGGAGATGCGGCATGCATGTGAGTGACTGGATGTATGATCACTGTATGTAGCACACATGTGGAGATGCAGCGTACATGTGAGTGACTGGATGTATGATCACTGTATGTAGCACATGTGTGGAGATGCAGCATACATGTGAGTGACTGCATGTATGATCACTGTATGTAGCACACGTGTGGAGATGCAGCATACATGTGAGTGACTGGATGTATGATCACTATATGTAACACACGTGTGGAGATGCAGCATACATGTGAGTGACTGGATGTATGATCACTGTATGTAACACTCGTGTGGAGATGCGGCATACATGTGAGTGACTGGATGTATGATCACTGTATGTAACACACATGTGTAGATGCAGCATACATGTGAGTGACTGGATGTATGATCACTGAGTGTAGCACGTGTGGAGATGCAGCGTACATGTGAGTGACTGGATGTATGATCACTGTGTGTAGCACACGTGTGGAGATGCAGCATACATGTGAGTGACTGGATGTATGATCACTGTGTGTAGCACACGTGTGGAGATGCAGCATACATGTGAGTGACTGGATGTATGATCACTGTATGTAACACACGTGTGGAGATGCAACATACATGTGAGTGACTGGATGTATGATCACTGGATGTAACACTCGTGTGGAGATGCGGCATACATGTGAGTGACTGGATGTATGATCACTGTATATAACACACATGTGGAGATGCGGCATGCATGTGAGTGACTGGATGTATGATCACTGTATGTAGCACACGTGGAGATGCAGAATACATGTGAGTGACGATGTATGATCACTGTATGTAGCACACGTGTGGAGATGCAGCGTACATGTGAGTGACTGGATGTATGATCACTGTATGTAACACACGTGTGGAGATGCAACATACATGTGAGTGACTGGATGTATGATCACTGTATGTAACACTCGTGTGGAGATGCGGCATACATGTGAGTGACTGGATGTATGATCACTGTATATAACACACGTGGAGATGCAGCATGCATGTGAGTGACTGCATGTATGATCACTATGTAGCACATGTGTGGAGATGTAGCATACATGTGAGTGACTGGATGTATGATCACTGTATGTAGCACACGTGTGGAGATGCAGCGTACATGTGAGTGACTGGATGTATGATCACTGTATGTAGCACACGTGTGGAGATGTAGCGTACATGTGAGTGACTGGATGTATGATCACTGTATGTAGCACACGTGTGGAGATGTAGCATACATGTGAGTGACTGGATGTATGATCACTGTATGTAGCACACGTGTGGAGATGTAGCATACATGTGAGTGACTGGATGTATGATCACTGTGTGTAGCACATGTGTGTAGATGCAGCATACATGTGAGTGACTGGATGTATGATCACTGTATGTAGCACACGTGTGGAGATGCAGCATACATGTGAGTGACTGGATGTATGATCACTGTATGTAACACACGTGTGGAGATGTAGCATACATGTGAGTGACTGGATATATGATCACTGTATGTAACACACGTGTGGAGATACAGCATACATGTGAGTGACTGGATGTATGATCACTGTATGTAACGCACGTGTGGAGATGTAGCATACATGTGAGTGACTGGATGTATGATCACTGTATGTAACACACGTGTGGAGATGCAGCATACATGTGAGTGACTGGATGTATGATCACTGTATGTAACACACGTGTGGAGATGCAGCATACATGTGAGTGACTGGATGTACGATCACTGTATGTAGCACACGTGTGGAGATGCAGCATATATGTGAGTGACTGCATGTATGATCACTGTATGTAGCACACGTGTGGAGATGTAGCATACATGTGAGTGACTGGATGTATGATCACTGTGTGTAGCACACGTGTGTAGATGCAGCATACATGTGAGTGACTGGATGTATGATCACTGTATGTAGCACACGTGTGGAGATGCAGCATACATGTGAGTGACTGGATGTATGATCACTGTATGTAGCACACGTGTGGATATGCAGCATACATGTGAGTGACTGGATGTATGATCACTGTATGTAACACACGTGTGGAGATGCAGCATACATGTGAGTGACTGGATGTATGATCACTGTATGTAGCACACGTGTGGAGATGCAGCATACATGTGAGTGACTGGATGTATGATCACTGTATGTAGCACACGTGTGGATATGCAGCATACATGTGAGTGACTGGATGTATGATCACTGTATGTAGCACACGTGTGGAGATGCAGCATACATGTGAGTGACTGGATGTATGATCACTGTATGTAGCACACGTGTGGATATGCAGCATACATGTGAGTGACTGGATGTATGATCACTGTATGTAACACACGTGTGGAGATGCAGCATACATGTGAGTGACTGGATGTATGATCACTATGTAACACACGTGTGGAGATGCAGCCTCAGGGAATGCTCTGACCTGACAGAAGGAGCAGAGCCGCTGTGTCCGCTCTGTAACTCCTTACATAAAGCGGATGAGACAGTGTGTCGGGGCTGCAGGGTGTTGTGCCAGCTCTCTGTGTCTGCTGAGCCCGCGCTCTCGCTGCTGATGTCATCAGGACTAAGGGCTCATCGTTCTCCGGTTCTCTCTTATGTTCCGCACTAGTGACATTGGGACGATGCAGAGTTCACCGCAAGCTGCCCGCAATTGCTCCATGTTTGTGCGCATGGAAGAAAATGTGTAATTTCGCTGGGATGTGACGTTTCCGCCTCTCAGCCGTCAGTCAGCACCTGTACTGGTCCAGTACTTACTGCAAAACATGCGTTAGAATCAGAATATGCGCATATTCACAGCACTGCACAGGCCGCAATTGTGCCGACGCGCCCTCTCAGCGTAGCCTACTCAGTCGCTGTACTGCATAGATTTCTCATTTCTATTAAAGACTAGTTACCAGCCCGTCCGGATGACGGAACAATATAACAGTAATGTCAGCGCTGGCGACTGTGCACGTCCGAACTGAGCAACACTTGAATTGCACTGTCAGGCTCCATCTAGTGGCCGCCGGCACGCACAACACTTGAACCCCCCCCCCGTAGAGGTGAGGAGTAGTGTTAGCCTTTTATCATATAGGATACCTCAGTGATTGGGCAGAGCAGTAGTATAATGTGTAACCGGCTGCACTATCTTATTTCTGTATATATCAGTAGCAGATTGAGGGGTTCTTTTTGCTCTTCAGTTTCTCAGGTCATACAGGTGGCTACATCGCCCCCTGCAGGTTATACAGGGTACACCGTGCTGATCTAGTCCTGTACTCTCCTGGCCTGGGAGCTGTGGACGGGATTCCTGATTCCACCTGTGCAGGAGGAATAACCATAGGAGAGGTCTCTGTCCCGTCGCTCTGTAATAGACATATAATGGATGGCTCACGTCCTCTCAGTAGTAGCTGCTGCCCCTTTAAATCCGTCTTCTCCCTGGGTGATGAAAGCAGCGCTCCCAGTCGCTGTGACTCATTCCACAACTCCTGGTTGTGACATTTTCAGACGGCATTGGCTGAGTGAGCAGAGTGTCGGCTTTAATCAGACGCCGTCCTCCGTGAGACAGCACTTGCTGACGTGCGGGACCCTTTCCATAAGCGCTATTTCACGTTGTAACGACTTTAAAATGAGTATTTCCACCAGTTCAGCTATTTCATGTCAGATCTTTGGAGTTTTGTTACAATATATATAATTACAGTCGAGATGGCGGTCTGAATATAACGTGGCGCCGCTCGTTGGCCCAGGGCTGCAAACCCGGCACCATATCTAGCAAGCGACATTTAGGACCCCCTGCGTTGTACCATCTTGGTTTCTCGCCGCCGTAATGGACTATCTGATCCCTGGCCGCCGTAATGGACTTTATGCCGTCAGTGCCGCTTCTTATATAGAATCGTAAAGCGCAGTGGTGTATCAGTAAATATTAATACCGTTTATCATCACCGGCGTCTGCTTTACCCCTTGGAAAAAGTACCACGGTAATAATCCGGTGCCTGTTTTATAAGATTTAACACATAACTTTTTCGTAAGGATGAGTCCTCCATCTTGATGGCTCTCAGTGGTTGCTACGAGTTACAGCGCTTCCTGCGTCATGTTATTCAGTCACTTAGAGCACCTGTTAAAGTCAGCCGCCTTTGCGCTTAATAAATGTACATGAGACGGTGGGCTATCCGTTCACTGGGATATTCCTGGGGCGCTGGTTCCCGCTGAGCTGATAGGCCGCACTCTCATGAAGAGGGCCACACAAAATGGCTGCCTCCACTCTCTGTAGGTGAAGTGTTCTCTGAGCACAGAAAGATGGATCTCTATGTGGGGAAATTCACCTGACATATAATTTGCACAAATTCTGATTATAACGCTGTGGGATTTATTAAGTATATGGCTATATCTTGCCCTATGCTGTATACAGAGGGAGACGCTGGTTATTTTTGCTGATATGCATTCATGTGTCACCGGGAGCTGCGAGTGATTGAGGAGGCGCGCTGCACACCGAGGCTTCTGGGACGTTATTCTGCTGTCAGGTGCCGGCAGAATCCTTCCTCCTCCCCCACCCTCATCCTCGCATTGCATCTTGGCCTCCCATCCCTGTCCTTATTAACCATTTAGCAGCAAGAGAATGGCGAGCTCTGCTGACCATTTTGTGCAGGAACAGAGGCATGTGGACGCAGATCTCTCATAATCCGCAGCGTTCTGTTCAGTTGTCGTAACCGAAATCTCCGTTACAGATCCCCTGCTCCCTGAACCTGCATCTGGATTCCCGGTTTCTCCTCACGGTCACAATCCAGCTGTAGAAATTAGCAGGGGCCGCGTGATACAGGTGCAACCCTCCACGTACAACTGGTGCGGAGACGGTAGTAGCTGCAATAGATGTATGGGGCGTGGGTATAGGGGAGAGGGCATTCGGTGCACCGTTCCCTGCAGCGCTGGTGTCAGGGCAGTGTACGTACTACTCCCTGCATCTGATGGTGTCACAGTAACAATGGTTCCTCACAGGTCTGAGATGAATACCCCCAGGAGAAGGAGGGGGTAGGGGGGGGGGATTGGGCCTTATCTCCCAGCTAGGAGAGACGCATTCCCCTCATTTCCCCATCAATTGTCCCTATTGATGGAGTCACTTTAGGATTCAGCGGAGACAATGTACTCGGAGCCTCCTCCCCTCCTCTCCCGGCCGTGGAATGCCTTTGTGCAGCCTCGGCCCTCGCACCCCAGCTCCTGCGGGAATGGGCAATCGGATTGCAGGACTAAATCCTCTCACCTGCCACCTGTCGCCCTGCGCGCATGAATATTCAGTTCTTGTATAGGCTGCAGAATTCTAGGTCGCACAGAAGGGGTTTTGCTGAGATACTACAGACTCCAAGGTGGTGCAGATATTTTGGGCATCAGTTATGCAGCATAAGGGTTAAATGTGGATGATATAAAAGCACCTACTGTACCCTAATAGCTGAATAGGCTTTGTGCGTGTCATGCTACAGATTGTCTGTTACTGTGTGATCTCAGCTCACTCTGCTTTGTTACTTTATTCTGAAATGTAATCATTTAACACACACGACGTACAGCTCTGCGTGCCTGGTGCAGCTATACTGTGTATATATGGCAGTGCATTGCAGCCTGTGTATATATTACAGTGCATTACAGCCTGTGTATATATTACAGTGCATTACAGCCTGTGTATATATTACAGTGCATTACAGCCTGTGTATATATTACAGTGCATTACAGCCTGTGTATATATTACAGTGCATTGCAGCCTGTGTATATATTACAGTGCATTACAGCCTGTGTATATATTACAGTGCATTACAGCCTGTGTGTATATTACAGTGCATTACAGCCTAGGTGTATATTACAGTGCATTGCAGCCTGTGTATATATTACAGTGCATTGCAGCCTATGTGTATATTACAGTGCATTACAGCCTGTGTGTATATTACAGTGCATTGCAGCCTGTGTATATTACAGTGCATTGCAGCCTATGTGTATATTACAGTGCATTGCAGCCTGTGTATATATTACAGTGCATTACAGCCTAGGTGTATATTACAGTGCATTACAGCCTGTGTATATATTACAGTGCATTGCAGCCTGTGTATATATTACAGTGCATTACAGCCTGTGTATATATTACAGTGCATTACAGCCTGTGTATATATTACAGTGCATTACAGCCTGTGTGTATATTACAGTGCATTACAGCCTGTGTATATATTACAGTGCATTGCAGCCTGTGTGTATATTACAGTGCATTGCAGCCTGTGTATATATTACAGTGCATTACAGCCTGTGTGTATATTACAGTGCATTACAGCCTGTGTATATATTACAGTGCATTACAGCCTATGTGTATATTACAGTGCATTACAGCCTGTGTGTATATTACAGTGCATTACAGCCTGTGTATATATTACAGTGCATTGCAGCCTATGTGTATATTACAGTGCATTGCAGCCTGTGTATATATTACAGTGCATTGCAGCCTATGTGTATATTACAGTGCATTGCAGCCTGTGTATATATTAGTGCATTGCAGCCTGTGTATATATTACAGTGCATGGCAGCCTGTGTATATATTACAGTGCATTGCAGCCTGTGTATATATTACAGTGCATTGCAGCCTGTGTATATTACAGTGCATTGCAGCCTATGTGTATATTACAGTGCATTGCAGCCTGTGTATATATTACAGTGCATTGCAGCCTGTGTATATATTACAGTGCATTGCAGCCTGTGTATATATTACAGTGCATTGCAGCCTGTGTATATATTGCAGTGCATTGCAGCCTGTGTGTATATTACAGTGCATTACAGCCTGTGTATATATTACAGTGCATTGCAGCCTATGTGTATATTACAGTGCATTGCAGCCTGTGTATATATTACAGTGCATTGCAGCCTGTGTATATATTACAGTGCATTGCAGCCTGTGTATATATTACAGTGCATTGCAACCTGTGTATATATTACAGTGCATTGCAGCCTGTGTATATATTACAGTGCATTGCAGCCTGTGTATATATTACAGTGCATTGCAGCCTGTGTATATTACAGTGCATTACAGCCTGTGTGTATATTACAGTGCATTACAGCCTGTGTATATATTACAGTGCGTTGCAGCCTATGTGTATATTACAGTGCATTGCAGCCTGTGTATATATTACAGTGCATTGCAGCCTGTGTATATATTACAGTGCATTGCAGCCTGTGTATATATTACAGTGCATTGCAGCCTGTGTATATATTACAGTGCATTGCAGCCTGTGTATATATTACAGTGCATTGCAGCCTGTGTGTATATTACAGTGCATTGCAGCCCGTGTGTATATTACAGTGCATTACAGCCTGTGTATATATTACAGTGCATTGCAGCCTGTGTGTATATTACAGTGCATTGCAGCCTGTGTATATATTACAGTGCATTGCAGCCTGTGTGTATATTACAGTGCACTGCAGCCTGTGTATATATTACAGTGCATTGCAGCCTATGTGTATATTACAGTGCATTGCAGCTTGTGTATATATTACAGTGCATTGCAGCCTGTGTGTATATTACAGTGCATTACAGCCTGTGTATATATTACAGTGCATTGCAGCCTGTGTGTATATGGCAGTGCATTACAGCCTGTGTATATATTACAGTGCATTGCAGCCTGTGTGTATATGGCAGTGCATTACAGCCTGTGTGTATATTACAGTGCATTGCAGCCTGTGTGTATATGGCAGTGCATTGCAGCCTGTGTATATATGGAAGTGCATTGCAGCCTGTGTATATGGCAGTGCATTGCAGCCTGTGTATATGGCAGTGCATTGCAGCCTGTGTATATATGGCAGTGCATTGCAGCCTGTGTATATGGCAGTGCATTGCAGCCCATGTATATGGCAGTGCATTGCAGCCCGTGTATATGGCAGTGCATTGCAGCCCATGTGTATATGGCAGTGCATTGCAGCCCGTGTATATATGGCAGTGCATTGCAGCCCGTGTATATGGCAGTAACACTGTAACACAGCCCTCCTATACACTGTAACACAGCGCTCCTCCTATACACTGTAACACAGCGCTCCTCCTATACACTGTAACACAGCGCTCCTCCTATACACTGTAACACAGCGCTCCTCCTATACACTGTAACACAGCGCTCCTCCTATACACTGTAACACAGCGCTCCTCCCTCCTATACACTGTAACACAGCGCTCCTCCTATACACTGTAACACAGCGCTCCTCCTATACACTGTAACACAGCGCTCCTCCTATACACTGTAACACAGCGCTCCTCCTATACACTAACACAGCGCTCCTCCTATACACTGTAACACAGCGCTCCTCCTATACACTGTAACGCAGCGCTCCTCCTATACACTGTAACACAGCGCTCCTCCTATACACTGTAACACAGCCCTCCTCCTATACACTGTAACACAGCGCTCCTCCTATACACTGTAACACAGCGCTCCTCCTATACACTGTAACACAGCCCTCCTATACACTGTAACGCAGCGCTCCTCCTATACACTGTAACACAGCGCTCCTCCTATACACTGTAACACAGCCCTCCTCCTATACACTGTAACACAGCCCTCCTATACACTGTAACACAGCGCTCCTCCTATACACTGTAACACAGCGCTCCTCCTATACACTGTAACACAGCGCTCCTCCTATACACTGTAACACAGCGCTCCTCCTATACACTGTAACGCAGCGCTCCTCCTATACACTGTAACACAGCGCTCCTCCTATACACTGTAACACAGCCCTCCTCCTATACACTGTAACACAGCGCTCCTCCTATACACTGTAACACAGCGCTCCTCCCTCCTATACACTGTAACACAGCGCTCCTCCTATACACTGTAACACAGCGCTCCTCCTATACACTGTAACACAGCGCTCCTCCTATACACTGTAACACAGCGCTCCTCCTATACACTGTAACGCAGCGCTCCTCCTATACACTGTAACACAGCGCTCCTCCTATACACTGTAACACAGCGCTCCTCCCTCCTATACACTGTAACGCAGGGCTCCTCCTATACACTGTAACGCAGCGCTCCTCCTATACACTGTAACACGGCCCTCCTCCTATACACTGTAACACGGCGCTCCTCCTATACACTGTAACACAGCGCTCCTCCTATACACTGTAACGCAGGGCTCCTCCTATACACTGTAACACAGCGCTCCTCCTATACACTGTAACACAGCGCTCCTCCTATACACTGTAACACGGCGCTCCTCCTATACACTGTAACACAGCGCTCCTCCTATACACTGTAACACAGCGCTCCTCCTATACACTGTAACACAGCGCTCCTCCTATACACTGTAACACAGCGCTCCTATACACTGTAGCACAGCGCTCCTCCTATACACTGTAACACAGCCCTCCTATACACTGTAACACAGCCCTCCTATACACTGTAACACAGCCCTCCTCCTATACACTGTAACACAGCGCTCCTCCTATACACTGTAACACAGCGCTCCTCCTATACACTGTAACGCAGCGCTCCTCCTATACACTGTAACACAGCGCTCCTCCTATACACTGTAACACAGCCCTCCTCCTATACACTGTAACACAGCGCTCCTCCTATACACTGTAACGCAGCGCTCCTCCTATACACTGTAACGCAGCGCTCCTCCTATACACTGTAACACAGCGCTCCTCCTATACACTGTAACGCAGCGCTCCTCCTATACACTGTAACGCAGCGCTCCTCCTATACACTGTAACACAGCGCTCCTCCTATACACTGTAACACAGCGCTCCTCCTATACACTGTAACACAGCGCTCCTCCTATACACTGTAACACGGCGCTCCTCCTATACACTGTAACACAGCCCTCCGCCTATACACTGTAACACAGCGCTCCTCCTATACACTGTAACACAGCGCTCCTCCTATACACTGTAACACAGCGCTCCTCCTATACACTGTAACGCAGCGCTCCTCCTATACACTGTAACACAGCGCTCCTCCTATACACTGTAACACAGCCCTCCTCCTATACACTGTAACACAGCGCTCCTCCTATACACTGTAACGCAGCGCTCCTCCTATACACTGTAACGCAGCGCTCCTCCTATACACTGTAACACAGCGCTCCTCCTATACACTGTAACACGGCGCTCCTCCTATACACTGTAACACAGCCCTCCGCCTATACACTGTAACACAGCGCTCCTCCTATACACTGTAACACAGCCCTCCTCCTATACACTGTAACACAGCGCTCCTCCTATACACTGTAACACAGCGCTCCTCCTATACACTGTAACACAGCGCTCCTCCTATACACTGTAACACAGCGCTCCTCCCTCCTATACACTGTAACACAGCGCTCCTCCTATACACTGTAACACAGCGCTCCTCCTATACACTGTAACACAGCGCTCCTCCCTCCTATACACTGTAACACAGCCCTCCTCCTATACACTGTAACACAGCCCTCCTCCTATACACTGTAACACAGCGCTCCTCCTATACACTGTAACACAGCGCTCCTCCTATACACTGTAACACAGCGCTCCTCCTATACACTGTAACGCAGCCCTCCTATACACTGTAACACAGCGCTCCTATACACTGTAACACAGCGCTCCTCCTATACACTGTAACACAGCGCTCCTCCTATACACTGTAACACAGCGCTCCTCCTATACACTGTAACACAGCGCTCCTCCTATACACTGTAACACAGCGCTCCTCCTATACACTGTAACACAGCGCTCCTCCTATACACTGTAACGCAGCGCTCCTCCTATACACTGTAACACAGCCCTCCTCCTATACACTGTAACACAGCGCTCCTCCTATACACTGTAACGCAGCCCTCCTATACACTGTAACACAGCGCTCCTCCTATACACTGTAACACAGCGCTCCTCCTATACACTGTAACACAGCGCTCCTCCTATACACTGTAACACAGCGCTCCTCCTATACACTGTAACACAGCGCTCCTCCTATACACTGTAACACAGCGCTCCTCCTATACACTGTAACACAGCCCTCCTATACACTGTAACACAGCGCTCCTCCTATACACTGTAACGCAGCCCTCCTCCTATACACTGTAACACAGCGCTCCTCCTATACACTGTAACACAGCGCTCCTCCTATACACTGTAACACAGCCCTCCTCCTATACACTGTAACACAGCGCTCCTCCTATACACTGTAACGCAGCGCTCCTCCTATACACTGTAACACAGCGCTCCTCCTATACACTGTAACGCAGCGCTCCTCCTATACACTGTAACGCAGCCCTCCTATACACTGTAACGCAGCGCTCCTCCTATACACTGTAACACAGCCCTCCTATACACTGTAACACAGCGCTCCTCCTATACACTGTAACACAGCGCTCCTCCTATACACTGTAACGCAGCCCTCCTCCTATACACTGTAACACAGCCCTCCTCCTATACACTGTAACACAGCGCTCCTCCTATACACTGTAACGCAGCCCTCCTATACACTGTAACGCAGCGCTCCTCCTATACACTGTAACACAGCCCTCCTCCTATACACTGTAACACAGCGCTCCTCCTATACACTGTAACACAGCCCTCCTCCTATACACTGTAACACAGCGCTCCTCCTATACACTGTAACACAGCGCTCCTCCTATACACTGTAACACGGCGCTCCTCCTATACACTGTAACACAGCGCTCCTCCTATACACTGTAACACAGCGCTCCTCCTATACACTGTAACGCAGCCCTCCTCCTATACACTGTAACACAGCGCTCCTCCTATACACTGTAACACAGCGCTCCTCCTATACACTGTAACACAGCGCTCCTCCTATACACTGTAACACAGCGCTCCTCCTGTACACTGTAACACAGCGCTCCTCCTATACACTGTAATACATCGCTCATCCTATACACTGTAACACAGTGCTCCTCCTATACACTGTAACACAGCGCTCCTCCTATACACTGTAACACAGCGCTCCTCCTATACTCTGTAACACAACGCTCCTCCTATACACTGTAACACAGCGCTCCTCCTATACACTGTAACACAGCGCTCCTCCTATACACTGTAACACAGCGCTCCTCCTATACACTGTAACACAACGCTCCTCCTATACACTGTAACACGGCGCTCCTCCTATACACTGTAACACAGCGCTCCTCCTATACACTGTAACACAGCGCTCCTCCTATACACTGTAACACAGCGCTCCTCCTATACACTGTAACACAGCGCTCCTCCTATACACTGTAACACAGCGCTCCTCCTATACACTGTAACGCAGCGCTCCTCCTATACACTGTAACACAGCGCTCCTCCTATACACTGTAACACAGCGCTCCTCCTATACACTGTAACGCAGCGCTCCTCCTATACACTGTAACACAGCGCTCCTCCTATACACTGTAACACAGCGCTCCTCCTATACACTGTAACGCAGCGCTCCTCCTATACACTGTAACACAGCGCTCCTCCTATACACTGTAACACAGCGCTCCTCCTATACACTGTAACACAGCGCTCCTCCTATACACTGTAACACAGCGCTCCTCCTATACACTGTAACACGGCGCTCCTATACACTGTAACACAGCCCTCCTCCTATACACTGTAACACAGCGCTCCTCCTATACACTGTAACGCAGCGCTCCTCCTATACACTGTAACACAGCGCTCCTCCTATACACTGTAACACAGCGCTCCTCCTATACACTGTAACACAGCGCTCCTCCTATACACTGTAACACAGCGCTCCTCCTATACACTGTAACACAGCGCTCCTCCTATACACTGTAACACAGCGCTCCTCCTATACACTGTAACACAGCGCTCCTCCTATACACTGTAACACAGCGCTCCTCCTATACACTGTAACACAGCGCTCCTCCTATACACTGTAACACAGCGCTCCTCCTATACACTGTAACACAGCCCTCCTCCTATACACTGTAACACAGCGCTCCTCCTATACACTGTAACACAGCCCTCCTCCTATACACTGTAACACAGCGCTCCTCCTATACACTGTAACACAGCCCTCCTCCTATACACTGTAACACAGCCCTCCTATACACTGTAACGCAGCGCTCCTCCTATACACTGTAACACAGCGCTCCTCCTATACACTGTAACGCAGGGCTCCTCCTATACACTGTAACACAGCGCTCCTCCTATACACTGTAACACAGCCCTCCTCCTATACACTGTAACACAGCGCTCCTCCTATACACTGTAACACAGCGCTCCTCCTATACACTGTAACGCAGCGCTCCTCCTATACACTGTAACACAGCGCTCCTCCTATACACTGTAACACAGCGCTCCTCCTATACACTGTAACGCAGCGCTCCTCCTATACACTGTAACACAGCCCTCCTATACACTGTAACACAGCCCTCCTCCTATACACTGTAACGCAGCGCTCCTCCTATACACTGTAACACAGCGCTCCTCCTATACACTGTAACACAGCGCTCCTCCTATACACTGTAACACAGCGCTCCTCCTATACACTGTAACACAGCGCTCCTCCTATACACTGTAACACAGCGCTCCTCCTATACACTGTAACACGGCGCTCCTCCTATACACTGTAACACAGCGCTCCTATACACTGTAACACAGCGCTCCTCCTATACACTGTAACACAGCGCTCCTCCTATACACTGTAACACAGCCCTCCTATACACTGTAACACAGCGCTCCTCCTATACACTGTAACACAGCCCTCCTATACACTGTAACACAGCCCTCCTCCTATACACTGTAACACAGCGCTCCTCCTATACACTGTAACACAGCGCTCCTCCTATACACTGTAACGTAGCGCTCCTCCTATACACTGTAACACAGCCCTCCTCCTATACACTGTAACACGGCGCTCCTATACACTGTAACGCAGCCCTCCTATACACTGTAACACAGCGCTCCTCCTATACACTGTAACACAGCGCTCCTCCTATACACTGTAACGCAGCGCTCCTCCTATACACTGTAACACAGCCCTCCTCCTATACACTGTAACACAGCGCTCCTCCTATACACTGTAACACAGCGCTCCTCCTATACACTGTAACACAGCGCTCCTCCTATACACTGTAACACAGCGCTCCTCCTATACACTGTAACACAGCGCTCCTCCTATACACTGTAACACAGCGCTCCTCCTATACACTGTAACACAGCGCTCCTCCTATACACTGTAACACAGCGCTCCTCCTATACACTGTAACACAGCGCTCCTCCTATACACTGTAACACGGCGCTCCTCCTATACACTGTAACACAGCGCTCCTATACACTGTAACACAGCGCTCCTCCTATACACTGTAACACAGCCCTCCTCCTATACACTGTAACACAGCCCTCCTATACACTGTAACACAGCCCTCCTCCTATACACTGTAACACAGCGCTCCTCCTATACACTGTAACACAGCCCTCCTATACACTGTAACACAGCCCTCCTCCTATACACTGTAACACAGCGCTCCTCCTATACACTGTAACACAGCGCTCCTCCTATACACTGTAACGTAGCGCTCCTCCTATACACTGTAACACAGCCCTCCTCCTATACACTGTAACACGGCGCTCCTATACACTGTAACGCAGCGCTCCTCCTATACACTGTAACACAGCGCTCCTCCTATACACTGTAACGCAGCGCTCCTCCTATACACTGTAACACAGCCCTCCTCCTATACACTGTAACACAGCGCTCCTCCTATACACTGTAACACAGCGCTCCTCCTATACACTGTAACACAGCGCTCCTCCTATACACTGTAACACAGCGCTCCTCCTATACACTGTAACACAGCGCTCCTCCTATACACTGTAACACAGCGCTCCTCCTATACACTGTAACACGGCGCTCCTCCTATACACTGTAACACAGCGCTCCTCCTATACACTGTAACACAGCGCTCCTCCTATACACTGTAACACAGCCCTCCTCCTATACACTGTAACGCAGCGCTCCTCCTATACACTGTAACACAGCGCTCCTCCTATACACTGTAACACAGCCCTCCTATACACTGTAACACAGCGCTCCTCCTATACACTGTAACACAGCGCTCCTCCTATACACTGTAACACAGCGCTCCTCCTATACACTGTAACGCAGCGCTCCTCCTATACACTGTAACACAGCCCTCCTATACACTGTAACGCAGCGCTCCTCCTATACACTGTAACACAGCGCTCCTCCTATACACTGTAACGCAGCGCTCCTCCTATACACTGTAACACAGCGCTCCTCCTATACACTGTAACACAGCGCTCCTCCTATACACTGTAACACAGCGCTCCTCCTATACACTGTAACACAGCCCTCCTCCTATACACTGTAACACAGCGCTCCTATACAGGGTGGGCAAATGAGTAATAATAATTATAATACAGGGATTGCTGGACATCGTTAGTACTCTATGAAGTTTAGTGACCACATAAAAGGGCTGAAAAAAGAGCAAATTTGCCCCTAGGTAACGCCATGCTGCGCTGGACGTGGGACAGGTGTAAAATGTGCACCTGGGTAACACCATGCTGCACTGCAGGTGGGGCAGGTGTAAGATGTGCACCTGGGTAACGCCATGCTGCGCTGCAGGTGGGGCAGGTGTAAGATGTGCACCTGGGTAACACCATACTGCGCTGCTGGTGGGGCAGGTGTAAGATGTGCACCTGGGTAACGCCATGCTGCGCTGCAGGTGGGGCAGGTATAAGATGTGCACCTGGGTAACACCATGCTGCACTGCAGGTGGGGCAGGTATAAGATGTGCACCTGGGTAACGCCATGCTGCGCTGCAGGTGGGGCAGGTGTAAGATGTGCACCTGAGTAACGCCATGCTGCGCTGCAGGTGGGGCAGGTATAAGATGTGCACCTGGGTAACACCATGCTGCGCTGCAGGTGGGTTAGGTGTAAGATGTGCACCTGGGTAACACCATGCTGCGCTGCAGGTGGGGCAGGTGTAAAATGTGCACCTGGGTAACACCATGCTGCGCTGCAGGTGGGGCAGGTGTAAAATGTGCACCTGAGTAACGCCATGCTGCGCTGCAGGTGGGGCAGGTATAAGATGTGCTCCTGGGTAACGCCATGCTGCGCTGCAGGTGGGGCAGGTATAAGATGTGCACCTGAGTGACGCCATGCTGCGCTGCAGGTGGGGCAGGTATAAGATGTGCACCTGGGTAACGCCATGCTGCGCTGCAGGTGGGGCAGGTGTAAAATGTGCACCTGAGTAACGCCATGCTGCGCTGCAGGTGGGGCAGGTATAAGATGTGCACCTGGGTAACGCCATGCTGCGCTGCAGGTGGGTTAGGTGTAAGATGTGCACTTGGGTAACGCCAGCTATGCTGCAGGTGGGGCAGGTGAGAGAATTACAGTTAGGAGGGGGCGTATCCTTGCTTTGTGGGCTACATGCAGAAGCAGCCGGTATTTACCCTGCACGCAGACATCATAAGTGTATTTGCCCCATTTGTATTGCAGCATTATCTGCCCAGGTGCACAGTTACTTGCCCCAAAATGTTTAGGTGTTGTGTCAGCCTGCCTTAGTGATTCCACCTTCTCCTAATCCACACCTGAGTGTTCCACACAGGACACGTGGGGTCCAGCCTGATCTTGTGCTGTTCCCTTGTAGATGTTCCTTGCCAATCAGACGGATGGGCAGCGTATTGTGTTCCTGGAGTGGCTGAGGGATAAGTGCTCCCTCCGACATGTCACCCTGACATTGTGCATTGAACTAGGGGGGGGTCCATTCTTCCTTTTGGTCCCCCTGATCAGACCCCCCTTCCCAGGGAAATGGTAGGAGGGTGCAGCCGGGGGCTCTGGTGAACGGCGTTTCTACATAGGGTGATTTTAACCCTGCGAACGATGAGGGTTATAACAACGCTGCTTTAAATAAATTGCTCTGTGGTGGTAATTTGTATTCTGATTTGTATCCAGGGTTTTGGGATATGTTTTTTCTCAAGGTGTTGTACTGCGCACAGGCTCTGCTGGTGCAGTGTGCCTGGGAACCGGCCTCGGGAGGATGGCGTGGTTACTAGGAGACACGCGGCCTGAATTTTAATGAACACTCCAGCCCCCCCTTTCCCCTGCTATCAGAAACTCATCAATCAGTGCGGATCCTCTTACCAGACTAAAATGTCCTTTTCATGAAAAAAAAGACACGTTTCCTATGTCCCGTATCCATAAAGGCGGCGACGTGCGCGGCTGGCATCTGCTTTTAGGGTCCCGGAATTTGCGGTTTGTTGGCTTATTTTAGGCTGAGTCTGGTTAGAACATTATGGGGAAATCCTGGAAGTTGCAGTAATAATTCCCAGAACACGTACTCGTTAGTGCTCCCTGCAAACGCTTCAGCCGGGATACCGTACCCACAAAAGTGCCCAAATTGTAATAATCCAGAATTAGCAGCGTTGTGCTCTTTGCAATAGGCGGAGAATGGTGAATGTAAGTTCCGTGTCTCGGCTAATAGCTGTATGTCCCCCCTGCCCAGCGATGGGAAACAGCCAGGGTTATAATAGTTCCAATGTGTGCAAAGCCTTTCGTCTTATTCCAGACTCTGTAACTCTTAGAAGCCGGAGGCCTAGATCTTCCCACCTGCAACCAGAAATGTATGAGCGATATCAGGCGTGGATATTTCTCCTCCTATCCAATTAGTTCTTTACAGCCAAACTCCACAACTTCTATTGACTTTAGGAGTTCCGTCGCTCTTGCAATCTCTGTGTATCAATTAAATAAACTTACTATATATATATATATATATATATATATATATATATATATATATATATATAATTTTTTTTATTATTATTATTTTTTTCATATATAAATGTAAAATAAGTTGTTCAGTCTAACACTGACTTTTCCTTAAGCTTTGGTAACGTATTCACAGACAATAGAGTATGTATCCCACGGCTCTTAGACTGAAAGGCTGTAAAAAAAAAAAAAAAAAAAAAAAGCAGCTGAAATGGCCAAGCATAATGTGTCAGTTATTTCCTTTCTCTCTTGGGGGAGATGTATCAAGCCTTGGAGAGGGATGAAACTGGAGGAGTTGCCCAAATGACCTGTCAGCGTCTATCTGTCATTTCAAAGACTGTGCTAGCCACTTTATCTCCAAGGCTTGCTACAACTCCCCCTATGTCATGCTTCTCTTTGTGAACTGTAGAGCATCTCTGCACATCTGCCACTCAGACTTTGGCTTCTGTTGCCCCGGAGTGGTATTAGATAACGATCTCAACCCTCCTAAGCAGGGATGTTACAGATTACTGCAGACTTCTCTCAACTAAGCTCTTGAGACAGTCCTCAGCTCTGAGGAGGCATCTAGCTCTGCTTAGCATGTAGACCAGGGTCTTGTACCACTTGTGATCCCAATTTAGCCGTGGCGAATTGAAGAGTCATCATACTTAAGCACAAAAATAATAATTTCATAAGAAATCGTTAAATAACATACAGAGTCAATAGAGCAGAAGCCATGCCGGAAGGAATTGGCCTTGATGGGCAGATGGGTTTTGCAGAGGGGCAGTCGGAGGAATTGGGCAGACTGCGGGCACCACTACATTTTCTGTTTTACTGGAGCAGGGCAAAGACGAGGTTTCATTTTGTGTAGCAAAATTTTCGGGTAAACGTTCATCGGTAGGGGTGTTCCTCACTCAAAAGACTTTGTGGTCTCTAGATCAGTGTTTTCCAACCTCGGTCTCAAGGTATTTCTATTTCGTCCTAGAGGATGTTGGGCCGCTCAAAGAACCATGGGGTATAGACGGGATCCGCAGGAGACATGGGCACTTTAAGACTTTCAAAGGGGGCGTGACCTGGCTCCTCCCTCTATATCCCCCACCAGACTCAGTTTTAGAAATGTGCCCGGACGAGACACAGGCACTAGGAGGAGCTCCTAGAGTTTCTCTGAAAAGACTTAATGTTAGGTTTTTTATTTTGGGGAGATCTGTTGGCTACAGACTCCCTGCTTCGTGGGCAAGAGGGGAGAGCAGTCTAGACCCACTTCTGATGAGTTCCAGGGCTTTGCTGCTGCTGACAGGATGCCTTCAGCTCCTGAGGGAAGACGAACGCCGGGCTCTCCTGGATGCTCCCTCCCACAGCTTGCCGTCCCCCCTCTTCAAGCCAGAAGTCAGAAGACAGGTGAGTATAAGAAGAAAGAAGACTTCTCTTCATCTTCCAAGATGGCATTGTAGAGGTACCGCACAGCGGCTATGCACAGTGCGCGCCATGCTCCCGCTGACTACACACCGCTGGGGGGGGCGCCCTGGGGAGTATATATTACCTCATATATAAGGCTGGCATAATCCTACAGTGCCCTGGCACTGCCCGCTAACCCCCGCCGGCATGTAATTAAATAATAAAGGCGGGAAGAAGCGCGCCATGTTGGGGGCGGAGCTTCTTCCTCACGGCTCACTGGCGTTATTTCCTCCTCCACAAGCTGAAGTCGCTGGGCCTTCCTCTTCGCAGCAAGTACCAGGGGGCTAAACAGACATAAGAGGGGGCATATTTATTTATGTAAAACAAGCGCAGACAGCTCTGGGACATCTTTTGGTGTTCACAGACCTGCTTATTTGGCGCTGGGGTGTGAGCTGGCTTTTTCCCTTTGTGTTCCCTCACTGCTTGGTGTGTGTGCTGTTTCTCAGGTGTCGACATGTCGCAGGCTGATTATTCCTCTTCGGGGAACGATTTGTTGGGGACACCAAATGTTTTGGGAGTGGCCATGTCGGCACCGCCGACTGCAGATTGGTTAAATACTTTGAATGCTTTGCATGCTAGTGTCACATCATTAAATCAAAAGTTTGATGAGTCTGCGTCTCAATCCCAGGTGTGGAAGAGAACAGTAGAGGACGCTTTATTACAGTTGCAAGACCCTGCAGGGTCACACAAACGTAGTTTTGACCAATTACTTGACACAGGTACCGACACGGACTCTGATGCCGATGTCGATTATGCTGATTCCAGATTAGATCCAAGATTGGCTAAGAGTATTCAGTATATGATTGTAGCTGTTAAAGATATCTTGAATATTAATGAGGACCCTATTACACCTGAAACCAGGTCCTGATTTACAAGGAGAAAAAGCGCTCGGTTACTTTTCCTCCTTGTTTTGAACTGAACGCTCTCTTTGATAGCATTAGAAGTAACCCTGATAAAAGGTTTCAGATTCCTAAAAGAATCAACGTGGCATACCCTTTTCCCGAGTCGGATAGGGACCCGTGGGAGAATCCCCCCACTGTAGACAAAGCCCTGGCGCGTTTGTCAAAACAGGTAGCCCTCCCTGCAGCTCAGTCGACGACTCTTAAGGAGCCGGCGGACCGTAAGCAGGAGGCTACCCTGAAGGCTATTTTCACTACTACAGGGACGTTGCTCAGGCCTCTTATTGCGTCCGCGTGGGTCAGTAGTGCTATTGAAAAGTGGACTGACACTTTATCTTCTGATTGGGAGAATCTAGATAGAGATTCCATCCAGGTGACGCTGGGTTATATGAGAGATGCAGCTGCATACTTGAAAGAGGCTGTACGTGACGCTGGCCTCCTTAGTGCTAAGGCGAATGCTATGTCCATTGCGGCTAGACGTGCGCTTTGGACTCATCAGTGGAATGCTGACGCCGATTCCAAAAGGAATATGGAATCCCTTCCCTTCAAGGGAGGAGAACTTTTCGGTGAAGGCCTTACTGATTTAGTATCAGCAGCTACCGCGGGTAAATCTACCTTCTTACCCTCGGTTCCTACGCAGCAAAAGAAACAGCCAAATTATCAAATGCATTCCTTACGGCCCAACAAGTATAGAAGGGGCCGAGGCAACTTCTTTCTGGCTAGCAGAGGTAAAGGTAGAGGAAAAAGGGCACCCGCCTCCTCGGGTGTCCAGGCGCAGAGGTCCTCCCCGACTCCTCCTAAACCCACCGCATGACGCCGGGTCCCCATTACAGGGACCCGCTCAGGTGGGGGCACGTCTCAGGTTTTTCAGTCAGGTCTGGGTTCGCTTGGGTCTAGACCCTTGGGTGTTGAAGATTGTATCCCAGGGGTACACACTGGAGTTTCAAGACGTGCCCCCTTGCCGGTTTTTCAAATCAGCCTTGCCAGCTTCACTTCAGGAAAGGGAACTAGTCTGCGTTGCGGTACAAAAATTGTGTCTAAATCAGGTTGTGGTCCCGGTACCCCTAGATCAGCAGGGGCAGGGCTTTTATTCAAGCCTGTTCGTGGTGCCGAAGCCGGACGGCTCGGTGAGACCTATTCTCAACCTGAAATCTCTCAACTTATTCCTAGAGAAATTCAAATTCAAGATGGAGTCTCTCAGAGCGGTGATCTCCAGTCTGGAGGAGGGAGAGTTCATGGTCTCCTTGGACATAAAGGACGCTTACCTTCATGTCCTCATTTATCCTCCTCACCAAAGATTCCTGAGGTTTGCTATCCAGGATACGCACTACCAGTTTCAGATGTTGCCGTTTGGTCTGTCCACGGCTCCGAGGATTTTTACCAAAGTAATGGTAGAAATGATGGTTCTCCTGCGCAGGCAAGGAGTTACAATTATCCCGTACTTGGACGATCTCCTGATAAAGGCGAAGTCCAAAGACAAGTTGTTACAGGACATTGCACTGGCCATGTCAGTTCTGCAACAGCACGGCTGGCTCCTGAACTTGCAAAAGTCACAGTTGATCCCGACAACCCGTTTGGCGTTTTTGGGCATGATTCTGGACACGATCCAGCTGAAGGTTTTTCTCCCTGTAGAGAAAGCTCTGGAAATTCAGAGTTTGGTAAAACTCTTATTGAAACCGAAAACGGTTTCCATTCATCAATGCATTCAATTGCTGGGAAAGATGGTGGCGGCATACGAGGCCCTCCAATTTGGGATGTTCCATGCCAGAGTGTTTCAGTGGGATCTGTTGGACAAGTGGTCCGGATCCCACCTGCATATGCACCGGAAGATAATTCTATCTCCCAACACCAGGATCTCCCTCCTGTGGTGGCTCAACAGCTCTCACCTCCTTGCAGGACGTCGGTTCGGGATCCAGGACTGGATCTTAGTGACCACGGATGCAAGTCTCCGAGGTTGGGGGGCAGTCACTCTGGGGGTGACCTTCCAGGGAAGATGGTCAAGTCCAGAAACTCATCTTCACATCAACGTTCTGGAACTGAGGGCCATTTACAACGGCCTTCTACAAGTGGAACATCTTCTTCGAGACCTGCCGGTTCTGATTCAATCGGACAATGTCACGGCAGCAGCTTACGTAAACCGCCAAGGCAGCACAAGAAGCAGAGCGGCAATGGCAGAAGCCACAAAGATTCTTCGCTGGGCGGAGAGGCATACAAGCGCTCTGTCTGCAATATTCATTCCGGGAGTGGACAACTGGGAAGCGGACTTCCTCAGCAGACACGACCTAAATCCAGGAGAGTGGAGCCTCCATCCGGAGGTCTTCACGCTGCTGACAAAGCGATTGGGGGTTCCCCATATAGACATGATGGCGTCTCGCCTCAACAAGAAACTTCCGAGGTATTGTTCTTGGTCCAGGGACCCTCAGGCGGACGCGGTGGATGCACTGACAACACCCTGGGTGTTCCCCTCAGTGTATGTGTTCCCTCCGGTTCCTCTCATCCCAAAGGTGCTGAGGCTTCTAAAAAGGACAAGCATTCCGGCGATCCTTGTGGTCCCGGACTGGCCAAGGAGAACTTGGTACCCGGATCTTCTGCCGTTACTGGTCGACGATCCCTGGCCTCTTCCTCTGCGCGAGGACCTGCTGCAGCAGGGGCCGTTCGTCTATCAAGACTTACAGCGGCTACGTTTGACGGCATGGCGGTTGAACGCCAGATTTTAGCCCAGAAGGGTATTCCCAGTGAAGTCATACCTACTCTTATCCTGGCCAGGAAGGGTGTGACGTCGAAGCACTATCACCGTATTTGGAGGAAATATATTTCCTGGTGCGAGTCCAAGAAAGCTCATGTGGAGAAATTTGACCTTGGCCGTTTTCTCCATTTTCTACAAAATGGTGTGGATGAGGGCCTTAAATTGGGCTCCATTAAAGTACAGATTTCTGCTTTGTCCATTTTCTTTCAGAAACAACTGGCCTCACTTCCTGAGGTGCAGACCTTTGTGAAAGGGGTGTTGCATATCCAACCTCCTTTTGTGCCCCCCTTGGGACCTTAACGTGGTGTTATCATTCCTTCGGTCTCATTGGTTTGAACCTTTACGTAAAGTGGAGTTGAAATTCCTCACTTGGAAGGTTGTCATTTTATTGGCATTGGCATCCGCTAGGCGGGTGTCAGAGTTGGCGGCCTTGTCTCACAAGAGCCCTTATTTGATCTTCCATGAAGATCGTGCTGAGTTAAGAACTCGACAACAATTTCTGCCAAAGGTGGTTTCCTCTTTTCATATTAACCAACCTATTGTGGTGCCAGTGGCTACTGGCGCTTTGGCTGCGGATAAGTCTCTGGATGTGGTCAGAGCCTTGAAAATCTATGTAGCCAGAACGGCTCCATTGCGGAAAACAGAGTCTCTGTTTATTTTATACGCTTCCAATAAGATTGGATGTCCTGCTTCCAAGCAGACCATTGCACGCTGGATTTGTCAAACAATTCAGCAGGCTCATTCCGCGGCAGGCTTGCCGTTACCGAAATCGGTGAATGCCCATTCCACTAGGAAGGTGGGCTCCTCCTGGGCGGCTGCCCGGGGTGTCTCGGCATTGCAACTTTGCCGAGCTGCTACTTGGTCGGGGTCAAACACGTTTGCTAAGTTTTACAAGTTTGATACCTTGGCCGATGAAGACCTTAGTTTTGGTCTATCGGTGCTGCAGAGTCATCCGCACTCTCCTGCCCGTTTTTAGAGCTTTGGTATAATCCCCATGGTTCTTTGAGCGGCCCAACATCCTCTAGGACGAAATAGAAAATAGGATTTTGAATACCTACCGGTAAATCCTTTTCTATGAGTCCGTAGAGGATGTTGGGCGCCCGTCCCTGTGCGTACTGTATCTGCAGTGTAGTTCTGGTTAAACACAGTTGGTGTTATCGTTTTTTTCAGCTTCTTGCTGAATCTTGTTCATGTCCGTTGACATGTGTTCAGTTATCTGCCATGTTGTACGGCATGCTTATGGCGTGAGCTGGTGTTGTGCTCACCTTTGTTGTTGAATCCTTTCCTCAAAATGTCCGTCTCGCCGGGCACAGTTCCAAACTGAGTCTGGTGGAGGATATAGAGGGAGGAGCCAGGTCACGCCCCCTTTGAAAGTCTTAAAGTGCCCATGTCTCCTGCGGATCCCGTCTATACCCCATGGTTCTTTGAGCGGCCCAACATCCTCTACAGACTCATAGAAAAGGATTTACCGGTAGGTATTCAAAATCCTATTTTTAAGGATAGCCATACTTGAGCACATGTGCTTAACTAGTACCTCATTGATTTTGATCTATCCACCTGTGCTCAAGCACTGTCTTCTATAGCAGTTACCTATTTTACTTTCCATGGTATTGTGTTTCATTTTGATTCACATTTCACGCTAATTGACGTATTCCTTTTCTTTCCAGTTGTCCATTTTGGCCCCTTGTTCCTGAAGGTGAATGAAAGCTCAGATGTCAGTAAGAACGCGTCAGTCCCGGATGAGTTTGTCAGCAACTTTCCAGTAGATGTAACCTCGGCTGAACCGTCTTCCCCTGCACCGGAGACCACCCAGTTTCTGGATTTTCCAAGCACTGTGGACCCCTTCAGCACCATCTGGCCACTTTCCAGTGAAGCTGTCCTACCAAATGATGTCTCATTAACTCCCAGCCTTACTGCCCAGCCACCCGTATCGTGGACCAGCTCTCAAGTCTTACATAGCACCATGGACACCGAAGTCCTGAGCATCATCACTTTAAGCTCTGATGTGATGGGATCTGCTAGCGTCATTGACGACACGCCGCTGTCTGCGGTCCCGGAAACAAGTCGAACATCTAATGTTCTTGAAGAAAGGATAACTGTTCCACATCTGACCTCTTTTGCTAGTGTCACCGAATTGTATCCGAGTACCAAAACATTCCCAATGTCCACGGAACACACAGAAGTTTCTTCCTCAGATTTTGAATTGCAGAGTTCTGTGGTGGGTAGTTCTTTGCTTGGACAACTCTCCACATTTCCTCTTTCTGACTCCATGGTGGAATCTACATTGGTCGTTTCCAGCGCACCTGGTGCTTACTCATCGGAGAAACCATTTATCCTGGAGAGTAGCATAGAAATGCCAAGTGTGGCCTTCACAGAGGATGTCACCAGCATCCTAACCAAAAATCCTTTGTTTTCTATCTTCTCGGATCTAGGGCTCATCAGTGCACAGGTTTCCACCATCAGCCCTGGTATGGATCTGCTGACGACCCCTCTACCCATTACCTCTGCTATATATGGAGAATCTCACAGCGAAATCCAAGGTGTCTCAGAAAGCCTTTTGGGGGCAAGCGAGGAACGTCCTTTCAGTTTGGTCAGTACTCCAGTGCCTACTGTTACTTCCCTGCATGATCAGACATTGGTCCTGCCTTCCGATGTCACCTACTCTCTCCCGGTGTCTGAGGATTATGTGGAAACCATCAGTCCCTCAGGATCCATGGGAGATGGTCCTCATGCCAGTGTGGTGTCAGATAAGGAGTTCTTAGTTGAGTCCACCATTGTTGTATATTCTTCAGTTCCAGTAGTTCCTCTGATTTCCAGTTATACAGATATTATTTTGGATTCTTCCACTAGTCTTGTTGACTCCAGTCTTACGGAAATCCTGATGACCTCCATGTTTCCATCACAAAGCTTAGATTCTACGAGTCTAATACCCCCATTAATAGCTACAGAACTCTTTGTGTCTTCTATGTCATCTGTTGAGCTTTACTCGTTTTTTACAGCTACATTCACACCAATACTGACACCATTCCTTGACAGCAATGTTTTCGAACCTGGGAACACAGCAGAAGCTCCTGCATTTGTCATGAGTGACTCTGGAATGTATTTCAGCCAAAGCATGTCTCCCCTAGTAGAAGAGAGTGCCGAGATGACCGGTCTGGCCTCCAGCGAACTCTCCTGGGTTACTACCCCTGATCATAGCATCATGTTCCCGTCGTTAGCAGAAGACCTTCCCCTCACGCACTCACTGTTACCCAGTGATTCATCATCCCTGAGCTTTTCCTCTCTGCTGGCACCATCCAAATCCGCCTTCAGTGACTCTGTGTGGGAGACGTATTTTACATCGCCGGTGGAAACCATCAGCGCCGAGGTCGTGTCATGGCAGACCTCAAATGCCACGTCAGTGTTCTCCTTCACTCCATCTTCTAGTCCTGACTGGGCAGAGAGAAGTTCAGGGGTCTTTTCAGAGCTCTCTGCGGTCTGGGAAGTGACACCCACCATGGAGTCCGAGTTGGGCAATCTCTATACCTCAAGTTTCGCAGGTGCTACCTCCTTACTGCCTTTACTATTATCGTCTGCACTGAGTGTTGCTACACCCACCTTGCCCACCTACTCCTTCGGGTCTGATTATACCAGCAGTGCTTTGATTGAGCAATCTCTTCAGACCTCATTGCTCACGGTGGGTCCTCTGTCGACAGAACTACTGATGTCCATGTCTACATTGATTTTCGACACCTTGGAAGTTTACACTTCACTTCTTTCAGTTAGTACAATACCAACTACCAGCCTCAACATCTCACCTGTTCTAAGCTTGCCACCCTCACCCACCATAAGTACACCAGCCACAGTAAGCTTTCTGTCCACGATGAGCGTCATATCCACCACAAACTTGACAGCCACTCTAACCTCACCATCTACCTTAAGCGTCTTCTCAACTGTTGTCCCACCCTCTACAGTTAGCTTGCCGTGGTCTCCGAGTACACAGCCAAGTATAACTCTGTTGTCCACACCGACTGTTCCTCACCCTCCAAGCACCAGCCTTTCTTATTCCACCAGACAGCCAGCTACCACGGTAGCCACAACTTCTACACCAACTTCATCCACGTCACCCGTCTCCCATAACACACAGGCTGCAACCTCTTCAACTGCGGCCAACAACATCACCCCAGGAGTTACCCCAACGACTTCTTCACCAGTCACACCTCCCTCTGGTCTCACAGCTGTATCTCCTCCAACCACAACCACTAGACCCACCCTGGTGTGTGATGTTTCCAATCCAGAGCCTTATCTGGTCACCGCAGGTAAGCACCGATTGTCCTAAGTAAGATCTAGTTTTCCCCACCTTGCCGGTGCTAAAACAATGTTCTGGTTCCATGAAGTACAGAGAAAAACAAAAAGCACCTGCGCTCTGTTGCTGTAAGGGGTATATCCCCCAACTTAATTGTGTAGATGAACTAAAAATGAATAATCAATATAAAGGACGGTAGGTTAGGTTGAATTAATGTATATATTCAATTTAATCAAAACAATATCAACCTAACCTACCGTCCTTTATATTGATTATTAATTTTTAGTTAATCTACACAATTAAGTTGGGGGATATACCCCTTATAGCAACAGAGCGCAGGTGCTTTTTGTTTTTCTCTGTATTTCTACTCTCTTGGGGATATACCACCCCCAGCACCAGCGGCTATTGACAGCGCCCTCCATCATATTCTTTTGCACTGGTTCCATGAAGTGTTGTCTCTGCCGTCCCACCACGAAAACTTGGAATTAAATACAACGGCATAAAATTCTGCCCAGAGCATAAACCATTCAGAGGGAAATTATGCGGATTAGATGAGACGATTGCGCTTTATCTCTATAAATAATTATCCTGTAATTTTTTTTTCTTTCAGTTCTGTCCCGTGGATCAAATATTCAGAACATTACGGAATCAATCAAGGAACTGCTAACGCTTCATTTCAGCCGTTCCGTGGAGCTGGAGGTGAGTGTAACACGTTGGATTTGTGGTCTCTTTGGATGCCAGTGATATCAGATTATAATACTCACAACATACGGCCTAAATCTATATAGGCTCAAGGCGGCCGATTGTGCAGCTCACGCAGTGTAATGTAGAATGATGCGACAGGTTGCGTAATTCTATTTGTTGCGTTATTATCTCTAATATTATAATGCAAGGATTAGGTGCTGTTGCTGCGGTCAGTGTACCAAACTTCATGTGTGATCCCGGGTAAGTATTTACTATTTGCATTAAAGATTAGACCCCACTGAAGTCGAGTCTTGTTTTATGTGCTTTGTGGAAGTAAGTAGGGTGAATATGTTTTGAAAATGTATAGTTACTTAACAGTGTATGGCAGAGACTTGCATAAGGTGCTATGATCACCCTTACTCTGTAGCGTTGACCCAGCCACCGAGCCATACCAACCACTCCTCTGCCGGTAGGGCAAGGACCAATCTCAAAGTCCTCCGGGTCTTGGCAAGTCCACCAAGTAGCAAGATCTGCCTAGGCTTCGATATCCAGGTACCGGCATACCGGCATGATCCCAGACCAGTATATCAGGAGCCGCAACCTCTACCCAGCCTGCCCAATGTAGCTCCTTACATAATTCCCGGTTAGATTCCTGCTGCGCTGCGGCCGTGATGGGGCTGGTCTCGCTCTGTTGGGAACCTGCATAACAAAGGGTGACCACTGCACCTCCCAAAAGTCCTCAGATTGCAGCGGGCAGCCCGTGGCTCCATGGAGGCCTGGCTAGGTACACTGGAGGAAAGTAGGCAATAACTCGCTTGTCAGGCAATAACTCACTTCAGTCTCCGGTCCGTCGTCTCTCAGTTAACCCCTGCTTTAGCTAAAAATGGTCCATCAGCTGACCAGTACTTCTGGCCCATCATTGGCGACTGCTAGTGGAGGAATTCCTGCAAGGCCTATAACCAGGGGTCGGCACAACTTCTTTGGGTGCTTCCGGGTTACTGTGGTTCTGATAATGCCAGGTGGGATCAATTCTCTTTCTGTACATGTTCTAGAATCCAGCGATATCTAAATGACCCGACCAGGAGACCTTTAAGAATACACATGCTCCAAGCACATTGCATGGCATGCTTTACAATATGGGGCAGGAGGAGACGCCAAGTAGGTTTAGCCTTTTATATTCCAAATACCCAGCACCCTGCTCTCGCCAAATATCAGCCATTAGGTGCACTCTTGATGTTAATCATTTGTAGTCATGGATGCGCTTGAGCCGGGATTATGGTTAATAAATGACCGTAACAACCTTAAACAATGCTGGTAGCGATGGTGACATTATATACAGTTGCGTGTTACTCAGCTGCATAATAGCCATGAAATACCCGGCGGCGTTCAAGTATGAACTCGCCGACCGGGTATTTCATGTATGTACAGAGGGGCTTCCCCACCAGAGCAGGCACAGAGTGACTGACGGCATGTGAGCCCTGCACTGTGGGGATTGGTTGGCTCTCGCACAAGGGCCAGGCCAATGATATCACAGGAACTGCATTCTCGCCATTGTGACATGTATCAGATCCGAGATATGTGGGAGGGGCTTCAGCTATCTGTATTGGGGGGTGGGGGGGGGGACTTAACTTTTTGGGAGAGCTGCAGTTGAACGCCAGGTTAAAGCTGAAAAATAAACATGACCTCAATGGTTCGTGTCTAAGTTAAATAGTGATACATTTGAATACAATTATATTATTTTCATACTTTTTATATTATTTTATTGGTTCTATATAATGCACCAACCGTGTTGCAACAGGAGATTTCAGCAGCCGCACTTTACCCCACTGTTAATACAGTACATGTCGGTGTCTGGATTAGATATTCTGGAGATACTGGGTCTTGTATCTGGGCCACAGATGCATGTAAATATACCATATATACCGATCTTTCATTCCCCATATAACACGTAATGTCAGCTGCTTATCCCACTCAGCACCTTCTATCCACTGTCGTCTCATCCCCCGGGGGGAAGACGGAGAGATCTCAGGTTATAACAAGTGAATTCTAGACAATGATATTTTAGGTAACAATAATAGTGTAAGGTTTTCAGTTTGTCTGCTGCGTCCGCTCTAAAGGCCCATACACATTAGATGATGTCGCTCTGTGAGCGACATCGTCTAACGTTTCCCCCTCCCGGGCAGGCCGGTCGGCGGCCGCCTGTACACACTGAGCGATATGACCGCTCATATCGCTCAGTGACGTCACGCCCCCGCCAGCCCTGCATGAAGGTCGTGGACGACAGTCCACATCCTTCATGCATGCCCTACCGACAGCGACGATCGTTGCCGACCCGCGGGGCCGCGCATCGGTCATCGCTGGCGCATACACACTTAACGATAAAATGAGCGACGTCGCTCAGGGAGGGGGAAAATGAGCGACGTCGCTCATTATATCGTTAAGTGTGTATGGACCTTAAGATTACCCCAAACCTTCCGCGCTTTATTTCATATGGAAATGTAATAAAAGCAGCTTTGTAAAAAAAAAAAAAAGCTCAAAGTTAAAGCCCCAAATGCATACGAGAGTAATGGGCTACTTACCTGTAAGATCACTATAGTTCCAGTGACACCAGTCAGACAGGCAGAAGAACCAGTATGGACCGCTCTTCCTGAGACTCCTAGTACCAAGCCACACGCTGATGCGTTTCGCCACACAGACGTTGCCAGGGGCGTGGCTGGGAAACACTAGATATAAACAGTAAGGGAACACCACGGGGGGGATGTCCATAAGTGGCAGCCGGCAGAAACCGATTTAATTACATAGATTTAGTTTCTTTTTTAAGAAAGCAGTAAAATATACAGAGTGTGGAGCTGGGTGAGGTGACGCGTGACATTTGTCATATATAACGCATGGAGATAGTAAGGTGCAATGTTTAACTTTATAACGGTGCAGCTCTGAATACAAGGGGGGGGGGGTATTCCCTTCCTTTCCGTTGTGTAACAGATCTGACTTTAGTGACTTAATAGACCAAAATACAAAGAATATCCAATAAGCGCAGCAGATGCAGACATGACACCTCTTCTTCAGGTCTGAACAGTGTGTGCTTGTACTACCGGTACTGCCCACTAGGGGAGCTCTTCATCAGTCTCCCCATGATGTCACAAGTAAGAAACAGGATCAGCTTCCCCATGATGTCACTAATAATTATAATAATCATATTATGATGGGTTGGAGGGGGGGGGGTAATGGGTAAGAGTGGGCTGGCAGGGAGGGGGTACTGGCATCTCTTGGGTGGCAGAGTTTCCTCTATAGTACTGTACCTTGTATACAGTATTACTGTATGACAATATTACTAATCTGGTGGCAGTGCTTCTCGGAAGTACGTTGCTGTTTTATATTTATTTGCCAGTCACTAGAACGGGGGCTATATCGGGCTCCTCCTCCCTGTGGATTGCCTGTTGGTGCTTTGCTGACAATTCCTAGTCATGTATTTTATCACAGAGCCATGTATGAATAGGTTCCCATAGCATGGGCACAGAGAATGCTCCAGTATGACACCTGGTGGGAGATTAAGGTTACTGCACATAATTGGAGCAATGCTTTGTGAGACCACAGCAATGCGAGGTGATGTTTCGCTGAAGCGTTGCAGTCATGTCGGCGGAACGTGCCGGCTGCCGTCTCCATGCTTGCTACAGCTGTACGTCCTGACTTCATGGTCATTGTGTTCTTGCATTCAAGCCCAGCAATTGGTAACTTGCATTCCTGTAGCCTAGGAGATTGCTGGTCCATTATTCAGATCTGTGAGGTTTAGTTTCTGTGCCCGGAGTCCCCTCTCCTTCCCTGTCCCCTCTCCTTCCCTTCTTCCCTGAGAAGGAGATGTCCCATCCTCCCATACAATATTCATAGTGCCAGCTTTTGACACCTGCGATTGAGGAGGGGAACCTGTACCAAGGGGGCCTTAAATTAGTGACACCAAATACTACTAGGGATGTCCCTCTAGGGCCCTGTAACTGCATACGTAAAAACAGTCTGCGCCTATAGCTGTGCTCTTTGTCCGACTGGAAATGAGGACCCTGCAGACGGTGATACCTTCACTGCAAAGTCCATCCTGCTTCCACCCCCAGCTGTTCTGTATTTATACTAAAACACTGCCTGGTGCAGCCTCAGTGAGGCCTGAATTAATCACGAGAGTGATAGGACATCGGGTCTGTCTTTATTACATGAGACGTCTTTACAGTTTATTTTTAATGATTACATTGGTGCAGGAGTAAGAGCGCTCATACAGTTACCTCCAACCTCTCTCATCAGACGCCTCAAAGTCTGTGGCCCTGTAGAGGCTGCTGTCCTGGCCTGCAGAGCCATTCACTCTGGTTTCTCTCCTTACTCTGTTCCCTGATTCCTCTTTTACTTGTCTTACTTTTCCCCTAGTTTATCTCCTTACCCTCCTTTACTTCCCATTACACTCCTTCTTTCTCTATCGTCCTAGTGGATGCTGGGGTTCCTGAAAGGACCATGGGGAATAGCGGCTCCGCAGGAGACAGGGCACAAAAAGTAAAGCTTTTCCAGATCAGGTGGTGTGCACTGGCTCCTCCCCCTATGACCCTCCTCCAGACTCCAGTTAGATTTTTGTGCCCGGCCGAGAAGGGTGCAATCTAGGTGGCTCTCCTAAAGAGCTGCTTAGAGAAAGTTTAGCTTAGGTTTTTTATTTTACAGTGAGTCCTGCTGGCAACAGGATCACTGCAACGAGGGACTGAGGGGAGAAGAAGTGAACTCACCTGCGTGCAGGATGGATTGGCTTCTTGGCTACTGGACATTAGCTCCAGAGGGACGATCACAGGTACAGCCTGGATGGTCACCGGAGCCGCGCCGCCGGCCCCCTTGCAGATGCTGAAGTTAGAAGAGGTCCAGAATCGGCGGCTGAAGACTCTGACAGTCTTCTAAAGGTAGCGCACAGCACTGCAGCTGTGCGCCATTTTCCTCTCAGCACACTTCACACGCTGTCACTGAGGGTGCAGGGCGCTGGGGGGGGGCGCCCTGGGAGGCAAATGTAAACCTATATACTGGCTAAAAATACCTCACATATAGCCCCCAGAGGCTATATGGAGATATTTAACCCCTGCCAAACTTCACTAAAGAGCGGGAGACGAGCCCGCCGTAAAAGGGGCGGGGCCTATCTCCTCAGCACACAGCGCCATTTTTTCTCTCACAGAAAGGCTGGAGAGAAGGCTCCCAGGCTCTCCCCTGCACTGCACTACAGAAACAGGGTTTAAACAGAGAGGGGGGGCACAAATTGGCGATATAAATATATATATAAAGATGCTATTAGGGAGAAACACTTATATAAGGTTGTCCCTATGTAATTATAGCGTTTTTTGGTGTGTGCTGGCAAACTCTCCCTCTGTCTCTCCAAAGGGCTAGTGGGGTCCTGTCCTCTGTCAGAGCATTCCAGGTGTGTGTGCTGTGTGTCGGTACGTGTGTGTCGACATGTATGAGGACGATGCTGGAGGAGGCGGAGAAATTGCCTGTAATGGTGATGTCACTCTCTAGGGAGTCGACACCGGAATGGATGGCTTATTTAGGGAATTACGTGAGAATGTCAACACGCTGCAAGGTCGGTTGACGACATGAGACGGCCGACAAACAATTAGTAACGGTCCAGGCGTCTCAGAAACACCGTCAGGGGTTTTTTTTTTTATAAAAAACGCCCATTTACCTCAGTCGGTCGACACAGACACAGACACGGACACTGAATCCAGTGTCGACGGTGAATAAACAAACGTATTCCTCATTAGGGCCACACGTTAAGGGCAATGAAGGAGCTGTTACATATTTCTGATACTACAAGTACCACAAAAAAGGGTATTATGTGGAAGTGAAAAAACTACCTGTAGTTTTTCCTGAATCAGATAAAATAAAATGAAGTGTGTGATGATGCGTGGGTTTACCCCGATAGCAAATATTGGCGTTATACCTTTTCCCGCCAGAAGTTAGGGCGCGTTGGGAAACGCCCATTAGGGTGGATAAGGCGCTCACACGCTTATCAAGTGGCGTTACCGTCTCCAAATACGGCCGCCCTCAAGGAGCCAGCTGATAGGCAGCTGGAAAAATATCCTAAAAAGTATATACACACAGACGGTGGTTATACTGCGACCAGCGATCGCCATCAGCCTGGAGATGCAGTGCTGGGTTGGCTTGGTCGAATTCCCTGACTAAAAATATTTTATTGATATAGAGCATTTAATAGGATGCATTCTATATATATGTATGCGAGATGCACAGAGGGATATTTGCACTCTGGCATCAAGATAAGTGCGTTGTCCATATCTCCCAGAAGATGTCATGGACACGACAGTGGTCAGGTGATACAGATCCCATACGGCACATGGAAGTATTGCCGTATAAAGGGAAGGAGTTATTTGGGGTCGGTCCGTCGGACCTGGGGGCCACGGCCACAGCTGGGAAATCCAACCTTTTTACCCCAAGTTACATCTCAGCAGAAAAAGACACTGTCTTTTCAGCCTCAATCCTTCCGTTCCCATGTGGGCAAGCGGGCAAAAAGCCAGTCATATCTGCCCAGACATAGAGGAAAGGGAAGTAGACTGCAGCAGGCAGCCCCTTCCCAGGAAAAGAAGCCCTCCACCAGTGGGGGGGTAGTCTCAAGAGTCTCAGCGCGCAGTGGGATCACTCGCAAGTTGACCCCTAGATCATACAAGTATTATCCCAGGGGTACAGATTGGAGAGTCGAGACATTTTTTCCTCGCAGGTTCCTGAAGCCTGCTTTACCAACGGCTCCCTCCGACAAGGAGGCAGTATTGGGAAAAAAATTCACAAGCTGTATTTCCAGCAGGTGATAATCAAAGTACCCCTCCTACAACAAGGAAAAGGGTATTAGTCCTCCACACTATATTGTGGTACTGAAGCCAGACGGCTTGGTGAGACATAGTCTAAATCTGAAATCTTTGAACACTTACATAAAAAGGTTCAAATCAAGATGGAGTCACTCAGAGCAGTGATAGAGAACCGGAAAAAAGGGGACTATATGGTGTCCCTGGACATCAAGGATTACCTCCATGTCCAAATTTGCCCTTCTCAACAAGGGTACCTCTGGTTCGTGATACAGAACTGTCAATATCAGTTTCAGACGCTGCCGTTGAATTATCCACGGCACCCCGGGCCTTTACCAAGGTAATGGCCGAAAAGATGATTCTTAAAAGAAGAAAGGCATCTAAATTATCCCTTACTTGGACGATATCCTGAAAGGGACAAGTTTCCAGAGAACAGTTGGAGGTCGGAAAAGAACTATCTAAAGTAGTTCTACGACAGCACGAGTGGATTCTAAATATTCCAAAAATCGCAGCTGTTTTCCGATGATACGTCTGCTGTTCCTAGGAATGATTCTGGGCATAGTCCAGAAAGAGGTATTTCTCCTGGAGGGGAAAGCCAGGGAGTTATCCGACCTAGTCAGAAACCTCCTAAATCCAGGCCAAGTATCAGTGCATCAATGCACAGGAGTCCTGGGAAAAATGGTGGCTTCTTACGAAGCGATTCCATTCGGCAGATCTCACGCAAAAACTTTTCAGGGGGATTTGCTGGACGAATGGTCCGGATCGCATCTTCAGATGCATCAGCGGATAACCCTGTCTCCAAGGACAAGGGTGTCTCTTCTGTGGGGGCTGCAGAGTGCTCATCTTCTAGAGGGCAGCACATTCAGCATTCAGGACTGTGTTCTGGTGACCACGGATGCCAGCCTGAGAGGCTGGGGAACAGTCACACAAGGAAGAAATTTCCAAGGAAGTGTGGTCAAGTCTGGAGATTTCTCTCCACATGAATATACTGGAGCTAAGGGCAATTTACGATGCTCTGAGCCTAGGAAGACCTCTGCTTCAAAGTCAACCGGTGCTGATCCAGTAGGACATCATCATGGCAGTCGCCCACGTAAACAGACGGGGCGGCACAAGAAGCAGGAGGGCAATGACAGCAAGGATTCTTCGCTGGGCGAAAGATCATGTGATAACACTGTCAGCAGTGTTCATTCCGGGAGTGGACAACTAGGAAGATTTCCTCAGCATAAATGAATTCCACCCGGAAAAGTGGGAACTTCATCTGGAAGTTTCCACATGTTTGTAAACCGTTGGGAAAGACCAAAGGTGGTTATGATGGCGTCCCACATGAAGCGCCAGGTCTAGAGACCCTCAGGCAATAGCTGGGACGCTCTGGTAACACCGTGGGTGTACCAGTCGGTGTATGTGTTCCCTCCTCTGCCTTTCATACCCAGTGTATGGAGAATGATAGGAAGGAGAGGAGTAAGAACTATACTCGTGGTTCCGGTTTGGGCCAAGAAGAACTTGGTACCCGGAACTTCAAGAGATACTAGAAAGGATCTTGATTCAGCAAGAATCATGTCTGTTCCATGACTTACCGCAGCTGCGTTGACGCCAGGGCGGGTGAACGCCGGATCCTAAGGGAAAAAGGCATTCCGGAAGAGGTCATCCCTACCCTGGTCAGAGCCAGGAAGGAGGTGACCGCACAACATTATCACCGCTTAGGTGAAAATATGTTCCATGGTGTGAGGCCAGGAAGGCTCCACGGAAGAATTTCAACTAGGTTAATTCCTACATTTCCTGCAAGCAGGAGTGTATATGGGTCTCAAATTGGGGTCCATTAAAGTTCAAATTTCGACCGGTCGATTTTCTTCCAGAAAGAAATTGGCTTCAGTTCCTGAAGTCCAGAAGTTGTTAAGGGAGTACTGCATATACAACCCCTTTTTGATGTCTCCAGTGGCACTGGGCGATCTCAACGTAGTTTGGGATTCCTAAAATCACATTGTTTTAAACAACTCAAATCTGTGGATTTGATATATCTCACATGGAAAGTGACCATGCTGTTGGTCCTGGCCTCGGCCAGGCGAGTGTCAGAATTGGCGGCTTTATCTCACAAAGCCATATCTGATTGTCCATTCGGACAGAGCAAAGCTGTGGACTCGTCCCCAGTTTCTCCCTAAGGTGGTGTCAGCGTTTCACCTGAACCAGCTTATTGTGGTGCCTGCGGCTACTAGGGACTTGGAGGACTCCAAGTTGCTGGATGTTGTCAGGGCCCTGAAAATATAGTTTCCAGGTCGGCTGGAGTCAGGAAATCTGACTTGCTGTTTATCCTGTATGCACCCAACAAGCTGGGTGCTCCTGCTTCTAAGCAGACTATTGCTCGTTGGATTTGTAGTACAATTCAGCTTGCACATTCTGTGGCAGGCTTGCCACAGCAAAAAATATGTAAATGCCCATTCCACAAGGAAGGTGGGCTCATCTTGGGCGGCTGCCTGAGGGGTCTCGGCATTACAACTCTGCCGAGCAGCTACGTGGTCGGGGGAGAACACGTTTGTAAAATTTTACAAATTTGATACCCTGGCAAAAGAGGACCTGGAGTTCTCTCATTCGGTGCTGCAGAGTCATCCGCACTCTCCCGCCCGTTTGGGAGCTTTGGTATAATCCCCATGGTCCTTTCAGGAACCCCAGCATCCACTAGGACGATAGAGAAAATAAGAATTTACTTACCGATAATTCTATTTCTCGGAGTCCGTAGTGGATGCTGGGCGCCCATCCCAAGTGCGGATTATTCTGCAATACTTGTACATAGTTATTGTTACAAAAATCGGGTTATTGTTGTAGGAAGCCGTCTTTCAGAGGCTCCTTTTGTTATCATACTGTTAACTGGGTTTAGATCACAAGTTGTACGGTGTGATTGGTGTGGCTGGTATGAGTCTTACCCGGGATTCAAAATCCTCCCTTATTGTGTACGCTCGTCCGGGCACAGTACCTAACTGGAGTCTGGAGGAGGGTCATAGGGGGAGGAGCCAGTGCACACCACCTGATCTGGAAAAGCTTTACTTTTTGTGCCCTGTCTCCTGCGGAGCCGCTATTCCCCATGGTCCTTTCAGGAACCCCAGCATCCACTACGGACTCCGAGAAATAGAATTATCGGTAAGTAAATTCTTATTTTTTCTCTCTTCCCTTCTCCTCCTCCTCTTTATATTTTCCTTACCTTAACTTTCCTGCTTCGCCGCTGCCTCTGTTACTTCTCCTCCTCTCTGGTGCTGGCAGACCAGGCTCGGCAAGACGCTTGCACCGCCACATGTGTACACGCGTGTGGTGGCTTTCCGTGTCTCATGCAGAGGCAGTCTGTGTCAGCAACGCTTTTATACGTGAAGCAAATACTTTATAATGTTCAGAGTAGAATATTTTAGAGCATTTCTATGTTTCTAACTTCTTAGATCTTATTTATCTCCAGTGCATCGATCCTTCCATCCACCAGACGGGGAGGCGGTAGTCGGGAGTAGGCCCAGAGATGCCGGCCGCCTCTTCTGTTTGAATCAGAGTCTTTAGTTTACAAGAGAAACCTGCAGTTGATTTTCTAAAGGGCTTTCAGGAACGTGTTTTCAGGCAGACGCACGCCCCGCGCTCTCCGTGCCGCTGACCCGGGCCTACTCTGTGCTTGCACGAGACGGCTGTTAAAACTTAATGGATGACAGTAAATTTGAAAGGCGTGCCTACTGGCTTTATTACCCAGAGAGGGAGAGACGCTCGGCTCCTCTCAGCCTCTTACACCCTGGATGTAGGGACGGCGAGCACATAATATGCGCCTGATATAAACCTCACCTCCCATATGTGGATTCGATGTCAAAGCCGGCACCCGCTTCCTGCGTCGTTAGTTTGAGTAAATGCGTTTCCGCACGGTTCACATCAGCGCAATGCAGAAATGCGCGGCAGCAGTTTATTACTGACATCTCAGATACAGTAGGGTCCACCGGCGCTCCAGGGAAAACACCTGCGCCAAGAACGAGACAGCACGCCTCTACAGATAGTGAGAATCTCGGCGGTGCGCATATGAAAAGTGACAGCGCGGGTTGTATCCGGCGCTGATCGGCGGATGTATTACAACATGTAACATTAAATATTACAGATCATTATCATTTATTAAGGACATCGTTTGAAGTTTTAGCAATATTAATAGTTAATAGTTTAAATTAATAACGTTAATAGTCACGTTTAAAGTGATCCTAGTATATTATTACCTGGGCAGTTTATCCGTATCTTTGCTGTCGCTATTGTAAACCTGACACCTGCGGATTATAGGGAATATAGGGAATAACTAAGTAAATAAAAAGATGACAGACTTTTGCATAGCTTTATAATGATATATGTATATATAGAGGTATAGTGATAATGTAAAGTGTCAGCTCTTGTGGCCTCACCCCTGTATTTCCCATCTGCAGGTCTATACGATGTCTGAGAGATTTTCCTTTATGGTAACCTCCGGGTCCGTCATCTACACGGCCGTAGCTGTTGGTAACGTCTTGGGCAGGAGCCGTCTTGTGTTGGGGCAGTTTCCACCCATCTTGTCCCTGCAGACTGCGCTTCTGGGGCTAGACCAGAGGTTCCACGTTCAGACAGGTGAGATGCTTAGTATCAGCCTTTGCAGCAGCCCCGCATTAGGTGCAGGTGATGCGTCAGAAACAGGCGTTGCTTCCCCAGTACACGCGACTCAGAATAGCACTTGCCCGGGCGTAACAGATCGGCACTTGTGCGGAGTTTTTGCTGTTCAAAACCTGCCTGAAACCGCACACAGGGCCTGGGCTAAAGTTGGGGGTGAAAGCCCAAGTGCGCGCCGCTCCGAGCATGTAGGTGGCGCCTGGATTTGAAGTTGAATAGGACTGGCACTTGCTATCCTGTTGCGCTTAGAGTGGTGGCGCTAATTACTGCTAAATACGTAAAACACTTCCAGCATCCCCTTCCCCCTGTGCACCATAGATTGTAGGCTGTTCCTGGTGCTCCTTTGCGGTGAGTATTGGGGTCATAGGGTATAAATCCCAGCATGCCCTGGGAGCCATGGAACGCTTGGGCAGGTTGGCGATTGTAGAAGCTGCGACACCAGAATCATATCTGATATTTTTGCTGTTGCCTGTGATTGAGCCGCAGAGTTGCTCCCATAATGATTTTCCCGCATTACAGCGGTAGTTACAGGATCGGCGGGTATAATTCTCCAGTAGGCTAGCATGAAGAATGGCATTACTGTACCTCCTGCGACGACCACGCACCGTTATCTGTGCCCCCTGCTTTGTCCCCAGTCCTCCAGTTTGTGCCGCAGACGGTTGACATCAGACTTTGCACATTCAGCGAGCAGATCCAGAAGGGCCTGAGTTTGGCGCTGTACGAAGTGAGGAGGTTGCGGCAGGAGAGCGACAATTTCACGCTCCAGGTAACGAACGCTTTTGATACGTAGAACAACCATAATATAATGCATCCATACCAATACTTTATTACAGCACTATGACCACGCCCACAGTGTATTTAGACCACACCCCCATCACATGGGCAGAATACAATATACCTAGCCACCGCCAGAGTGGGTGTAACGGTTTCACGCATGGAGATAAATCCAGGAATTGATACATTTCCCCAAAATTCTCTTCTTTTTTTTATCCGTTTCCTTTAAAATGATTATGTTGAAGGTTGTGTCAGCGTCTGTGGAGCCCGGCCGGCTCATTCTCCCTCCCGCCCCCAGATAGTGAACATTACATCCAGTCCGCCTCCGGTTGGGATTTGGAAGGCGCCTGTCACGATCTCCTTCGCCGTCAGAGACCGGAATGGCTTTATGAATGGTTCCGATGTCAGCGATCAGCTCCGGAACATGAGCCTGGTAGAGTTTAGTTTCTTCCTGGGATTTCCGGTGAAGCAGATTGCAGAACGTGAGTACACTCCCATATGGGGGCGGCAGTGGCGGGCTGGGATCGGGCGGATGCTTTATGGTATCACCGGTAGAGGTGTATGAGATGGTTTCAGGGTTCTGGTTCTTCCTGTTGGCTCTGAAGGTAGAAATTCCCTGGAAATTGTCACACTTTAGAAAGATCCAAAAGATTTGAGCTAAATTCCAGCAACGCCAACAGGATCAACCACGTTCCAGGTCAATGGCGGCCGTTAGCGTAGGAAAGTTTTTCCGATGTAAAATGGACGGCAGGCTTCTAGCCTTCGGCCCGATTTGGGAACCACGAACTTCATTTCGGAATGTCGGATTGGCTTAAATTTAAGAATATGCTGCAAAAAAGTTTCCGATCGCCAAAGCCGATCACATTTCAAACCAGTTAACATTTTGTGAACCACTCTTAAACCGTGGGCTACTACAGTGTGAGGGCTAGAAGGTGCCACGTTTATATAGTCAGGTACTGCAACTGTAAAATGCAGCCATGCCCCATTTCAAAGAGGCGGGGTCAGGCCAGATGTGGGTGTGGCTAGAAGAACACTTGACACTTTAATGAGATGTCTGCTTTCTGATAAGGGTTTCGTATAAGTAGGGCTCATGGGAGAACCCTGCAGAGAGGTGAGATTGCAGGGGATCCATCACCCCATACAGCTGCCGTGTCACCCATCCAAATCAGGTGATACATTATACCGACGGTCACATGACTGACACCGGCACCCCGACAGTTACCATGCCAACAGGGGATGGGGTAATTATTTTACCCCTCCCCTGCCCCCTACCCTATCCCGCCTGGGTGGCAGCCAGGGCTAAGATTTGGGGGTGGCGGCGTTGGCTAAGAGTCGGGGGTGGCAGCTAGTGCCTAACTCTAACCCCCCCTCCTGCCCTGGCCCTACCCCTAACCGTCCCCCTGATATTTACCTTTGGGATGTCGGCGGTCTATGTTCTGGCAACGGTATTCAGAGTGGTGTCGGGATTCCGCCAATGGTCACATGACCACCGACATCCCTCCAAATCACTATGTTTAAGAGCTTAGACCGGTGTTTCTTAATCTCGGTCTTTATGGAACACTGACGGTGCATGTTTTCAATAAATCCTCAGGAATAGTTATTACCACCCACATATGGATTGTTTTAGTCCGTTAACACAGGTTTACTGTGAAATACCTACAATCAAAATCCCGACAAGTTCAAAATGCCGACATTTAAAAATACTGACAAGGTCAAAATACCGACATTTAAAATGTCGACAGGTCAAAAAGTAGACACAAGTTTCCCATTGGTTTTTTTGGGGTGGGTATGTCGACATATGCCGACATGGACACCGTGTAAGTGTACCGCGTCCCCTCGCATGCGCTCGGCACACTGTTATATAACCCCTCCAGGTCCACTGGGATGGTAAAGTATGAACATGTCGGTTTCGATGAAAAACTCATGTCGACATTTTTAAATGTCGGTATTTTTTACCTTGTCGGGATTTTGAGTTTGTTGGGTTTCTCACCGTCGGTCAATGGGTGTTGGGATTTTGATTGTAGGTAAATTGACCGCATCCCTGTTAACACACCTGTGCTCCAGCTAGATGATCTGGAAAACATGCACTGCTAGGGTTCCATGAGGACTTCGGTTGAGGAACACTGGCTTAGACATCCATATGTAGTGCTGGTATGTGTATGCCACATCAGGACATGGGAGCGACAGTCTGCACCATATCTGGTCTCAGTCACATCTGATCACCTCCAGGGTGAAGGCCGCAGCGATAGGGGGTCCCGCTGACATCATACGCATACCGGGGGAGGTGTAGTACTGCTATGACAGGCAGATCTGTAAGAGAGGATGTCTCCTTATATGTCATGTATTGATAATTTGGAGGATGGAAATTGCCGGTGACAAGTGTAATTCAGGGCACAGCGAGGGACGGGGCTGTGACCCGTGAGGTCATTGCTGCACTCTTGTGTGTGGTTAACGCTTACAAATGGTGATCAGTGTCTGGTGGGTGGTATTATATCCCCCCATAGAGGCTGATGTCATTGTGTGCTCAGTGGCTGTCTCTATAGACAAAGCCCCCTCCCCAGTCTCCGGTCCGCTTTACAGACTCCGCTCGGAATAATACAGGTCTGACAATAGGGATTTCTGAGCTGCAAACTTTCCCACATTCCCAGACACAGAGGGGACGGCGGCTCGGGGCAGCGGACGTGCCTGCGTTGTACAATCCACAGCACCAAAAGGCTGTCTCATTATGAGATTATAGCAGGCGACCAGTCGTATTAAAGTTTCATTAAATGCATTATAGACAATACAAGTTACTATTATTTTTCTCTGACGTCCTAGTGGATGCTGGGAACTCCGTAAGGACCATGGGGAATAGCGGCTCCGCAGGAGACTGGGCACAACTAAAGAAAGCTTTAGGACTACCTGGTGTGCACTGGCTCCTCCCTCTATGACCCTCCTCCAGACCTCAGTTAGAATCTTGTGCCCGGCTGAGCTGGATGCACACTAGGGGCTCTCCTGAGCTCCTAGAAAAGAAAGTATACTTTTAGGTTTTTTATTTTCAGTGAGATCTGCTGGCAACAGACTCACTGCTACGAGGGACTAAGGGGAGAAGAAGCGAACCTACCTGCTTGCTGCTAGCTTGTGCTTCTAAGGCTACTGGACACCATTAGCTCCAGAGGGATCGAACACAGGGCCCGACCTCGATCGTCCGTTCCCGGAGCCGCGCCGCCGTCCCCCTTACAGAGTCAGAAGTATAATGCTCCCACAGTGCTGACATCTGCCACTAGGTGGCGTGTGATCACGCGTGATGTTATAAGGGTTCTTATTACCGATAATTAATGAAGAAATGCTGTAATTATAACAAGAATATAATGTCCAGCATGCTTTGCTGTTGCATCTGTAATAAGCCGCAATTTACACCACAGCGGGGGTTCACAATTTATTTGGGAGGAAGAGACAAAATTACATCTGCAAGTAAATGATCTGCATATTCCGTATTTTCATAAATAAATGAGTGGTGACAAATCGGGATATTCTTGTTCTGTAACAACAACGTACTGTCTGGTACCTGCGCTGTCTGCAGCCGGATATATAGCGGCCTACCCGTGTGCTAACCGCTTGTTTTCATTTTAGCATCAACGTACCCGCAGCTTAATCTGTCCCCAATGCTGAAGGAGTCCTGGCTGCGAACAGGTGAGTGTAGACCTATCTGTGACAGGATGGTGAATGAGTGCAGAAAGAGAAATAAAACGATAATATATTTTACACTTACAGTATATCAGTATTTGGTTTGGTAATGCCAACATTAGGTTTTCCTAATGCTGCAAACAAATTAATTAACACGTCACTAATTTTCTGATATACTCTGTGCTGCTGGGGACCCTGATCCTCCCACTATATAACTCTCAGTCTGTGGCTTCCTGCTGCCTCCATTCCCCTCCTCACATCATGTCACTGCCCCTGTCACATGCAGCCCTGTCCTCACTGACACATCCCTCATCTCCTGATATACTCTGTGCTGCTGGGGACCCTGCTCCTCCCACTATATAACTCTGTCTGTGGCTTCCTGCTGCCTCCATTCCCCTCCTCACATCATGTCACTATCCCTGTCACATGCAGCCCTGTCCTCACTGACACATCACTCATCTCCTGATATACTCTGTGCTGCTGGGGGATCCTGCTCCTCCCACTATATAACTCTCAGTCTGTGGCTTCCTGCTGTCCCATTCCCCTCCTCACATCATGGCACTGCCTGTCACATGCAGCCCTGTCCTCACTGACACATCACTCATCTCCTGATATACTCTGTGCTGCTGGGGACACTGCTCCTCTCACTATATAACTCTCAGTCTGTGGCTTCCTGCTGTCTCCATTCCCCTCCTCACATCATGTCACTGCCCCTGTCACATGCAGCCCAGTCCTCACTGACACATCCCTCATCTCCTGATATACTCTGCGCTGCTGGGGACTCTGCTCCTCCCACTATATAACTCTCAGCCTGTGGCTTCCTGCTGCCTCCATTCCCCTCCTCACATCATGTCACTGCCCCTGTCACATGCAGCCCAGTCCTCACTGACACATCCCTCATCTCCTGATATACTCTGTGCTGCTGGGGACCCTGCTCCTTCCACTATATAACTCTCAGTCTGTGGCTTCCTGCTGCCTCCATTCCCCTCCTCACATCATGTCACTGCCCCTGTCACATGCAGCCCTGTCCTCACTGACACATCACTCATCTCCTGATATACTCTGTGCTGCTGGGGACCCTGCTCCTCCCACTATATAACTCTCAGTCTGTGGCTTCCTGCTGCCTCCATTCTCCTCCTCATATCATGTCACTGCCCCTGTCACATGCAGCCCTGTCCTCACTGACACATCACTCATCTCCTGATATACTCTGTGCTGCTGGGGACCCTGCTCCTCCCACTATATAACTCTCAGTCTGTGGCTTCCTGCTGCCTCCATTCCCCTCCTCACATCATGTCACTGCCCCTGTCACATGCAGCCCTGTCCTCACTGACACATCACTCATCTCCTGATATACTCTGTGCTGCTGGGGACCCTGCTCCTCCCACTATATAACTCTCAGTCTGTGGCTTCCTGCTGCCTCCATTCCCCTCCTCACATCATGTCACTGCCCCTGTCACCTGCAGCCCTGTCCTCACTGACACATCACTCATCTCCTGATATACTCTGTGCTGCCGGGGGACCCTGCTCCTCCCACTATATAACTCTCAGCCTGTGGCTTCCTGCTGCCTCCATTCCTCTCCTCACATCATGTCACTGCCCTTGACACATGCAGCCCTGTCCTCACTAACACATCCCTCATCTCCTGATATACTATGTGCTGCTGTGGACCCTGCTCCTCCCACTATATAACTCTCAGTCTGTGGCTTCCTGCTGCCTCCATTCCCCTCCTCACATGTCACTGCCCCTGTCACATGCAGCCCTGTCCTCACTGACACATCACTCATCTCCTGATATACTCTGTGCTGCTGGGGACCCTGCTCCTCCCACTATATAACTCTCAGTCTGTGGCTTCCTGCTGCCTCCATTCCCCTCCTCACATGTCACTGCCCCTGTCACATGTAGCCCTGTCCTCACTGACACATCAGTCTCATCTCCTGATATACTATGTGCTGCTGGGGGACCCTGCTCCTTCCACTATATAACTCTCAGTCTGTGGCTTCCTGCTGCCTCCATTCCCCTCCTCACATCACTGCCCCTGTCACACGCCTGTTATATCTGCGTGTGGGTGACGCTTGTTTCCTCGCAGTGCTGTTGGGGGTGCAGGAGCAGCAGCTGAGGGACGACGCGTTTCAGACGGAGATGGAGAGGAAGCTGGCGCAGCTCATCAGCGAGGCGACATCGCAGAACCGTCGCTGGAAGAGAGCGAGCTACGCCGGGAGCAACACCGTGCAGGTGAGACTAGTGACCGTGGTACACGTTACATGGGATAGGTCACACGGTACACACCATGCAGTACACGTCATACAGTCCAGGCCACGTGGCAGATATCATACAGGTGGCAGTACACGTCACGCCGTACATTGCCGGGAGAATGGTACATAAGGCGTGATAACGGTTCTCCCCCCAGATGGTGAACGTCTCCCGCCTGGACGGCTCGGATGACCCCGTACAGCTGCTGTACTTCATAGAGGACCAGTATGGCAGACGTCTGGAGGCTGACAAGGCCTCGAGCCTGATTAATGAGGTGAACATCCAGCGGGCAGCCATCATTCTGGGATACCGCCTGCAGGGCACGGTGGCACAACGTGAGTGATACCTGTACGGTGTGTGAGGGGTGGGGGCTGCATTATACCCCCAGCAATGATCCCACTCCCTCCCTTCTCTGTCACTGCAGCACTAAACCAGGCCCAGGAAGCCGACCGCCAGGCGCAGAACCTGTGGATCATCGTGGGCGTGGCTGTGCCGGTGTTGGTGGTGACTGTGATCATTGTCATCCTGTACTGGAAGCTGTGCCGGACGGACAAGCTGGACTTCCAGCCGGATACTATGAGCAACTTGCAGCAGCGGCAGAAGGTGAGTGTCTGGGGAGGGGTCACATGAAGCGCGTGGGGTTGGGGGTAGTCTCCATTTATATTGCAGTATCATAGGGATGGAACCTAGGGTCTGATGATCCCATACCCGCTCTATACGGTGATGGGTCTATCGCTGTGGCAGCACTTTATTGTGAATCCACGTGTCATGTGATCCCGCTCCCCTAATCTGAATCCGTGTGTCATCTGAATCCGTGTGTCATGTGATCTCTCTCCCCTAATTTGAATCCGTGTGTCATGTGATCCCGCTCCCCTAATCTGAATCCGTGTGTCATGTGATCTCGCTCCCCTAATCTGAATCCACGTGTCATGTGATCCCGCTCCCCTAATCTGAATCCACGTGTCATGTGATCCCGCTCCCCTAATCTGAATCCGTGTGTCATGTGATCCCGCTCCCCTAATCTGAATCCGTGTGTCATCTGAATCCGTGTGTCATGTGATCTCTCTCCCCTAATCTGAATCCGTGTGTCATGTGATCTCTCTCCCCTAATTTGAATCCGTGTGTCATGTGATCCCGCTCCCCTAATCTGAATCCGTGTGTCATGTGATCCCGCTCCCCTAATCTGAATCCGTGTGTCATGTGATCCCGCTCCCCTAATCTGAATCCGTGTCATGTGATCCCGCTCCCCTAATCTGAATCCGTGTGTCATGTGATCCCACTCTGCTAATCTGAATCTGTGTGTCATGTGATCCCGCTCCCCTAATCTGAATCTGTGTCATGTGATTCCGCCCCCCTAATCTGAATCTGTGTGTCATGTGATCTTGCTCCCCTAATCTGAATCTGTGTGTCATGTGATCCCGCTCCCCTAATCTGAAGCCTTTTGTCATGTGATCCCGCTCCCCTAATCTGAATCCGTGTGTCATGTGATCCTGCTCCCCTAATCTGAATCTGTGTGTAATGTGATCCCGCTCCCCAAATCTGAATCTGTGTGTCATGTGATCCCATTCTGCTAATATGAATCTGTTTGTCATGTGATCCCGCTCCCCTAATCTGAATCTGTGTCATGTGATTCCGCTCCCCTAATCTGAATCTGTGTCATGTGATTCCGCTCCCCTAATCTGAATCTGTGTCATATGATTCCGCTTCCCTAATCTGAATCTGTGTCATGTGATTCCGCTCCCCTAATCTGAATCTGTGTCATGTGATCCCGCTCCCCTAATCTGAATCTGTGTCATGTGATTCCGCTCCCCTAATCTGAATCTGTGTGTCATGTGATCCCGCTCCCCTAATCTGAATCTGTGTGTCATGTGATCCCGCTCCCCTAATCTGAATCTGTGTCATGTGATCCTGCTCCCCTAATCTGAATCCGTGTGTCATGTGATTTTGCTCTCCTAATCTGAATCCGTGTGTCATGTGATCCCGCTCCCCTAATCTGAATCCGTGTGTCATGTGATCTCGCCCCCCAGCTCCAGGCTCCTACTGTTAAAGGCTTCGACTTTGCCAAGCAGCACCTGGGTCAGCACAATAAAGACGAGATTCTGGTTGTCCACGAGCCTCCCCCACCTGTGCTACACGGACCCCTCAAAGACTCCACCCCTTCCGAAAATGGCGACATCCCTACGCCAAAATCCAAGGGCTCGACTAAACCCGGCAAGATCGGGCGGCATCGGGGCAGGTGAGAAAATGGAATATGGATCCGCAGACCCGTGTAATGATCTACGTTGCGTGCGTAACGCTAGGCGGCAGCTGTAGCGGGTGGCTGATTAGTTATCTGTAGTGCGAGCGACAGGTAAGTAATGAGCATTACACATGTGCGGGCCAGGTGCTTGTGTGCAGACCTCTATGTAGGTAGGTAGATACTCCGGCAGTCACTGATAAAAATGGGCGTCTTTAGAAAATGATGATTTGCGTGAAATTACGAGCGCACAAGTTTATTTTTGGTCTCCTGTGTAAAACCTGCTTATTTCTGCCTCGAGTCTTATTTCAGATACGCCCATTAATAAAACGTTTATTTGGCAGTCGGGTCACCCCCTCAGACGCAGGATCTACCGCCAGTGAGCCATCTAGTGGTAAGGACTCGGGGGAGGATGAATCTCCGAGACCCTCGGCGCCTCCGCGTGAACTCCATATGCGCTCAATAGCCAAGGGAGGTGAGTCTGACGTCACGGAGTGTGACAAGATGGCCGTGCTTCTGTCCAGTCCAGCCTAAGTCCTCTTTCCAAGCACAATACCTTGTATATAGCCACTTACCCAGTCATCATTTATATGCTCACTTACCTGTATGTCATTATAATGCACCTTACCCCATAGATGGTCATGACTCGGTTTAATGCATTTTGCCTTTGCAGAGATGCCCGTGTTGGGCGGCGGGGCGGACCAGCATTCTTCTGCTTCCATATTTGAACATGTAGACAGGATGTCGCGCTCCTCCGAAGCCAGTCGGCGCCTGCCCAGCAAAATTCAGTTGATCGCCATGCAGCCGATGGCCGTGCCGGCCGTGCATGGACTGTCTGTGGCTGAGCGGGAGATGGAGGCTAACAAGATAAACAGAGAGGTGCGTTTATAGCACAGTGCGGGGAGCAACCGGTTCATTATTTCATTCTAGAACACCATGTAAAGGGGGTAAATTGTGGTCAATTAAGAAACGGCTTCAAATTGAAATAGTAATTACTAATGTTTAAATTGAGGAGGGCCGTTCCTTTTTTGTCATTATAAAGATAGTTCTTAATGTTGTCGGGACTCCCAGTCATGAAGGAGCAGACGTTATATCATATCACCATGCTTTACGTGTATATGTTACGCCACATGGTATATACTCGAGTATAAGCCGACTTTTTCAGCACTTTTTTTTGTGCTGAAAAAGCCCCTCGGCTTATACTTGAGTCAGTGTAGGGAGAGCAGTGTGAAGGAGGGACACGGAGCGCACAGCACGCGCCTCTCCTGTGTCCCTCTTGCATCTCCGCCGGCAGAGGCGGGTCTATTAAAGGAAGTACCCATTCGTGAGCTCTGATTGGCGCACGAATCGGCAGTTCCTTTAATAGACCCGCCGTGGCCGCCGGAGATGCAGGAGGGACACCGGAGAGGCGCGCGCTGTGCGCTTCGTGTCCCTCCTTCAGAAGACAGCGCGGGAGCGACGGAGGGTAAGTAACAAGCACTGGGGGAGCATATTTGGCAATTGGGGGGGGGGGGGGGACACACACACATATGTGGCACTGAGGGGTCTTATCTGGCACTATGAGGAGGCATATCTGGCACTATGAGGGGGCATATCTGGCACTATGAGGGGGCATATCTGGCACTATGAGGGGGCATATCTGGCACTATGAGGGGGCATATCTGGCACTATGAGGGCATATCTGGCACTGTGGGGCATATTTGGCAGCATGAGGGCATATCTGGCACATCAGGCACTGTGGGTCATATCTGGCACTGTGGGGGCATATCTGGCACTATGAGGGGGCATATCTGGCAGCATGAGGGCATATCTGGCACTGTGGGGCATATTTGGCAGCATGAGGGCATATCTGGCACTGTGGGGCATATTTGGCAGCATGAGGGCATATCTGGCACATCAGGCTCTGTGGGGGCATATCTGGCACTGTGGGGGCATATCTGGCACTGTGGGGCATATCTGGCAGTATGAGGGCATATCTGACACTGTGGGGGCATATCTGACACTGTGGGGGCATATCTGACACTGTGGGGGCATATCTGGCACTGTGGGGGCATATCTGGCACTGTGGGGGCATATCTGGCAGTGTGAGGGCTGTGTACGGCTAGAGCTGCATTTCCCACCCTAGGCTTATACTCGAGTTAATAAGTTTTCCCAGGTTTTTGTGGTAAAATTAGGTGCCTCGGCTTATATTCGGGTCGACTTATACTCGAGTATATACAGTACATGGAATTGCTTTCTTTGTGCAAACCAATTTTTCACCTGCGATTTTTAGATACAAATGAGCGTAACCCTAAGTTATTGCAACAACTTAATAATGTACGGATCAAAATGGTTATTATTCCCGAAACATTTATCAGTTTTACTCCTTAATAAAAGGGTTTCTTTCTATCCTGTTATTCACACTCTCAGTATCCGCCATTGTTACATGTTAAAGGAAATGGTTTTGTCTGTCCCGCGCAGATTCAGACAACGCTGCGACACAAGTCGGAGATCGAGCACCATCGCAATAAGATCCGACTTCGAGCCAAGCGCAGAGGACACTACGAGTTCCCCCTGGTGGACGTAGTGGGAATGACAGACACCAAGGAACGGCAGCGCCTGTATCGCAGGGCTCAGATGCAGTTTGATAAGATCCTGGATCCGGTGTTGGGTGTTCCCACTGTGTTCATAGAGCCACGCAGGAGGTGAGACTATAACCCCCCCTGAGGTCAAGGATACATGACCCACAATCTGTGAAACGCGTCTAAGCAATTTGTGTACTATGAGTCCCAACATGTCTTGTCAGCCAGAGCATGCTGGGACTTGTGTTTCCATATCACGGCACAGATTAATTAATGGATGAGGATTAATGGCTCAATGAATGGATCTTGAGTGTGCGTGCAACGCGTTTCGGGTCTTCACCTTCAGTGCAACTAAGGAAAAACCTACTAGTATAAAATGTGTCTAATTTACACAGATAATTAAACCCTAATTGGTGAAAATTGCAACCACAGTAAATTATCTTAAACCATTAAATTCTTGCAAAATGACAATCGTCCTATTACAAACAGTTGCAAGTGACCTATGTGTTTATATAGCGCTTTATATCAAATCATGTTAAACATATCACATGTTCCTATACGCATATAATAAAGTTATTATTCAGCAATAGGTTATACTCCGAGGAATTATTAAACCCGTTTGGAACACTTTACAATATTGATAAAATATGTGAAACACAAAACGTTACCAGCTCAGTATGGCTGCCGGAATCACGCCACAACTTGCTCTTATTCGCAGCTCGCGGTCCAGGCGTTCTCCCAAGCAGCGGCGCAAGCAGCAGGGGTCCTCAAGCCCCCCAGATGCAGACCGAGACCGGCTAATTACAACGGACAGTGACGGTACCTACAAACGTCCACCAGGTGTCAGTAACTCTGCCTATGTGGTAAGTGTGAGAATGTTCTCTCGTGGAACGCCGTATTGTACTTTTATCTCCATAGTTACAATGATTTTACGCTCTCGCCCGTCTACATGTCGGCATTACTATCACATGCAGCATGTTATCACCAGTGGTTACGTTGCCGTGTCTCTGATGGTGCCCCCATCCGCACTGCTAACTCTGCTCTGTGCTCTATCCCCGCAGTCTGACCCCGATCTCCCCTCGGATAACCCCACCCCAGTGTCTGATCTGGGCAAGTACCCCGGCTCTCCCCCGCACATTCCTACCCCTGCCCAGTATGTGGCCCCCCAGCCTTCCATCGAAGAGGTACGTCAGACTATGCAGTCTCTGCTGGATGATGCCTTCGCACTGGTGGCCCCCAGCAGCCAGGGGCCCGGGGCACTACCATCAGGAAGCACTGTGGGGCAGCAGCCGCTCATCAGTAATCCTCCCCGCTCAGGCCGGGGGTCTACGCCTTGGGGGGGACAGTATGCTCAGCATCCGACATCCCACTTCAACGTAAGTGACAGGACTATGCATTGTCCAGTGTTATGTAGTATGTGACTTGTACATTATGTTATTTCTGTGTGTGATTCATACATTGTTATTTCATTATGTGACATTATAATGTTTTCTCTAACGTCCTAAGTGGATGCTGGGGACTCCGTAAGGACCACGGGGAATAGCGGCTCCGCAGGAGACTGGGCACATCTAAAGAAAGCTTTAGGACTATCTGGTGTGCACTGGCTCCTCCCCCTATGACCCTCCTCCAAGCCTCAGTTAGATCTCTGTGCCCGAACGAGAAGGGTGCACACTAGGGGCTCTCCTGAGCTTCTTAGTGAAAGTTTTAGATTAGGTTTTTTATTTTCAGTGAGACCTGCTGGCAACAGGCTCACTGCACCGAGGGACTAAGGGGAGAAGAAGCGAACTCACCTGCGTGCAGAGTGGATTGGGCTTCTTAGGCTACTGGACATTAGCTCCAGAGGGACGATCACAGGCCCAGCCATGGATGGGTCCCAGAGCCGCGCCGCCGGCCCCCTTACAGAGCCAGAAGAGCGAAGAGGTCCGGAGAAAGCGGCGGCAGAAGACGTTCCTGTCTTCAAATAAGGTAGCGCACAGCACTGCAGCTGTGCGCCATTGCTCTCAGCACACTTCACACTCCGGTCACTGAGGGTGCAGGGCGCTGGGGGGGGGGGCTCCCTGAGACGCAATAAAAACACCTTGGATGGCAAAAAAATACATCACATATAGCTCCTGGGCTATATGGATGCATTTAACCCCTGCCAGAATCCATAAAAAAGCAGGAGAAAAGTCCGCGAAAAAGGGGCGGAGCCTATCTCCTCAGCACACTGGCGCCATTTTCCCTCACAGCTCCGTTGGAGGGAAGCTCCCTGTCTCTCCCCTGCAGTCACTACACTACAGAAAGGGTTAAAAAAAGAGAGGGGGGCACTAATTAGGCGCAGTATTAACTATACAGCAGCTATAAGGGGAAAAACACTTATATAAGGTTATCCCTGTATATATATAGCGCTCTGGTGTGTGCTGGCAAACTCTCCCTCTGTCTCCCCAAAGGGCTAGTGGGGTCCTGTCCTCTATCAGAGCATTCCCTGTGTGTGTGCTGTATGTCGGTGCTTTTGTGTCGACATGTATGAGGAGAAAAATGATGTGGAGACGGAGCAGATTGCCTGTAATAGTGATGTCACCCCCTAGGGGGTCGACACCTGAGTGGATGAACTGTTGGAAGGAATTACGTGACAGTGTCAGCTCTGTATAAAAGACAGTGGTTGACATGAGACAGCCGGCTACTCAGCTTGTGCCTGTCCAGACGTCTTATAGGCCGTCAGGGGCTCTAAAGCGCCCGTTACCTCAGATGGCAGATATAGACGCCGACACGGATACTGACTCCAGTGTCGACGGTGAAGAGACGAATGTGACTTCCAGTAGGGCCACACGTTACATGATTGAGGCAATGAAAAATGTTTTACACATTTCTGATAATACGAGTACCACCAAAAAAGGGGTATTATGTTCGGTGAGGAAAAACTACCTGTAGTTTTCCTGAATCTGAGAAATTAAATGAGGTGTGTGATGATGCGTGGGTTTCCCCCGATAACAACGGATAATTTCTAAAATGTTATTGGCATTATATCCTTTCCCACCAGAGGTTAGGGTGCGTTGGGAAACACCCCCTAGGGGGGATAAAGCGCTCACACGCTTGTAAGGGCTCTACCTTCGCCTGAGATGGCCGCCCTTAAGGATCCTGCTGATAGAAAGCAGGAGGGTATCCTAAAAGGTATTTACACACATACTGGTGTTATACTGCGACCAGCAATCGCCTCAGCCTGGATGTGCAGTGCTGGGTTGGCGTGGTCGGATTCCCTGACTGAAAATATTGATACCCTAGATAGGGACAGTATATTTTTGCCTATAGAGCATTTAAAAGATGCATTTTTATATATGCGTGATGCACAGCGGAATATTTGCCGACTGGCATCAAGTCTAAGCGCGTTGTCCATTTCTACCAGTAGAGGGTTATGGACACGTCAGTGGTCAGGTGATGCGTATTCCAAACGGCATTTGGAAGTATTGCTTTATTAAGGGAGGAGTTATTTGGGGTCGGTCTTTCAGACCTGGTGGCCACGGCAACAGCTGGGAATTCCACGTTTGTACCCCAGGTCGCCTCTCAACATGAGAAGACGCCGTATTATCAGGCGCAGTCTTTTCGTGGACAAGCGGGCAAAAGGTTCCTCATTTCTGCCCCGTGACAGAGGGAGAGGAAAAAGGCTGCAGAAATCAGCCAGTTCCCAGGAACAGAAACCCTCTCCCGCCTCTGCCAAGCCCTCAGTATACGCTGGGGCTTTACAAGCAGAATCAGGCACGGTGGGGGGCCCGTCTCAATGAATTTCAGCGCGCAGTGGGCTCACTCGCAAGTAGACCCCTGGATCCTTCAGGTGATATCTCAGGGGTACAAATTAGAATTCGAGACGTCTCCCCCTTGCCGTTTCCTAAAGTCGGCTTTACCGATGTCTCCTTCTGACAGGGAGACAGTTTTGGAAGCCATTCACAAGCTGTATTCCCAGCAGGTGATAATCAAGATACCCCTCCTGCAACAGGGAACGGGGTATTATTCCACACTGTTGTGGTACCGAAGCCGGACGGCTCGGTGAGACCGATTCTAAATCTAAAATCTTTGAACACTTACGTACAGAGGTTCAAATTCAAGATTGAGTCACTCAGAGCAGTGATTGCGAACCTGGAAGAAGGGGACTACATGATGTCTCGGGACATCAAGGATGCTTACCTTCATGTCAAAATTTACCCTTCTCACCAAGGGTACCTCAGGTTTATGGTACAGAACTGTCACTATCAGTTCAGACGCTGCCGTATGGATGGTACACGGCACCCCGGGTCTTTACCAAGGTAATGGCCGAAATGATGATATTCCTTCGAAGGAAGTGAATTTTAGTTATCCCTTCCTTGGACAATTCCCTGATAAGGGTAAGATCCAGGGAACAGTTGGAGGTCGGTGTAGCACTATCTCAGGTAGTGTTGCGGCAGCACGATTGGATTCTCAATATTCCAAAATCGCACCTGGTTCCGACGACGTGTCTTCTGTTCCTAGGGATGATCCTGGACACAGTCAAGAAAATGGTGTTTCTCCCGGAGGAGAAAGCCAGGGAGTTATCCGAGCTAGTCAGGAACCTCCTAAAACCGAGCCAAGTCTCAGTGCATCAATGCACAAGGGTTCTGGGTAAAATGGTGGCTTCCTACGAAGCAATCCCATTCGGCAGATTCGACGCAAGAACTTTCCAGTGGGACCTGCTGGACAAATGGTCCGGATCGCATCTTCAGATGCATCAGCGGATAACCCTGTCACCAAGGACAAGGGTGTCCCTCCTGTGGTGGTTGCAGAGTGCTCATCTTCTAGAGGGCCGCAGATTAGGCATTCAGGACTGGGTCCTGGTGACCACGGATGCCAGCCTGCGAGGCTGGGGAGCAGTCACACAGGGAAGGAATATCCAGGGCTTATGGTCAAGCCTGGAGACATCACTTCACATAAATATCCTGAAGCTAAGGGACATTTACAATGCTCTAAGCTTAGCAAGACCTCTGCTTCAAGGTCAGCCGGTGTTGATCCAGTCGGACAACATCACGGCAGTCACCCACGTAAACAGACAGGGTGGCACAAGAAGCAGGAGGGCAATGGCAGAAGCTGCAAGGATTCTTCGCTGGGCGGAAAATCATGTGATAGCACTGTCAGCAGTATTCATTCCGGGAGTGGACAACTGGGAAGCAGACTTCCTCAGCACGACCTCCACCCGGGAGAGTGGGGACTTCACCCAGAAGTCTTCCACATGATTAAAAACTCGACAGGTATTGCGCCAGGTCCAGGGACCCTCAGGCAATAAGCTGTAGACGCTCTGGTAACACCGTGGGTGTACCAGTCAGGGTATGTGTTCCCTCCTCTGCCTCTCATACCCAAGGTACTGAGATTGATAAGATGGAGAGGAGTAAGCACTATATTCGTGGTTCCGGATTGGCCAAGAAGGACTTGGTAACCGGAACTTCAAGAGATGCTCACGGAGGATCCGTGGCCTCTACCTCTAAGAAGGGACCTGCTCCAGCAAGGACCCTGTCTGTTCCAAGACTTACCGCGGCTGCGTTTGACGGCATGGCGGTTGAACGCCGGATCCTGAAGGAAAAAAGGCATTCCGGATGAAGTCATCCCTATCCTGATCAAAGCCAGGAAGGATGTAACCGCAAAAACATTATCACCGCAATTGGCGAAAATATGTTGCGTGGTGCGAGGCCAGTAAGGCCCGACGGAGGAAATTCAACTGGGTCGATTCCTACATTTCCTGCAAACAGGAGTGTCTATGGGCCTGAAATTGGGGTCCATTAAAGTTCAAATTTCGGCCCTGTCAATTTTCTTCCAAAAAGAACTAGCTTCAGTCCCTGAAGTTCAGACGTTTGTAAAAGGGGTACTGCATATACAGCCTCCTTTTGTGCCTCCAGTGGCACTTTGGGATCTCAATGTAGTTTTGGGTTCCAAAAGTCACATTGGTTTGAACCACTTAAATCTGTGGAGTTAAAATATCTCACATGGAAAGTGGTCATGCTGTTGGCCCTGGCCTGGGCCAGGCGCGTGTCAGAATTGGCGGCTTTATCCTGAAAAAGCCCTTATCTGATTTTCCATTCGGACAGGGCGGAATTGAGGACTCGTCCTCAGTTTCTCCCCAAGGTGGTTTCAGCGTCTCACCTGAACCAACCTATTGGTGGTGCCTGCGGCTACTAGGGACTTGGAGGCCTCCAAGTTGCTAGACGTTGTCAGTGCCCTGAAAATATATGTTTCCAGGACGGCTGGAGTCAGGAAATCTGACTCGCTGTTTATCCTGTGTGCACCCAACAAGCTGGGTGCTCCTGCTTCTAAGCAGACTATTGCTCGTTGGATTTGTAGTACAATTCAGCTTGCACATACTGTGGCAGGCCTGCCACAGCCAAAAATCTGTAAATGCCCACTCCACAAGGAAGGTGGGCTCATCTTGGGCGGCTGCCCGAGGGGTCTCGGCTTTACAACTTTGCCGAGCAGCTACTTGGTCAGGAGCAAATACGTTTGTAAAATTCTACAAAATTGATATCCTGGCTGAGGAGGACCTGGAGTTCTCTCATTTGGTGCTGCAGAGTCATCCGCACTCTCCCGCCCATTTGGGAGCTTTGGTATAATCCCCATGGTCCTTACGGAGTCCCCAGCATCCACTTAGGACGTCAGAGAAAATAAGAATTTACTTACCGATAATTCTATTTCTCGTAGTCCGTAGTGGATGCTGGGCGCCCATCCCAAGTGCGGATTGTCTGCAATACTTGTACATAGTTATTGTTACAAAAATCGGGTTATTATTGCTGTGAGCCATCTTTCAGAGGCTCCTCTGTTATCATGCTGTTAACTGGGTTCAGATCACAGGTTATACGGTGTGATTGGTGTGGCTGGTATGAGTCTTACCCGGGATTCAAAATCCTTCCTTATTGTGTACGCTCGTCCGGGCACAGTATCCTAACTGAGGCTTGGAGGAGGGTCATAGGGGGAGGAGCCAGTGCACACCAGATAGTCCTAAAGCTTTCTTTAGATGTGCCCAGTCTCCTGCGGAGCCTCTATTCCCCATGGTCCTTACGGAGTCCCCAGCATCCACTACGGACTATGAGAAATAGAATTATCGGTAAGTAAATTCTTATTATTTCAGATGTGACTTGTACATTATAATGTTATGTCAGATGTGACTTGTACATTATAATGTTATGTCAGATATTACTTGTACATTATAATGTTATGTCAGATGTGACTTGTACATTATAATGTTATTTCAGATGTCACTTGTACATTATAATGTTATGTCAGATATCACTTGTACATTATAAAGTTATTTCAGATGTGACTTGTACATTATAATGTTATGTCAGATGTGACTTGTACATTATAATGTTATTTCAGATGTGACTTGTACATTATAATGGTGGCAGTTCTGCTGTAAGCAGTGAGATTGTAGAATGTTCCACCCAGCAGTGAAGGGGTTGACACGGGGCATGTCGACTCCAGACCCATTTTACTATTATACACCCAATACTATTTATGGACACACGCAGGATACATTGTAGCCAATGAGTTTCTGTATTTAATAAAAGTAAATGTGATTCAGTCAGCAAGAAGTCTGCCAGGTCACAGTCTAATCTCTGATTTTCGGAAGAATGATATATGTGCTAATTTACTGCCAGCGTCTGCATAAGACTATACAAGTATCAGAGGTGACAGTGTCATGTTTAGTAGTGAATAGCTGGCGATAAAGAGAGATACAACACTACAATCTAGAGCAGACATAGGCAATATGTGGCGTTCCAGCCATTGTAGAACTACGATTACCAGCATGCCCTGCTAGCTAGCGGTTGGTAGAGCACGCTGGGTTTATGTCTGGCAATGAGGGCAATATCCCGCATATTAATGGTGCTCTGTTTTTCTTCCCTTTCAGAGATTTGTAGAATTTGGGGCGGTCCAGACCTCTGCTCCAAGTCTTCTGACAAGGTAACATCAGCGCTGGAGGAAATGAGAGCTTAGGACAGCAGGGGGCAGCACACAACTCTCTAATCATCCTTGTACTACTTTCTCCCTCACATAACTCAGTATCGCTCTTGTCTGACCATTGGTAATGGGAACATTCATGGGAGCTAAGGATTCTGGGTAGCGATACAATAAAATGAAATTTCCATGCTGGTATATTAGCCGTATAGATCTGCCTGTCTGTACGTATTCTGCAAGCAGGCCCTGACCTCTTATGTTATACGACCTGTGTTTTATGGGAAGGTGGCAGGAGTGTTAATGACAAAGGCCAGGTACAGACCCTGCGGAGACGGCCATCTTGTCAGATGTGTCAATACTTATGAGAATCGCGGCTGTCAGTCCACTCGGTGCCAGTGGCTGATGAATGAAGCGCCTCAGTGGTGCCTCTATTCTGCATTCTCTGTATTAGATATTCCCGCCACGGCTGCGTCTGCAATGCGTAGGTGACCGTTGCGTTTCGTGACACCTTTTGTAGGGTAACGCAGTTTGACTCAGTTTATTTTTCCTTTACATACAGAATTTTTGGAGGCGTTGCACAAAAACACGCTGCAACTTTCATTGTCCGTTGTAGAATAGAAGCAGAAGTGCGTGCATTTACCCAGAATGCAGCTGCCGCTGGCGGGCGGTGCCTGGAAATTTCCTGGAGGTGCCGCTTAGTGGTGGGGTTAATGAGCTGGCAAGGCCGTCATGGCACATTGAGTTCCGAGCTGTGCTCCAACACTGATTCTCAGCGGAGATTGATCAGGGCTGTGTCACATAACAGCATTTTACCTTCTCCGCCGTCCTGGTCCAGCTCTGCTCCTGCAGCCCACTCCTGCCTCCCACACCCCTGTGTATGTCTGCTACGTATGGTGCGTGTCCTGTGTAACCCTCAGGCATGAAATACGACTCTTTTATGTAGTACGTAACTGTATGTAAGTAACTCACATTCAGGGAAAACATGGATTATGTATATGTTACTTTGTCTATGTAGCCCGTGGGTTCCGGTGCTCCGGGACTTCAGTTACTGGACTAACTACAGAATATGCTAATGTGCAGATGCATGACCGTGATTGGCCCTTGGGTAGAGAAGTTGGCCATAGTAACCAATCAGCTTATAGCTACAATGTTCTAGCATGTACTAGATAAGGTAGAATCTGATTGGTCGTTTTGGGCGGTTCTGTTATTTGTGCTTGTCCTGTGGCCTCAGATCTGTGTTGATGGGTGAGATTAGTGATATTGTATTATACAGCCGTAGCATTGGGATAGTTAGGAATGTATGATTTAGCTCTCAGCGCCTCCTTCCATCCCTCCGCAGAAGCCCCGGGTTCGGCTCAGGGTTCCTGCCCCCGGCAGAGGCGCCACAGCCAGAGTCTCAGCAGGGAGATGCGCAGTACCCCTCCCGCACCTACCAGGAGGACATAGCGTCGGTATCCAGACCCCGGCCCCTGGGCAGCACTTCAGGTAGTGGTCTTTTTATATACATCTGTTGGAGATAAATAAGTGAAACCTGTATAAGTAAATTGCCCCTGTCGGTTACTTATCACCCTCTGATTCTGTCCGTCTGTCAGATCCCTGGTTTCCCGGTCACGGTTCTCTATCTGCCTCCTCCCTCTGTAGTTTCTGGTTTGTTGCGATGAAGTTTCGCAGTTCCATGTGGCTGACATGAAATCTATTTCTCCCAAAAGGCTCGGCCCAGATCCACCAGCTGACCCAGGTGGGCATTGCCAGCCGAATGGGCGCTCAGCCCACAGACCTGGCATCTAACAGGCCCGGGCAGCCGTCTGGAGGTCCTGGCTGGTCCTCGTACTATGACGAGGAGACTCCAAGAAATGTCCTGCACAGAGACGCGGTAAGTTATCCAGCTAATGGCGTATTTACAGACTGGATATATAATGGCCTCATACACCCCACTGTAATTCATGTCTGGTCTGGACCCCAAAGCCTCCTTACACCGCTATAAGAACGGCGTTCTAGAGGACGGCGCAGTCGTTATGTCACTTGGGCCCCCTAGATCTTTCATTAAAATCTGCCTTTTTTTTCCAGGGGATCCCACACGGGAACCAGGATTACGGAACCCCCCAGATGTTCTCGGTGAATAGAGGTCCTAATCGCCCGCCGACATCACACCTCCCACCTTCCATCTGTTACCCCTCCAGCTCTGCCGAGGACGTCCATCTGGGTCACTCCTCCGCCTCCCTCATCAAGGCCATCCGAGAAGAACTCCTGCGTCTCTCCCAGAAACAGGCGGTATCGAGCACCTACCACAGCTGATAGGGGCTCAGCTGGTGTAATGTCCGCTTCCTATGGAAGCCAGAGCTTCAGGCTGGAGGGCCTGAGGGGGGTAGCTGGCACTGTCAGAGAGGAGTGCGTGAAACGCGTGGCCCGGCATCTTTACAGCAGGATGGGTCAGCAGCACAGGCCGCCTCGGGTAGAGCGGTTATTAGGCCCGGGTAACAGGCATATTAATCCTGCCAGCACTGTTTATAGTTCCTCCAGTGCGTCAGACCTGCAGCAGATGGTTGTAGGCATTTAAGGGCCCAAGAGCTTACAATCGCATTGAGCCAAGAACACACATTGCCGGCGACAGTAAGCCTGATAGAGCAGACGTTAGCGTTTATCATACGGCGCCAGTGCGACTCTGCATAACGTGAATTACAAAGGGCTATATTTTCCAAATGATTGATGTCCAAGTATTACACGGGCAGAGCTGCACACGTGTTATTAGTATGTGCTTGTGGGCCGGACACTGCGCGAAACATGCTGATATAATTTATTGATGAGGGCAAAAAGCCTCGGGTGGGGGAGAGGTGGGGGGGGCAGATCTGCCCTTCAGGAACTCATGCAAGGGTAACACAATTTTTTATTTTTTTATTTGTCCACTCCCTTAGTTGCGACTCATTACCCCACAGCTAAACATATGGGGTGTTGTCAGAAGTAGATTGCCCTTTAGTAGATAGATAGGAGAGATCAGAGGGTCTGGGGAGTGTAGAATGTTTTACTTTGATCTGTAGGATAATTTGAAATAGTTTTATTATAATAAGTTACTCCCCCAACCAGCACGACGGCGCGGTTCCCCTTCCCAGGACCCACGCGTTTCTGCGGTCACAGGACCCATGCGTTTCTGCGGTCACAGGAGTTTTAAAGTTGTACAACAAACAGAGTATTCAGATACGGCTTCTCCGTGCGTCTTCTGCAGCAGTTTTACAGCCTGAGATCCCTGGAGCATCATGGGACTACGCAGGTTCATGGTTCCTGAATCCCCGGCGTGTGATTGGGCAGCTTTGCTAGCAGGGAGCAGGGGGCTTTTTATCTACTTAAATACAACATTTTTAAATACTAATAGGATCAGAAATCACTTGTAATATATTTTACTAAAATAATGTATAATCAGGTTATATTGTAGCTTTATAAACATGAAGTAGAGGGTGGGGTGGTACTCCCACATTACATCGCGTTTCGCCGGAGTAAAATCATCTTTGCAGGTATTAAAGTATTAAAGCAGGTATGAAGTAGTACTGTGTAAGAGAGAGTAATTAGTTGCGGGTGGTAGGGAGCCCCAGAAATGTGTTTTATAATGAGGGAGATTAAATGGTTTCCCAAGCATTAATTTGATGGTGACATTTGGAAACCGGATGTGATTTACCAGAAGGCACCGCAAGGTGTAACTGGAGAAGGGGGGGATAATGATGTGAAGAATCCGTCAGTTTTAGCTTGATGTTATCCGGCAGTGTCGGGGTTAAATGTCCTGCGCAGAGCAAGCTGATCGCCGGGTCACTTCCATGGCGCCGGCTGCGCATACGGAGTAACAAATGCGGTTGGACAGCGATAGTACGGTGTTCTTGTGCAGTGAAGGATTATGGGAAGAGTAGTAGATTGGATTGGAGGGTGGGACAAACAAATCTTATTGAGTTTTTTTGACTCTGACGAAAATAATAGATCAAGAGGGAGCTGTAGATGTAGCATATCTAGAGTTTAGTAAGGCATTTGACAGTGTCCCACATCGCAGACTGCTAAATAAACTTGAAAGTGTGGGGGTGGATTATAAAACAGTTAAATGGATAAGAACCTGGTTGCAGGACAGGAAACAGACAGTTGTAGTTAATGGAGTGCAATCTATGGAGGGAAATGTTACCAGTGGAGTACCCCAGGGATCTGTACTTGGTCCAGTTCTCTTTAATATCTTTGTTTGTGACATTGCAGATGGTATTGAAGGGAAGGTATGCCTTTTTGCAGATGATACAAAGATATGCAACAGGGTAGACACACCGGGAGGGGTAAAACAAATGATTGATGACCTAGGTAGGCTTGAAAAATGGTCAAGAACGTGGCAACTACAGTTTAATGCTAAAAAATGCTAAATCATGCACTTGGGTCTCACAAACCCAAAGACTACCCGGAAAGGCTAAAAGATCTTAACATGTATAGTTTGGAGGAGAGAAGGGAAAGGGGGGACATGATAGAGACTTTCAAATATACCAAGGGTCTTAACAAAGTTCAGGAGGGAAACATTCTTCAAAGGAAGAGAAGTATTAGAACTCGAGGACATACACTGAGACTGGAGGGGGGAGGTTCAGGGGAAATTTAAGGAAAAATTACTTTACAGAAAGGGTAGTGGGTAAGTGGAATAGCCTCCCATCAGAGGTGGTAGAGGCTAAGACTGTAGAGCAATTTAAACATGCTTGGGATAGACATAAGGATATCCTTACAAAGAATTAAGGTTCAAAAAGGGGCAGACTAGATGGGCCAAGTGGTGCTTATCTGCCGTCACATTCTATGTTTCTATGTTATTGTGAGGAAGGGTTAAGTATAGAACAGGTTCCAGTTGTATGAGGGAGTAATGCAGATTCTGCCGGCCTGGGAGCGACGTGTTTGTGGTTGTAAATGAGATGTTTAATTATAAAACAAGACAGAGCAGAGAGCGCAGCATTAAAAGCGTCTCCGTATTATTCAACACAATGCAAAATCCAGCTCCCAGCTGGTTACTGCCTGGGGGTGAGGAGGGTCAGAGGTCAGCAGTGAGGTATTACTAGGAAGTGCATTATCCTTCTGCTTTCCAAACCATTGCAGTCAATGGGGTAAATTTACTAAGGTGGGAGTTTTTTAGAACTGGTGATGTTGTCTATAGCAACCAATCAGATTCTATCTTTATCTTCTAGAAGCAGCTTGATAAATGTTACGTAGAATCTGATTGGTTGCTGTGGGCAACATCACTAGTTCTAAAAAAACTCCCACCTTAGTAAATTTACCCCAATGTGTCACTGTAGGTTTATATATCATTACATACAAGTTATTCTTGGGGTGACTCTTTGGGGCTTATTTACTAAATGGCAGCTTTATCAGCGTTCTTACCCGCAGATTGCACAACAGCGGCACTGTAACGCCAGGTGAGCATTGCACCTAAAAGTGTTGCTGTTATAAATTCTGTTGGGCAAATCGCAGATAATAAGCGGCTTTGGAAAGCCCCCGTTTAGTAAATTAACCCCTTTGAATCAATTCCAGCGGACTTGTAATGACATATGATGTCCCGATTATTATTATCATCTTTTATTTACATGGCGCCACAAGGGATCTGCAGCGCACAATTACAGAGTACATGAACAAATATACAAAACAAGAAAACAGTGATTTATAGAACAAGACAATATAGGACAAGTACAGGGTATATAGACATAGCTGCGTCAGCAGACGGCACTGAGATAAGTATCAGGGCGGCAGAAAACCGCGGGGTTGTTGTTGCAGGCAGTATGAAATAGAATATGGTTTAAGTAAGAGAAGGAAAAGCACATGAGGGAAGAGGGCCCTGATCGTGAGAGCTTACATTCTGAAGGGGAGGGGCAGACAGACAGGGGTGACACAGATGGGGTAGACGGTGAGCGTGGGACAGCGTGATCCTATCCTGCACTGAGGAGTCCTCACCAGGATGGAACAGGCTGTCAGTATAAAGACATCACTATGTTGGGGTGTAAGAGTCAGATGAGCAAAGTATGTGTGTGTGAGTATACCCCAGAGTCACTTCTAGGTGGTAAAATGGTTTAATGCCCAATTATTAAATGCCAACAAAATGCAGTTTTATTCCCAGTACTGGGTACTGGGAATAACTGGACCCAGGAAGGAGGGTCCAGTTATTCCCAGTACCCAGGAAGGAGGGTCCAGTTATTCCCAGTACCCAGGAAGGAGGGTCCAGTTATTCCCAGTACCCAGGAAGGAGGGTCCAGTTATTATCAGTACCCAGGAAGGAGGGTCCAGTTATTCCCAGTACCCAGGAAGGAGGGTCCAGTTATTCCCAGTACCCAGGAAGGAGGGTCCAGTTATTCCCAGTACCCAGGAAGGAGGGTCCAGTTATTCCCAGTACCCAGGAAGGAGGGTCCAGTTATTCCCAGTACCCAGGAAGGAGGGTCCAGTTATTCCCAGTACCCAGGAAGGAGGGTCCAGTTATTCCCAGTACCCAGGAAGGAGGGTCCAGTTATTCCCAGTACCCAGGAAGGAGGGTCCAGTTATTCCCAGTACCCAGGAAGGGAGGGTCCAGTTATTCCCAATACCCAGGAAGGAGGGTCCACTTATTCCCAGTACCTAGGAAGGAGGGTCCAGTTATTCCCAGTACCCAGGAAGGAGGGTCCAGTTATTCCCAGTACCCAGGAAGGGAGGGTCCAGTTATTATCAGTACCCAGGAAGGAGGGTCCAGTTATTCTCAGTACCCAGGAAGGGAGGGTCCAGTTATTCCCAGTACCCAGGAAGGGGAGGGTCCAGTTATTCCCAGTACCCAGGAAGGGGGGGGTCCAGTTATTCCCAGTACCCAGGAAGGGAGGGTCCAGTTATTCCCAGTACCCAGGAAGGAGGGTCCAGTTTTATTCCCAGGAAGGAGGGTCCAGTTTTATTCACAGGACCCAGGAAGGAGGGTCCAGTTATTCCCAGTAGCCAGGAAGGAGGGTCCAGTTATTCCCAGTACCCAGGAAGGAGGGTCCAGTTATTCCCAGTACCCAGGAAGGAGGGTCCACTTATTCCCAGTACCCAGGAAGGAGGGTCCAGTTATTCCCAGTACCCAGGAAGGAGGGTCCAGTTATTCCCAGTACCCAGGAAGGAGGGTCCAGTTATTCCCAGTACCCAGAAAGGAGGGTCCAGTTATTCCCAGTACCCAGGAAGGAGGATCCAGTTATTCCCAGCACCCAGGAAGGAGTGTCCACTTATTCCCAGTACCCAGGAAGGAGGGTCCAGTTATTCCCAGTACCCAGGAAGGAGGGTCCACTTATTCCCAGTACCCAGGAAGGAGGGTCCAGTTATTCCCAGTACCCAGGAAGGAGGGTCCTTATTTCATTAACAGGGTTACAAAATAGATTGGAACTCCAAATACTGTAGGTTTTTAAGGAGACTGAGAAGAATTCTTGGAACCAGGACGGCTCCTGGGGCCTGATCAGAGCGGGGCATAGCTGCATTCGCTACTGAGTTTTTGCACGTAGTGGATCTGCAAATATATGCTGCGCTGCTTGTGTACAAAGTCGCACCATCAGTCTCACCATTGAGCAGTGTGTATGAATTTGCAGTGGCAGCTCTGACACGGTCATGACGTGCCTGCGTTTCTGTAGCCATCCTCCATTACCTCCCACAAACATTCACTACCTGTCACTCACGCTGCAGATAACGCCTGCCATTTTGGTCGTTGCGGTTGTCGACACAGTACATACCGCTGCTTTATCTGAAAACGCCTGATGTTGCTGACCCAGCCAGCCAGCGAACGGGAGGGTTAATTTAAGGTGCTAGTTGTACACAGCAATATGCAATCTGCTCGGTGCGCTGAGCCGCCGCGACTGTTCTTTATTTGGATGTTGACACTTTGTCGGCTTCTGTTAAATCCGTTATCTGTGCCCCAAACAAACTGATATCCCGCCGCTGTGTCGCCACCAACCAATCGACACTTAGCCGGAGAACTGTGGGAATATCCGTACGAGGAAATGGCAACTTCAGAGGAAAAAGTTTGTGCGTAATGGAACAGAACTTTTTGTAAAAACAAAAAAACCCTCCCAGCACCATTTGTGGTCTTTCCCCATTTTCCAAAAGTCCTTTATGGTACGAAGTGCTGGTCTCGCGGGCTGTGAAGGGGTTAAACCCTGGAATGCGTTGTGACCGGGCCTACGGGGTGTATGTGTGTTGTTATTGGCCCGACAGGTCTATAGATCCATAAACACCACTTTCTATGTAAACGTTCTTTGTCATTTTTTTGTGTTTGGTTTTGTTGGGGGGTGGAGGGGGTAGGGCTGGCGGGACCAGTCCGAGGGGAGTAAATTTGCTGTGATCTCAGTTTTTCGAGATGTTTGTGTGTTTTTCTTAATTTTCCAATGTTAAGATGTTTTTCTGTTTTGTTTTTTTATTATGTGCACGTGTGGGGGAAGGGGGGGTGGGGGGTCGGTTAGCCGGGGGTCCCTCAGCTGGTAATTGGTGATCGTGTCACTCAGTGACTGGTGCATGTTATAATGGAGCAAAATAATAAAAAGAAATCTGGAAAAAAAAAATATTTTCACCAAATGATCCAATAATTTCAGATTTTATTTCCATTTAGCGTCATGAAAGCCGTGCTTAATATTGTTACCGAAATACTGTCAGCGTTTGATACAAATAACGTACAGGGGTTCAAGGTCTATCCCTTTTAAAAGTGCCATCTGCAGACGCAGCGGAGGCCGCCATTTTGGGGGCGGATATTACATTCAGCCTAACCATTCGGTAGGAGCTGTGACATCACCGCTGATTAATTGATGGCGCGCGTCTTATGTTTGCCCGGCTCATCCAGAGGCTTCTATGGAATGTGTCCTGTTACTGTTATTCACGTCTGTTGATTTAAATTAAATTCAAACTGGGAGAGAGATAAAGTATCAGCCAATCAGCTCCTAACTACCACGTTACAGGCTGCGTTTGAAAAATGACACTTAGGAGCTGATTGGCTGATACTTTATCTCCGTCCACTTTGGGGTATATTCAATTAGGGTCGAAAGCTGCCGTCTGTCGAAAAGACGTCAGTTTTCGACTTTTTAAGGTCGAATCGTTATTCAACCTATTCAGTCCCCGCTATTTTTATTCGACAAGTTGGGGAATTCGACTTGTCGAATAGTACGTGAATCGGCGGTATAGCTGCCGATTCATGTACTTTTGAGGGAAACGGGGCCAAATTCGACAGGATTTGGCCCCGTTTCCGACCATCTCAGTCCGACATAAAAAAATGTCGGACTGAGATGAGGGACCCGAGAGGAGGAGAGTGGGGAGAGCCGCGGGGAGACGGGGGACAGCCGCGGGTAGACGGGGGAGAGCAGCGCTACAGCACAGCGCTGTAGGAGGATGTGTCACAGCTGCGCAGCTCACGGCAGCGTCCAACCCGGCTCCAGCAAGTGAGGTCACGCTTGCTGGAGCCGGGTGGACACTGCCGTGAGGTCTGGCGGCTGTGAGACATCCTTCTGCAGAGCTAAGGTAGCACTGCTCTCCTCCGTCTGCCCGCTGGTCTCCCCCCTCTCCTCCGCTTACAGGTCTCATCTCAATTCGACTTTTTTTAAAGTCGAATTGAGATGGGATTGAATAGGGGTTGTCGGATCCATGCCGACAAATGCATGTCGGAATGGATCCGACCCTAATTGAATATACCGCTTTATCTCCATCCAAGGCTTAGTAAATAGATACCTTGAAGCAACACACCATGTGAATACAATAAATATATATATGTACTGGTTCCCCCCATCGCCCCACAGATTATTGAGTCAGCAATTATCCGGTAGCCTCATTAAATCATTGTGCATTAGTAAATATGAGCCTGGAACCGTTCCCGCCCTGCACTGACGCACATTAATACGCGATGACAGACATTAATGCGATGTATTTTGTGTTCAGGCTGATGCAGGGCGCACGGTGTCAGGAAAGTCTCTGAGTACACACTGGGAATAACAATGTTAAATGGGACATGAAACATAGGGAGAGATGTATCAAGCGTTGGAGAGAGATAAAGTGCAGCGGTTGCAGAAAACAATCCGCTTCTGTCATTTCAAAGACCGCTCTAGATACATGACAGTTATAAGATGACTGCTTGCTTTGGGCAACTTCTCCACTTCATCACTCTCCAAGGCTTGATACATCTCCCCCCAATGACACCAGCAGGAAAGTTGGAGTTTATGTCGTTCCTCAGGACTCTCTCTGGGATGGATCCTGCTGCGTTTCGCCTCTTCCTGGATGTTCCTCCTTCGTTAGGGTTCCCCCAGTTATGCATGGAGGTATTTGGGCTCATTTGGGTGCAAGTTCATAACTTTACAGACACAGAAGAGGATGATGGTGAAGAACCACAAACCCCAGCCCACAGCGGCCGCGATCCAGCCGTAGCTGTCCATTCCCGGCGTACAGCAGCTGCTGGCCAAGTCGCAGATGCTGCTGTCTTCTGTAGGGGGGCAAACACAAAAACGGGACATGTATTTATATAGCGCCAGCATGTGCCGTGGTGCTTTACAGACAAACAAAGCTGGTTACTAAGTGACAGACAGGCTTACAATCTGTATGATGCTAGGGGTTTAATACACGAGGACAATGGCAGCATACTGTATTGGTGCAGCAAGATTGCACAGGTTAAAAGGTGCGTGGTGATATGGTCCAGTCACACAGCAATGGCACTCCGGGGTCAGAGGGCGTACAGGAAGACACACATGTACCGTATTAATGGGGTAGAATATCTTTGGTTAGGTAAGCAGTGGACACCTTTATTGGCACAAGTGGGCCTGGATGTCTGCAAAGGTGCATGACCTGACGCAGCAAGATGGCGGCATTGGGGGAGGAGCATAAAATTGCCCAGCCGTTCGGTGCAGACAGTATGTGGAATGAATTGGTTCCCAGCAAGTGGGTACAGCGTGCCGCCTCGTTTTCTGGACTGGGACACAAATGACACAACACTGGCAGAGATTTGGTCTCATCCCACAATTTTATTGGGACCCAGATAGAAAATAAAAATAAATGAGCAGTATTTTAGGTGACAAACTGGAATGTCTATTTTATTGAGAATGAGGAGGTCGGAGGTTGGATTGTGATGTGACGTTTCACAGTGCGATCTGCACGCCAAGGTGCACTTATAGTAGGGATGGCCATCGTGGTCTGTCCATTGATGGTTGCCATCAATGACACTATCGCTGATGACCATCAATGGTACATAAACCATCTATGGCAAACCATCGATGGTTAGCACCACTCGATGGCCACCAGTGAAATGAGCTGGCTGGGCCGCGGACCAATCAAAAAATGGGGGCGGAGCTATGCTCCGTGTCCCGACACATTGCATAATATAATTATTTTTGTTTATGCTGTGCCATTGATGGAGGGAAACATCTGGTTCTCTCCTATCGATGGCAAAAGCATTCGACATCGGCCACAAACCATCGATGATGAGGAATCATCGATGGTCAATGGCCATCCCTAACTTATAGTTTGCAGAGTAGGCCCGCTGTGCATTAGGCCATGATGTGCTCTGTGCAAACCAACTGAGGCGCAGCTGGAGAAATATGCGTTTTGAGCGACGCATTTCACCCACTTTGCGCACGATTTCCTGGCTTTGGAAACCCAGAGTGAAAGTCACCACCCCTCAGTAAATTTACTGACAATCCGTACGTTATTTCCCCTACAATAAGAGATAATGAATCTACTCTGTCCTGGTGCTGCTGAGCGGCGCCTCCCTGAGGGTTCCGGTTCCGCACAGATGTCTGGGCCCCGGTTTGGCTTTTTACGTTACAGCTTCCACTTTGGCCATCATCAAATGGTTATAAAATAATTCCACTGTCCTATGGAGCCAGTATTCTACTGATAAGGAATGTTCTACAATGACCATATATTGGGGGAGATTTATCATATCTTGGAGAAAGATAAAGTACCGACCAATCAGAGTCTGACATATTTCTAGCACAGCCTGTAATATGACAGAAGCTGATTGGTTGGTACTTTATCTCTCTCCATTTTGTCTCCAAGATTTGTTAAATCTCCCCCATTGTCTTATACATAAAGTATAATTAAATGCAAATCTCCATATACATGCAGTGGCGAATTTCCTGTTAGTCACGTGAGGCACATGCCTAGGGGATGCACCTGTTTGGGGGAGGCACTTTGATGCTTGTGTTGGTACTGTTAGACTGAAATGTACCAGTAACTGCAGAGTATCTCCACTGCACTGTACCATATGCTGTCTTGAAAAGAGTGTAAGCGGGTAGGACCTGCACACACTGTCCCTGTAGCTGTCCCACTTAGTAAATATGTATACACAATTAAAATGTCATCGTGGCTTTTTCTTTATTATTCCATTAAACTGGCTATCAGCAAATGAGGGCTTATAACCAATCAATAACAATAATACAATTAGGAGGGGGTTTACCGTTGTGCCTAGAGACGCCTTCACCCCTGACTCCGCCCCCTGTATACGTGGTACAATCTTGTCCCCGCTCCGTGAGACCCTGATGAGGGACTGACCGGGGGGGAGGGGGGCTCTGACCTAGCACAGACCGGGATACAGATATTGGGAACTTACCTGGACATTGCAGTACACTCGCCACTGTATTGTTGGAATCTGAAACGAGTAAAGAAGGTTCATTAATTGGAGATATGGCCGGTTCTGCGCACACGTCACTGGTGTGATGGGGGCACATGGTGAGGACAATACCCCAGAAATTAGATTTTATTTTGAACAATTATATATTCAAATGACCTTATGTGTGTACAGTATTCTGGGGGTGTTTCTGAGTTTGCGGGGGGTCAGCAATGTGACAGGTTTAATACCTGTGATAATGTTAGGACCGGTTTATCATTCATTTCCTATTGTACAATGCCTGTGACAATGTCTCGGCTTAAGGGTGTAACATCTGTAATAATGAATCCGTATAATACGTCTTATAATCTACAGGATAATACCTCTTATAATGTACAGGATAATACCTCTTATAATGTATCGGCTTATAGGTGTATCATTCATCTGTAATAATGTATCAGTATAATACCTCTTATAATGTACAGTATAATACCTCTTATAATGTACAGGATAATACCTCTTATAATGTACAGTATAATACCTCTTATAATCTACAGGATAATACCTCTTATAATGTACAGGATAATACCTCTTATAATGTACAGTATAATACCTCTTATAATGTATCGGCTTATAGGTGTATCATTCATCTGTAATAATGTATCAGTATAATACCTCTTATAATGTACAGTATAATACCTCTTATAATGTATCGGCTTATGGGTGTATCATTCATCTGTAATAATGTATCAGTATAATACCTCTTATAATGTACAGTATAATACTGCTTATAATGTACAGCAGGCCTGGCCAACCTGTGGCTCTCCAGCTGTTGTAAAACTACAAGGCCCATCATGCCTTGCCACTGTTTTGCTATTAGGGAATGCTAAAACTGTGGCAGGGCATGCTGGGATGTGTAGTTTCATAACATCTGGAGAGCCACAGGTTGGCCAGGCCTGATGTACAGTATAATACCTCTTATAATGTATCGGCTTAAGGGTGTAACATCTGTAATAATGTATCAGTATAATACCTCTTATAATGTACAGTATAATACCTCTTATAATGTATCGGCTTAAGGGTGTAACATCTGTAATAATGTATCAGTATAATACCTCTTATAATGTACAGGATAATACCTCTTATAATGTATCGGCTTAAGGGTGTAACATCTGTAATAATGTATCAGTATAATACCTCTTATAATGTACAGGATAATACCTCTGATAATGTATCGGCTTATGGGTGTAACATTCATCTGTAAATAATGTATCAGTATAATACCTCTTATAATGTGACAGTATAATACCTCTTATAATGTATCCGATTATTAGTGTAACACCTGTAATAATGTGTCAGTAACAATGTATCTGTATACTACATGTAAGAATGTATCAGCACTTGGTTACCTGTAATAACATATCAGTATAACGGTTCAGAGCATAGGACCCCCTGGGTTAGTATAATTTAGCTGCTTCAGAATATCATGAAACTTGTTCAGAACTTTAAATCGTGTACCCGCGCCATGCCTCAGGCAGAGTTACTATTCCCAACAGATGTCTACGTGGCTAGTGTTCTGAGTTTGCTAGCCTAGGGGGCCCAGTATAACACCTATAATAACAAACCCGTATAACACCTGTAATAACATATGAGTAATAACACCTGTAATAACATATGAGTAATAACACCTGTAATAACATATCAGTAATAACACCTGTAATAACATATGAGTAATAACACCTGTAATAACATATCAGTAATAACACCTGTAATAACATATCAGTAATAACACCTGTAATAACATATCAGTAATAACATATCAGTAATAACACCTGTAATAACATATCAGTAATAACATCAGTATAACACCTATAATAACAAACCCGTATAACACCTGTAATAACATATCAGTAATAACACTTGTAATAACATATCAGTATAACAACACCTATAATAACAAACCAGTATACCACCTATAATAACATCAGTATAACACCTATAATAACATCAGTATAACACCTATAATAACAAACCATTATAACACCTGTACTTTGTTATCTATAGGTTACCTGTAATAACACATCGGTATAACACCTGTAATAACACATCGGTATAACACCTGTAATAACACATCGGTATAACACCTGTAATAACACATCAGTATAACACCTGTAATAACACACCGGTATAACACCTGTAATAAAGCATGAGCGCTGGATACAGCACACACTCACCTGATGTGATCTCCGGGATATAACAGAGGAGGAGCAGGAGGAAGACAGACAGAGAAGTCTTCATATTGGGGACAGTGCACAGTCCCTACACTGGATCTGATGTGACTGAGGAGAACAACCTGGATGATCAGCAGCAGAGGAGTGGGAGGAGCTACCTGATGGCAGAGCTCCGCCCCCACACTCACCTGTAGACAATCTGCAGCAGAGGACAGTCAGGTGTATTATGTTGGAATAATGGGGGTCATTCCGAATTGATCGTAGCTGTGCTAAATTGAGCACAGCTACGATCAGGCACTCAGACATGAGGGGGGACTGGGCTAGTCCGCCCCGCAGAAGTGCAAAAGCATCGCACAGCGGCGATGGTTTTGCATTTGAGGAGTAACTCCCGGCCAGCGCAGCTCCTGCAGCTGGCCGGGAGAACCTCTTTGCTGCCTGACGTCACGTAGCTGCCGCGGGCAGATGTGTGTTACTGAGTAATGGCGGGGTACAGAAATGTGTTACTGAGTAATGGGGTACAGACGTGTGTTAATGAGAAATGGCGAGGTACAGACGTGTGTTACTGAGTAATGGTGAGGTACAGACGTGTGTTACTGAGTAATGGTGAGGTACAGATGTGTGTTACTGAGTAATGGTGAGGTACAGACTAATGGTGAGGTACAGATGTGTGTTACTGAGTAATGGTGAGGTACAGACGTGTGTTACTGAGTAATGGCGGGGCACAAAGGTGTATTACTGAGAAATGGCGGGATGCAGACGTGTGTTACTGATAATGGGGTACAGATGTGTGTTACTGAGTAATGGGGTACAGACGTGTGTTACTGAGTAATGGTGGGGCACAAAGGTGTATTACTGAGAAATGGCGGGATGCAGACGTGTGTTACTGATAATGGGGTACAGACGTGTGTTACTGAGTAATGGGGTACAGACGTGTGTTACTGAGTAATGGCGAGGTACAGATGTGTGTTACTGAGTAATGGGGTACAGACGTGTTACTGAGTAATGGTGAGGTACAGTTGTGTGTTACTGAGTAATGGTGAGGTACAGACGTGTGTTACTGAGTAATGGCGGGGTACAGACGTGTGTTACTGAGTAATGGCGGGGTACAGACGTGTGTTACTGGGTAATGGCGGGGTACAGACGTGTGTTACTGAGTAATGGTGGGGTACAGACGTGTGTTACTGGGTAATGGCGGGGTACAGACGTGTGTTAGTGAGTAATGGCGAGGTACAGATGTGTGTTACTGAGTAATGGCGGGGTACAGACGTGTGTTACTGGGTAATGGCGGGGTACAGACGTGTGTTACTGATAATGGGGTACAGATGTGTGTTACTGAGTAATGGGGTACAGACGTGTGTTACTGAGTAATGGCGGGGTACAGATGTGTGTTAGTGAGTAATGGTGGGGTACAGATGTGTGTTACTGAGTAATGGGGTACAGACGCGTTTTACTGTGTAATGGGTTACAGACGTGTGTTACTGAGTAATGGCGGGGTACAGACGCATGTTGCTAAGTAATGGTGGGGTACAGATGTGTGTTTGTGAGTAATTGCGGGGTACAGATGTGTGTTAGTGAGTAATTGCGGGGTACAGATGTATGTTACTGGGTAATGGCGGGGTACAGATGTATGTTACTGAGTAATGGCGGGATACAGATGTGTGTTACTGAGTAATGTCGAGGTACAGATGTGTGTTACTGAGTAATGGCGGGGTACAGATGTGTGTTTGTGAGTAATGGCGGGGTACAGACGTGTGTTAATGAGAAATGGCGAGGTACAGACGTGTGTTACTGAGTAATGGTGAGGTACAGACGTGTGTTACTGAGTAATGGTGAGGTACAGACGTGTGTTACTGAGTAATGGTGAGGTACAGACGAGTGTTACTGAGTAATGGCGGGGCACAAAGGTGTATTACTGAGAAATGGCGGGATGCAGACGTGTGTTACTGATAATGGGGTACAGATGTGTGTTACTGAGTAATGGGGTACAGACGTGTGTTACTGAGTAATGGGGTACAGACGTGTGTTACTGAGTAATGGCGAGGTACAGATGTGTGTTACTGAGTAATGGGGTACAGACGTGTGTTACTGAGTAATGGTGAGGTACAGACGTGTGTTACTGAGTAATGGTGAGGTACAGACGTGTGTTACTGAGTAATGGCGAGGTACAGATGTGTGTTACTGAGTAATGGGGTACAGACGTGTGTTACTGAGTAATGGTGAGGTACAGACGTGTGTTACTGAGTAATGGTGAGGTACAGACGTGTGTTACTGAGTAATGGCGAGGTACAGATGTGTGTTACTGAGTAATGGGGTACAGACGTGTTACTGAGTAATGGCGAGGTACAGATGTGTGTTACTGAGTAATGGGGTACAGACGTGTGTTACTGAGTAATGGTGAGGTACAGACGTGTGTTACTGAGTAATGGTGAGGTACAGACGTGTGTTACTGAGTAATGGCGGGGTACAGACGTGTGTTACTGAGTAATGGCGGGGTACAGACGTGTGTTACTGGGTAATGGCGGGGTACAGACGTGTGTTAGTGAGTAATGGCGAGGTACAGATGTGTGTTACTGAGTAATGGCGGGGTACAGACGTGTGTTACTGGGTAATGGCGGGGTACAGATGTGTGTTACTGATAATGGGGTACAGATGTGTGTTACTGAGTAATGGGGTACAGACGTGTGTTACTGAGTAATTTCGGGGTACAGATGTGTGTTACTGAGTAATGGCGGGGTACAGATGTGTGTTACTGAGTAATGGGGTACAGACGCGTTTTACTGTGTAATGGCGGGTTACAGACGTGTGTTACTGAGTAATGGCGGGGTACAGACGCATGTTGCTAAGTAATGGTGGGGTACAGATGTGTGTTTGTGAGTAATTGCGGGGTACAGATGTGTGTTAGTGAGTAATTGCGGGGTACAGATGTATGTTACTGGGTAATGGCGGGGTACAGATGTATGTTACTGAGTAATGGCGGGATACAGATGTGTGTTACTGAGTAATGTTGAGGTACAGATGTGTGTTACTGAGTAATGGTGGGGTACAGATGTGTGTTACTGAGTAATGGCGGAGTACAGATGAGTGTTACTGAGTAATGGTGAGGTACAGATGTGTGTTACTGAGTAATGGCGGGGTACAGACGTGTGTTACTGTGTAATGGTGGGGTACAGACGCGTGCTACTGAGTAATGGCGGGGTACAGACGCGTGTTACTGAGTAATGGCGGGGGTACAGACGCGTGTTACTAAGTAATGGTGGGGTACAGATGTGTGTTACTGGGTAATGGCGGAGTACAGATGTATGCTACTGAGTAATGGCTGGGTACAGACGTGTGTTACTGAGTAATGGCGCGGTACAGACGTGTGTTACTGAGTAATGGGGTACAGACGTGTATTACTGAGTAATGGCGAGATACAGACAGATGTGTGTCACTGAGTAATGGTGGGGTACAGATGTGTGTTGCTGAGTAATGGCGGGGTACAGATGAGTGTTACTGAGTAATGGCGGGGTACAGACGTGTGTTACTGAGTAATGTCGAGGAACAGATGTGTGTTACTGAGTAATGGCGGGTTACAGATGTGTATTACTGAGTAATGGCGGGGTACAGACGTGTGCTACTGAGATAATGGTGAGGTACAGACTTGTATTACTGAGTAATGGTGAGGTACAGATGTGTGTTACTGAGTAATAACGAGGTACAGACATGTGTTACTGAGTAATGGTGGGGTACAGACGTGTGTTACTGAGTAATGGCGGGGTACAGACGTGTGTTACTGAGTAATGGCGGGTTACAGACGTGTGTTACTGAGTAATGGCGGGTACAGGCGCGTGTTACTGAGTAATGGCGGGGTACAGATGCGTATTACTGAGTAATGGCGGGGTACAGACGTGTGTTACTGAGTAATGGCGGGGTACAGACGTGTGCTAGTGAGTAATGACGGGGTACAGATGTGTGTTAGTGAGGAATGGCAGGTTAAAGAGGTGTGTAACTGAGTAATGGCAGTGTACAGATGTGTGTTACTGAGTAATGGCGGGGTACAGAGGTGTGTTACTGTGTAATGGCGGGGTACAGAGGTGTTACTGAGTAATGGGGTACAGCTATGTATTACTGAGTAATGGCGAGGTACAGATGTGTGTTACTGAGTAATGTCGGGGTACAGAGGTGTGTTGGTGAGTAATGGGGTACAGACGTGTGTTACTGAGTAATGGCGGGGTACAGATGTGTGTTACTGAGTAATGGCGGGGTACAGACGTGTGTTACTGAGTAATGGCGGGGTACAGATGTGTGTTACTAAGTAATGGGGTACAGATGTGTGTTACTGAGTAATGGCGTGCTACAGATTTGTGTTACTAAGTAATGGGGTACAGATGTGTGTTACTGAGTAATGGCGTGGTAGACATATTTGTTACTGGGTAATGGCGGGGTACAGACGTGTGTTACTGAGTAATGGCTGGGTACAGAGGTGTTAGTGAGTAATGGCTGGGTACAGAGGTGTTAGTGAGTAATGGCTGGGTACAGATGTGTGTTACTGGCGTGAATTAAATATTGTATGCCTGCATGAAACGGAATGCTAATGCGACTATGTACCTGTGTTCTATACATCCATGTGACCTGGGGGTCTGGGTGCTGGTGGTGACACCCCCGGTCCTCAGGGGTCCCTGCCTGTAATCTGTGCAGTCAGACAGACCTGGGGTCTGGGTGCTGGTGGTAAGACCCCGGTCCTCAGGGATCCCTGCCTGTAATCTGGGCAGTCAGACAGACCTGGGGTCTGGGTGCTGGTGGTGACACCCCGTCCTCAGGGGTCCCTGTCTGTAATCTGGGCAGTCAGACAGACCTGGGGGTCTGGGTGCTGGTGGTAATACCCCGTCCTCAGGGGTCCCTGCCTGTAATCTGGGCAGTCAGAGAGACCTGGTTGGATACAGGCACCAGTGATTGGGACAAACCAGTTCAGTGTTTGCTAAACACCCTGGAGGGCGTGCACGCCCCATGAAGGTGACCTGTTGTATAAACAACATGTAAATGATCTGCTGTGTTCGGTCTCCTCACCCCGATCTGATACATAATATTTTTCCGCTTCAGAGGTCACCCGGGGATATTAGGAGTGTAGCGTCCTGTGTGAGGATGTTCTGTCAGGTCCATGTATAGGAGACGGTGACACAAGTGACGAGACGACGCTCTCATCTCATACAATAACTATAGATTGTAAGCTCTGGAGAGCAGGCGCCTCCCACCTTCTGTCTCATCTCCCTGATTGTACTGCGCTGCGGAATATGGTGCCGCTGTGCGCGGTCAGCGCTTTATGTATGGGGTCACTCGGATACACGTCCTCTCACTTTGTCTATTCATGAAGCATTGAAAAGTGTGGAGATGTGAGCCAGTGGAGAAGTTGCCCATAGCAACCAATCAGCATTGAAGTAACATTTGTAATTTGCATACTATACAATTGTACGGAGCAGCTGATTGGTTGCTATGGGCAACTTCTCCACTGGATCACTTCTCCACACTTTTCACTGCTTCACTTAGGAGGCCATTTATCACTCTTTACATTTGCAATGTGATCTGGGTGCGATGTTTATGCCCGATGCGCATATATCGGCCAGATGTATGACCGAGCAACCACAGGGAGAGGGGTCCAGCTGACCACACATGCGCGGCGAGCGTGGAGGGTGCCGGGGAGCCCTCTCCTGGCTCAGACTGCCATCTGTAGCCCATAGGCAACAGGGGGCAGCCGCCATCTTCAGAGGGCAATCTCCGCGCTGTTGGTAAATCTGGCAGCATCTCATCCCCCATAGGCTGCCGACGGGAATGGAGGGATCGCAGCAGGTATCGGAGAAATCTGTCATACATTCCGGGAATGTTTCATATTTGCATTCCGGTGTTTTCAGGGATTGAGCCGCAAATATTGAATGCTGAATGGTCCCCATATACAGAGACTGGAAGCTGCTATATCTATACTGTATACTGTATCTTGTGTCACATTGTAACGTTAGGTGAGTACCGGCTTCCATAGAATAAACACACCGGCTATATACATAAGGCACAAGGATAGCGGACACCTTTATACGTGATCATATAAGCAGGTATATTATACACAGGGAAGTATCTGGTGGGGTGTGAGAAGGCATTTAGGATAGTAACACCATAGGGGTGACCTGATGGTAACGACGTGAGACCTGTGAGTGAAGTGACCTCTGTTGTTATATATATATAAGATTTGTGTATATCCTGTGTAGTGACTCAGGTATCAGTGGGATCCTATGTTGCTGAATGAAAGTTTATGTGTAAATATTCAGCGCAAGTGGCTGACTGTAAACAACACGTGATACTACGGTGACACAGTTGTGTTTGTGTGGTGTGTAGTCTGTTATACAGTGTATTTGCTGTCTATGGAGAACTGTCACTAAATGGCAGTGGCGTGCGGTGAGGTCAGAGGCTGGTAAGGCACTACAGCCATAATGTCCGCCGAATCCTGCCGATGACCCCTAGCCAATGCCCGCTACTGCCTCTGAGCTGATGCCACTGCCAATGGCTTACAAACTTGCCCACCATCAACTGACCCAGCCCTCCGCTACTAATTTGCATCTCAGTCCGATGCCGCCAATGCCCACTGCCTGCCTGCTCATCATACTTGTGATATATTGTACATTTTTATAGAAAAAAATAATAATGAGTGTTTGGGACTGGGAAGGGAGTGGGAGGAGGACACGAATGCAATTTTGTTGTCCAGGGCTTCCATTAACTTAATGGAGAAGGGTCTGAATGGGTTAAAAAAAAAATGCGTGGGGTCCCCCCTCCTAAGTATAACCAGCCTCGGGCTCTTTGAGCCAGTCCTGGCTGTTTAAATACTGGGGGGAAAATTGGACAGGGGTTCCCCGTATTTAGACAACCAGCACCGGGCTCTTAGACCGGTCCTGGTTCCAAAAATACGGGGGACAAAAGATGTAGGGGTCCCCCGTATTTTTAAAACCAACACCGGGCTCCACTAGCCAGGGACATAATGCCACAGCCGGGGGACACATTTATGTAGGTCCCTGCGGCCGTGGCATTACCCCACCAACTAGTCACCCCTGGCCGGGGTTCCCTGGGGGAGTGGGGACCCCTTAAATCAAGGGGACCCCCCCTCCAGACACCCAAGGGGCCAGTGGTGAAGCCCGAGGCTGTCTCCAGCACCCCTGGGCGGTGGGTGCCAGGCTGATAGCCATAAGTGTGTAAAAAAAAAAGAATATTGTTTTTTGTTGTGGAACTACAAGGCCCAGCAGGCCTCCCCCGCTTGCTGGTACTTGGAGAACCTCAAGTACCAGCATACGGGGAAATAACGGGCCCGCTGGCACCTGTAGTTCTACAAAAAAAATACCCAAATAAAAACACAACACACACACACCGTGAAAGTAAAAATTTATTAAAACACACTTACACACTCGCACATACTTACCTACATCCCACGCTGGTCACGTCCACTTGTCCATGTAGAATCCAATAGGTGGTTCCTGTAAAAATGAGAGAGAGATTACTTACCGTCAGCCCACGCCGGTCACGTCCACTTGTCCAGTAGAATCCAATAGGGCCGGTATCTGTAAAAATGAAAATTATACTTACAAACAAAGTAATCCACAGGAGGAGAGAGAGAGAGAAATTGAATATTATACACTCACTGACGCGGAAAGACGTTAGCACAGACAGGGGAGAGTGCTGCTGCTGGCTGGGAGGATGAAGCAGGTGCCCCCAAAAGTTATGAGCCCATTAGCAGTGCCCCCAGTAGTTGTGACCCCTGTAGCTGTGCCCCCAGTCGTTGGGCCCCCAGGTGCTGTGCCCCCTCGCTGTGCCCCCAGTAGTTGACCCCTGTAGTTGTGCCCCCTGTAGCTTTGCCCCCTGTAGCAGTGCCCCGAGTAGTTGTGACCCCTGTAGTTGTGCCTCCAGTTGCTGTGCCCCCAGTAGTTGTGCCTCCAGTTGCTGTGCCCCTTGTAGCTGTGCCCCCAGTAGTTGTGACCCCTGTAGTTGTGACCCCAGTTGCTGTGCCCCCTCGCTGTGCCCCCAGTAGTTGACCCCTGTAGCTGTGCCCCCTGTAGCTTTCCCCCCACTAGCAGTGCCCATTGTAGCAGTGCCCCCAGTTGCTGTGTCCCTTGTAGCAGTGCCCCCTGTAGCTGTGCCTCTTGTAGCAGTGCCCCTTGTAGCTGTGCCCCCTGTAGCTGTGCCCCTGTAGCTGTGCCCCTGTAGCTGTGTAGCTGTGCCCCTTGTAGCTGTGTAGCTGTGCCCCTTGTAGCAGTGCCCCCTGTAGCTGTGCCCCTTGTAACAGTGCCCCCTGTAGCAGTGCCTCCAGTTGCTGTGCCCCCTGTAGCTGTGCCCCGGTAGCAGTGCCCCCAGTTGCTGTGCCCCCTGTAGCAGCGCCCCTAGTTGCTGTGCCCCTTGTAGCTGTGCCCCCTGTAGCAGTGCCCCCAGGTGCTGTGCCCCCTCGTTGTGCCCCCAGTAGTTGACCCCTGTAGTTGTGCCCCCAGTTGCTTTGCCCCCAGTAGCTGTGCCCCCTGTAGCTTTGCTCCCTGTTGCAGTGCCCCGAGTAGTTGTGCCTCCAGTTGCTGTGCCCACAGTAGTTGTGACCCCTGTAGTTGTGACCCCAGTTGCTGTGCCCCCTCGCTGTGTCCCCAGTAGTTGACCCCTGTAGCTGTGCCCCCAGTTGCTGTGCCCCCTGTAGCTTTACCCCCAGTAATTGTGCCCCTTGTAGCTGTGCCCCCTGTAGCTTTGCCCCCTGTAGCAGTGCCCGAGTAGTTGTGCCTCCAGTTGCTGTGCCCCTTGTAGCTGTGCCCCCCAGTAGTTGTAACCCCTGTAGTTGTGACCCCAGTTGCTGTGCCCCCTCGCTGTGCCCCCAGTAGTTAACCCCTGTAGCTGTGCCCCCTGTAGCTTTCCCCCAGTAGCTGTGCCCCCAGTTGCTGTGTCCCTTGTAGCAGTGCCCCTAGTTGCTGTGCCTCCAATTGCTGTGCCCCTAGTTGCTGTGCCCCCTGTAGCTGTGCCCCTTGTAGCAGTGCCCCTTGTAGCAGTGCCCCCTGTAGCTGTGCCTCTTGTAGCAGTGACCCCTGTAGCTGTGCCCCCTGTAGCAGTGCCCCCAGTTGCTGTGCCCCCTGTAGCTGTGCCCCGGTAGCAGTGCCCCCAGTTGCTGTGCCCCCTGTAGCAGCGCCCCTAGTTGCTGTGCCCCCTGTAGTAGTGCCCCCAGTCGTTGTGCCCCCAGGTGCTGTGCCCCCTCGTTGTGCCCCCAGTAGTTGACCCCTGTATTTGTGCCCCCAGTTGCTGTGCCCCCAGTTGCTGTGCCCCCTGTAGCTGTGCTCCCTGTAGCAGTGCCCCGAGTAGTTGTGCCTCCAGTAGCTGTGCCCCTTGTAGCTGTGCCCGCCCCCTGCAGCTGTGCCCCTTGTAGCTGTGCCCCTTGTAGCTGTGCCCCCTGTAGCTGTGCCCCCTGCAGCTGTGCCCCCTGTAGCTGTGCCCCCTGTAGCACTGCCCCCAGTTGCTGTGCCCCCTGTAGCAGTGCCCCCTGTTGCTGTGCCCCCTGTAGCTCTGCCCCCTGTAGCTCTGCCCCCTGTAGCAGCGCCCCTAGTTGCTGTGCCCCCTGTAGCAGTGCCCCTTGTAGCAGTGCCCCCTGTAGCAGTGCCCCTTGTAGCAGTGCCCTGTAGCAGTGCCCCCTGTAGCAGTGCCCCTTGTAGCAGTGCCCCTTGTAGCTGTGCCCCTTGTAGCTGTGCCCCCTGTAGCTGTGCCCCCTGTAGCAGTGCCCCTTGTAGCAGTGCCCCCTGTAGCAGTGCCCCTAGTTGCTGTGCCCCCTGTAGCAGTGCCCCTAGTTGCTGTGCCCCCTGTAGCAGTGCCCCTTGTAGCAGTGCCCTGTAGCAGTGCCCCCTGTAGCAGTGCCCCTTGTAGCAGTGCCCCTAGTTGCTGTGCCCCTTGTAGCTGTGCCCCCTGTAGCTGTGCCCCCTGTAGCAGTGCCCCTTGTAGCAGTGCCCCCTGTAGCAGTGCCCCTAGTTGCTGTGCCCCCTGTAGCAGTGCCCCCTGTAGCAGTGCCCCCAGGTTGCTGTGCCCTTTATAGCCGTGCCCTTTGTAGCAGTGCCCCTAGTTGCTGTTCCCCCCCATTTGCTATGCCCCCTAGCTGTGCCAGTGCCCCCGTAGCGCCGCAAACACATAAAAATTCACACGCACACAATACTTACCGCTCCTGCTGCGCTGTCCTCCGTCTCCGGCCGCTGGCTCCTCAGCGCGGCTCAGACACTAGGGGTCAATTATGACCTCTGGTGTCAGTCAGCGCCGCCTGCTGCAGCCAGGGACGGGGGGATTGGACAGCGGATCCAGCACTGGATCCGCTGGGCCAATCAAATCTGGGGGTCTGACAGGGGCATGCATTCATCTGGGCTGAATGCACGCCCCTGTCATTGAGGACCAGTATAGGTGCCACTTCCCCATGCGTTTGCAATGGGCTTTCACAGCCCATTGCTGCGCCCTGCCCCCTGCCCGCCCCCCGCTGCTGGGACTTTAATGTTAGCAGTGGGAGGCACCTCTCCCGCTGCCTCCCACCTGTCCCTCACACGCAGCCACAGGGGGTGGGGGGGATTATTAAAATAATAAAAAAAGATATTTATTACAGACTGTGTTATAAATATCTTCTTTTTATTATTTTAATCATTATGACAGGGGAGGCACTGCCTCCTACCTCCCCTGCCTCCCCTGACTGCACGTTCCTGCTAAATGGTCAGTAACGGCAAAGCTTGTTCTGGAACTGCAGCGGTGACACCTGCTGGCCAAGTGACTGTACTACACCTGACACTGAAGATGTGCTGTATAATGTTGTGTGTTGGGGATATGTACTAAGCCTTGGAGAGTGATAAAGTGGAGAGAGATAAACTACCAACCAATCAGCTCCTGTCATGTTTCAAACACAGCCTCTAACATGGCTGATACTTTGTCTCTCTTTCCACTTTATCTCTCTCCAAGGCTTTTATTTAATTACACCCCCCCTCCACACACACACACACACAGACACGCACACACACACACGCACACACACACACGCGCGCACACACACACGCGCACGCACACACGCAGACACACGCACACACACACACACACACACACACACACACACACACACACACACGTACACACACACACACACACACGTACACACACACAGACACGCACACGCACACACACACAGACACGCACACGCACACACACACGCGCACACACACACGCGCGCAGACACACGCACACGCACACACACACACACAGACACACACACACACACACACACACACACACACAGTTCTATTCATTTTTATGTTTCTATGAGCAAGGGCCTGAAGTGACAATTTTATATTGTACAGCGCTACAGTCTATGCAGTAGCTATACATTTATAGCAGCCAATGCCTATATGTATTTATCTATCTATCTATCTATCTATCTATCTATCTATCTATCTATCTATCTATCTATCTATCAACAGTTTCTTATATTATGCAGCCTATTCCATTGCGCTTTACAATTGGAAACAACAGTAATAACACAAACCTGGGTAATAACAGACAGACAGAGAGGTAGGAGGGCCCTGCTCTATAGATCTAATGCCCCTTCCTGTGTGTCCTCGGTATCCGTTCACATGGTCGACCATGTTATGGTCGACAGTCATTAGGTCGACCACTATTGGTCGACATTGACATGGTCGACATGGACACGTGGTCGACACATGAAAATGGTCGACACGTGAAAAGGTCGACATGAGTTTTTTTAACTTTTTTTTCTTTTGGGGAACTTTTCCATACTTTACGATCCACATGGACTACGATTGGAACGGTAAAGTGTGCCGAGCGAAGCGGCAGCGGAGCGAAGGCACCATGCCCGAAGCATGGCGAGCGAAGCGAGCCATGCGAGGGGACGCGGTGCACTAATTGGGGTTCCCAGTCACTTTACGCAAAAAACGACACAAAAAAAAGTTAAAAAACTCATGTCGACCTTTTCACATGTCGACCTTTCATGTGGCGACAATTTTCATGTGTCGACCATGTGTCCATGTCGACCATGTCAATGTCGACCAATAGTGGTCGAACTAATGACTGTCGACCATAACATGGTCGACCATTCATACCGGAACCGTGTCCTCCGTCCTCTCCTGTATTATGGGTTACCTCTGAGTGAAGGCAGCTAGGAAGGTGACTGACAGCTGGAGCTGGCTGCCCTGTGAGGACTTGCTGTACCTGCTTTGTTATTACCTATAACAGTGGAAGAGAACCAGGGGGTAGGAACCAGTCAGATGCTGCCCCTTCCAGCCCCCATCTCCTGGGTAGGAGGGACCTCTGCAGTAGGACAGGGCCACCCCAGCCTCACACCCCTCTCCCAGCCCCAGCATCACCACTTTCTTAATGCTCCTTAGATGGGAGAACAGTGTAACGTGTGCTAGGTTTCTGGCTGAGAGAGTGCAGACCCCCTCGGAGGAGCAGAGGTCAGAACAGGTAAGTTACCTGGCAGCACACACCTGTCCTGTGCTCACCTGAGTTACAGTATGTCCTGCAGTGACAGTGTTACCTATTCTACCTATTACCTGCCACTTTCTGCCATGTGCAATATTCTGTAATATCCATGAATTCATTTGGTGGTAACAATGTCCGCTCACCTTAACCTGTGCTGCATACGTCTCAGTTACTGATATATAATCATCACTGTATGTTATAACAACATATATGTAATTAGTGGAAATAGTGCGGACAGCTTACTGCAAGGTGCATGACGTCTAACGGGCTCCGTATGATTAAAAACATTATTGATTTAATGTTTAATTATTCAATATGAAGTTTAATAATACAGTACATTATAGCACATATCATATCATATTATATATAATGTTTTAGTGATACACAGTTTAGCATTTGAATGTAATTACTGTTAATCAGATAGGACAGTACAGGATCTATAATTCCCTTTATGACATGTTTGCTGATTTTAGATACAATGAGTAGACGGTGAGAATTGGAATCAATGTGCAGTTTGGTTAATGTTTAGAAATAGGGAATGTTGGGAACTAATTTAGAACACATCAAAGTCATCTAGTTATTATCCTGATCGAGTGATAGATAGCCAGTGATTTAGTGCTCCCCTGATGATACTGTACGGTGTCATTTGGTATATCAGGATATATCGGGGCACCGAGTACTAATACTGGTGAATTTCCAGATATTATTAATATTAGTGATAATAACCGTCGTCATGTTCGCACGAATGCAATGCTCATTATCTGCCTTGCGTACTCATAGGTAACACGCATTCCCACCCTTGGATTCGCTCCCACCCAATCGGTCTGCATCTACTTTTGGGGGATATCATGACCAACAGAAAACTTAATTTCAAAGTGCACCGTATAATGGATCACCCCCTCAATTAATTAAAAGTATTCAATTTTTTTCCTAAAATACCGATTTGGTTAGGCTCATTTTTGAGGAAATAAGAGTTTATTATATGTTGCACATTTGTGTTTTAACATTTCGATTACATTGTTTGGAAATCACATATAATGCACTAAGTATCAATTTAATCCCCCTTCCCTCCTACATGTGTCAAGAAAACCAAAAACAAACCTGACATAAAAATGTTACAGAGTAATCTGGGCCTCTAGCTGCCATCTGGGCCTTATGTGGTAGCCTAGGTTGCTCAGTGGATGATCTGGATCGGCTTTTATGCCTGCAGCAGTCACAGATAAGAGTCCTGGGCTGCTTCGGGGGTTTATCCAACCCAGTCTTACATGAAGAATGGAGCTTTGTATTAGGGATGAGTTTTGGTAAATGAAAACTATGTCCCATAAACTGATGCCTCTGACCAGGCGCGTTTCGCCTGTTTGGTTTTATAATGTGACTATTGTTTTCCCTTTACAGTCTGAGCTGAGGGACCGCGCTGCAGGCTGCTACCAGGATGGGGTCCCTGTTCCGGAGCGAGGAGATGTGTCTGACGCAGCTGATCCTACAGGTGGAGGCCGGGTACTGCTGCATCGCTGAGCTGGGGGAACTGGGGCTGGTCCAGTTCAGGGATGTAAGTAGCTGATGGAATGATTCCATGTACTGGCTGGTGGGATCGGGTGGAGAGTGGGGGTAGCAGTGATCAGTACAAGGAATTGGCGCATCTAGAGGTGGACGCACATGTGCTCTGAAATCTCGCTGGGAAAAGACGCACATATAAAAAAACATATTTCATATGTTGACACTTCTGAATAAGATAGAGCTCACTTGTAGCTGGGATAAGTGTGATATTTACACCAGAACATAGAACTAGAGAGAAATGGGCTTGCTAGTATAGGTATATACAGTAGCGGATCTTGCCACGGGCAAGCAGTACTTTTGCCCGGGGCGCCGCCTTCCGGAGGGCGCAGGGCGCCTTCCGGAGGGCGCCGCACCAGGGCAAGATCCGCTGCTGCAGTGTGTGCCCCCCGGCCCCCGCTGTCGCCCTGCTGCCGCTGGCCGCTGGGAAGGGAAACTAGACGCGTACGCGTCTAGTTTCCCTTCGTGGAGAGGTCCTTTACTGTGCGGTGCGCGATGACGTCATCGCGCACCGCACGGCCAAGGTCCTCTCCACGAAGGGAACTAGACGCTACGCGTCTAGTTTCTCTTCGTTGAAAGGACCTTTGATGTGCGGTGCACGATGACATCATCGCGCACCGCGCATCATTCCAGTCTGTACAGGGGGCGTAAATGACCACGCCCCCTGTATGAAGCCACGCCCCCCAATGCCGCCCGGGGCGCCAGAAGCCCTGGAACCGGCCCTGGGTATATATATATATATATATATATATATATATATATATCTACAGGTTGAGTGTCCCTTATCCAAAATGCTTGGGACCAGAGGTATTTTGGATATGGGATTATTCCGTATTTTGGAATAATTGCATACCATAATGAGATATCATGGTGATGGGACCTAAGTCTAAGCACAGAATACATTTATGTTACATATACACCTTATACACACAGCCTGAAGGTCATTTTAGCCAATATTTTTTATAACTTTGTGCATTAAACAAAGTGTGTGTACATTCACACAATTCATTTATGTTCCATATACACCTTATACACACAGCCTGAAGGTCATTTAATACAATATTTTTAATAACTTTGTGTATTAAACAAAGTTTGTGTACATCGAGCCATCAAAAAACAAAGGTTTCACTATCTCACTCTCACTCAAAAAAGTCCGTATTTCGGAATATTCCGTATTTCGGAATATTTGGATATGGAATACTCAACCTGTATATATATGTAGAAAGGTAAGGCACTCCTAAAGCTTCATACAAATAATGCCGGTGCCTCCGTAAAACCAAGGTAATAACACAGAGAAAAGACGTGAAACTCATCATATGTTGAAGTAACGTTTCAGTGGACACCCCACTGTCGTCAGACTTTTATTATAATAAAAGTCTGACGACAGTGGGGTGTCCACTGAAACGTTACTTCAACATATGATGAGTTTGTGAGTTCTTCAGATTGCCGTGAGTGCCACGTCTTTTCTCTGTATATATATATATATACAGGTTGAGTATCCCTTATCCAAAATGCTTGGGACCAGAGGTATTTTGGATATGGGATTTTTCCGTATTTTGGAATAATTGCATACCATTATGAGATATCATGGTGATGGGAACTAAATATAAGCACAGAATGCATTTATGTTACATATCCACCTTATACACACAGCAGGAAGGTAATTTTAGCCAATATTTTTTGTAACTTTGTGCATTAAACAAAGTGTGTGTACAGTCACACAATTCATTTATGTTGCATATTCACCTTATACACACAGCAGGAAGGTAATTTAATACAATATTTTTAATAACTGTGTATTAAACAAAGCTTGTGTACATTGAGCCATCAAAAAACAAAGGTTTCACTATCCCACTCTCACGCAAAAAAAGTCCGTATTTCGGAATATTCCGTATTTCAGAATATTTGGATATGGGATACTCAACCTGTATATATATATATATATATTGTATAAAATAAACAATAGCTTACGTGTTATAATTGTCCAATTCAGATACTCCCATAAAGTGATGCTTTTTATCTTGCACTAAGTGTAATATCGCAAAGCAGAACACGATGCCCTGTATTTCTATGACAGAATACAGCAACACTCCTCACCTACGCGTTTCATCAAGTGACTTCATCAGGGGTCTATACCTAAATGTGTTGCAGTTACATGAACACAGGCTCATTGTGCAAAGCCTACGCTTACCTGCTCTGTTTCACCTCTCCAGACGTAAGAAGACTCATGTCAGCAATACACAATAGAGTCTTAGGGTATATTTACTGAAGACTGTTTATTAACTTGCATTTTTATTGATTTTAAATCGACAAGAAACAATCTAAACCAATATTGAGTTCCAAGGGCCATAACACACATGTACCAACAAATTATTTGTTATATGTTAGTATATGTGTGTATTATCCCCAGAAACACATCGATGTAAAATCGATGACAATCGACCTTTCATAAATATACCGAGCATATACGCGAGCATTTCTTTGCTAATTTCGTCGTCGCCTGACAGTTAACTCTTTGCTGTTTATTGCAGCTGAATGCCTCCATCAACAACTTCCAGCGCAGGTTTGTCAATGAGGTGCGGCGTTGCGAGGGGATGCAGCGGATTCTGCGTGAGTACAGAGCGTCTTTCTGTACACGTACCGGAGACACACGTGTTCTCTACATGTGACACACAGTTACCAGTAATATTCACAGTTCTCTGCTCTTAGTATGTAATGAACAGACCCTCACTACAATTTTAATGAAACCATTTTTTTAAATATACAGTCACATATATCATAAGCCATAAATCATAAGCATTAAAACTGTATTTCTATTTTATCTCACAAAATTATGCAAATTTTCTACTTTAACGTATTTGGAAAGATAACGAGGCTGAGATTATAGAGACTGTACACGCCCACATGCCACTGGCCACTCCCACTGACCGCACCCACACTGCACTGGCCACACCTCTTCCACTTCTGGCAATAGGCCCTTGATCATTTTCAGCCCCAGGCCATGCGGCCCGTAATCCGGCCCTGACTACAGAGCTTGTCCGCTTGTTTATGTCATTATTGCAGGAATTACATCTGTATCGAGCCTTTGACTTGTTGGAATTATGTGATTATATTATTTATTTCTGACATCAGCTTCTGACTCTTTTGGAGTATAGGATTTTTGGAGTGTGAGATGCAAAATGATAAAATCAACATCAGGATCCCTGAAAAGACGCCGCAGACCCCACTCCCCCGAGAGATGATTGACCTGGAGGTGAGTGCTAGAGAGAGAGAGAGAGGTACTTGACCCCAAAGGGCCCCCGCAACACCTGTCCTCCGGCCCTTAAAGCTCTTCTAGAGCCAGGCCCAGTGTGGCTTCAGTTCAGGAGCCGACCTCTTCTCTTTGCATACTGAATTAGGGCTGAAGTGTTCCTCAGGGGCGGGGTTTGGGGTCATGCAGAGCTGTGGTGGAGCGGAGAATGTGAGTATAGTGCGACACAGTATTGGGGGTCTCTCTGTGGATGGCGCTAACCATCTCCTTACCCCCATGACAGACAGTCCTGGAGAAGCTGGAAGGGGAACTGCAGGAGGTGAACCACAACCAACAGACCCTGAAACAAAACTTCCTGGAGCTGACGGAGCTGAAGCATCTCCTGAAGAAGACTCAGGATTTTTTTGAGGTATCAGAAATTTATTTTTATTCTCTAACTAAAGGAAGACCCTTGTGGGATGGGCAGAAGGGCAAAGTTCCTACAAGAAGGTGCATACACTCAGAGTACAGAGGAAGTAATGAGCGAAGTCTAGTTTTGGGGGTAACCCTGGTATCTATGGATGAGATGCTCTGCAGAACAAGTCATTATACAGTTATGGTATAGATCAGGGCAATGTGCTGCAGATCTAAAGTGATTGTGATCGAATAATTTCAAAGATTTCAAAAGGAAAATGGCCTCTGGCACTATATGTAAATGAGAGGGAGGAGACAGATCGAGGAGACTTTGCAGTAGTGTAAAAAGGAAGCTGGCCCCTGGCACTGTATGTAAATGAGAGGGAGGAGACAGATCGAGGAGACTTTGCAGTAGTGTAAAAAGGAAGCTGGCCCCTGGCACTGTATGTAAATGAGAGGGAGGAGTCTCATTCAGCAGATATTCCAGTAGTAGAAGCAGACAGATGGCCCCTGGCACTTTATGTAAATGTGAGGGAGGAGACTTTTTCTGCAGATATTCCAGTAGTGGAAGCAGACAGATGGCCCCTGGCACTGTATGTAAATGAGAGGGAGGAGACTCATTCAGCAGGTATTCCAGTAGTTGAAGCAAACAGATGGCCCCTGGCACTGTATGTAAATGAGAGGGAGGAGACTAATTCTGCAGATATTCCAGTAGTGGAAGCAGACAGATGGCCCCTGGCACTGTATGTAAATGAGAGAGAGGAGACTCATTCAGCAGGTATTCCAGTAGTGGAAGCAAACAGATGGCCCCTGGCACTGTATGTAAATGAGAGTGCGGAGACAGATCAAGCAGACTTTGATGGCCCATGGCGTTGTATATAAATGAGGGGGAGGAGACTTTGATGGCCCCTGGCCGTGTATGTAAATGAGAGGGAGAGACAGATGGAGCAGACTTTATGGCCCCTGGCACTGTATGTAAATGAGAGGAAGGAGACTTTATGGCCCCTGGCACTGTATGTAAATGAGAGGGAGGAGACTTTATGGCCCCTGGCACTGTATGTAAATGAGAGGGAGGAGACTTTGATGGCCCCTGGCACTGTATGTAAATGAGAGGAAGGAGACTTTATGGCCCCTGGCACTGTATGTAAATGAGAGGGAGGAGACTTTGATGGCCCCTGGCACTGTATGTAAATAAGAGGGAGGAGACTTTGATTGCCCCTGGCACTGTATGTAAGTGAGAGGGAGGAGACTTTGATGGCCCCTGGCACTGTATGTAAATGAGAGGGAGGAGACTTTGATGGCCCCTGGCACTGTATGTAAATGAGAGGGAGGAGACTTTGATGGCCCCTGGCACTGTATGTAAATGAGAGGGAGGAGACTTTGATGGCCCCTGGCACTGTATGTAAATGAGAGGGAAAGAGTATTTGATGGCCCCTGGCACTGTATGTAAATGAGAGGGAGGAGACTTTGATGGCCCCTGGCACTGTATGTAAATGAGAGGGAGGAGACTTTGATGGCCCCTGGCACTGTATGTAAATGAGAGGGAGGAGACTTTGATGGCCCCTGGCACTGTAGCTTTGGGAATAGTACCGGCAGGTCAGCGCATCCTCTTCCTATATATGATATCCTGACTGTCATATATATAATCACGCCTCTGATCCTGTACGTGGGATGTTTGTATTATTTATAGGCTGAAGCAAACCTCCCAGATGATTTCTTTAGTGAAGATACCAGCAGTCTCCTGGAACTCCGGACGGTGCCCTCCGCCGCGGCTGCGGGCAAGTTGGGGTAAGTTCCTCATGGGTAGTTACGTGGGTGCGCGGAGTGTGGTGACAACAGTGACGGCGACACCTAAAGCGTCTGTTATAAATCTTCTCACGCTCACACAGGCTCTGGTTATTGGTCCTGTGACACTTTCAGGGGTATATTTATATTAAAGGTTGATTTTGTGTTTTCCACCAAATTTTGGTCGATTTTGCATCGGAGATTTACTAAAGGTAAAAATCGCCCCCCCCCCCCCCGAAAAACTAGATAACATCAAACAACGGGAAAACATGGATGTCTCTCTGATGTGTTCAATGCAGATCGGAGGTTTACTAACAGCAGATTTGTAAAATCGATCAACATCGGCCAACATCGGCAGGGTGTTCCAGGGCCAAAATTCCATATTTACTAACAGCTGTTTTGTAAACTCGACCAAAAACCGACTTTTTATAAATATGGAATTCTGTCCCTGGAACACCCTGCCGATGTTGGCCAATTTTAGATCGATTTTAAATCGATCGTTAGTAAATATACTCCTGAGCCTGAGCTGTGGTCTCAGCAGCTTGTGCGACCGTCAGGATAGGAACACAAGCTCTAAAAATAAGGCAGTATTCATTGAGCAACAACTAGGTATGGGACATCGAAAGAAAACATCGCTACTGCCGATGTTCGTAACATTGGACACAAAACATCGTTTAGTCGAGATACGGTCATTAGGTTGACACCACTTAGATCGACAGTCATTAGGTCGACCACTATTAGTCGACATGTACTAGGTTGACAGGTCAAAAGGTCGACATGAGTTTTTTTTTAATCAATTTTTGGACTTTTTCATACTTTACGATCCACGTGGACTACGATTGGGAATAGTGACCTATGCCGAGTGCAGAGAGGCACCTTGCCCGAAGCCATGCGAGGGGACACGGTGCCCTAATTGGGGTTCCCCATCACTTTATGAAGAAAACGACACCCAAAAAAGTAAAAAAACTCATGTCGACCCTTTTACCTGTTAACCTAATGACCCTGTCGACCTAGTGACCCTGTCGACTAATGCATGTCGACCAATAGTGGTCGACCTAATGACTGTTGACCTAAGTTGTGTCGACCCAACGACCCGTACCCATTTAGCCTTTGCTGCAGCAACATCGGAAGCTGTGTGGAGAGACAGAATGTGTGTATATTATCGTAGCTCCGGGACCGGATACATAAAGTGGTGAAGTTGCTCTTAGCAACCAACCAGCTCCTAACTGTCATTTTTCAAATACAGCCTGTAACATGGCAGTTAGGAGCTGATTGGCTGGTACTTTATCCACTTTATCTCTCTCTAAGATTTGCTAAATCTCCCCCATAGTGTTTTGAATCCTGTTTGAGTACTGATGCCGCTGCTGAGTCCATGAATTCACTGCAGTTCGGTGTCACTATTATCCTGGGAAATTATGACTCTGTCTCTCTATCTCTGCTGTCATTGTCTTCTCCCATAATCCTCCCTTTCTCCGTGCAGGTACACCGCTGGGGTGATCGGGAGAGAGCGCATGGCCTCATTCGAGAGGCTGCTGTGGAGGGTCTGCCGGGGGAATATCTACGTGAAGTATAGTGAGCTGGACACCACGCTGGAGGACCCGGTCACTGTAAGGAACAGTCTAGTTCTCACGTGTCTTGTCTCCGTCTGTCAGGAGAGAACTTATGATCGGCCATATAAGGCCCGGTCATGGTTGGATCATCCATTAAACCACCTAGGCCCACGCCAAGGGTCTGACCCTGAGTCATGCACTCAATGCAATTACTCTGGCCCATGGAAAATGTGGTACAGTCGCATTAGCGTTCCAGATTGTCCGCATTTGGACCTGCGTGCGACCCAGACGGCCCTAACCCGAGGGCCCAGAGCAGCACAAGCCCCCAATCCATATGGGAGCTCTGTGTTATAGGGGCATTGATTTATAATGGGCTCCTCTGCCTCAGCAGCTCAAGCCAGTTTTGCAGATCTACACTATAACACGATCAGAGACTTCTGAATCATGACTGCCATCTGCCAGTAAATTTACTGACGCTTCTGTAGGAAAACAGTAGCAAACAGTAAAAATTACTTCATACACATAACGGTGTCACACCAGCCATAGAGTTGTATGCATTTCCATTGTACCCAAGTTATGTTTCATTACAATTGGTG